>NW_016107408.1:5457763-5459590 GCF_001604975.1 Cebus imitator | reverse complement strand
AGAGACGGGGTTTCACCATGTTGACCAGGATGGTCTCGATCTCTTGACCTCGTGATCCACCCGCCTCGGCCTCCCACAGTGCTGGGATTACAGGCTTGAGCCACCGCGCCCGGCCCACATTTTGTTAATCCATTCATCAGCTGACAGGCATTGGGGATGTTTCTGTTTGGCTGTTCTGAATAATGCGGCTATGAACGTTGTCGTACAAGGTTTTATGGGGTCATATCCTGAATGGGTTTTAAGCAGAGGAGCAGACACAATTGTGCTAGGCTATAAGAAACTGCTGCTGTAGGCCAGGCACAGTGGCTCATGCCTGTAATCCCAGCACTTTGGGAGGCTGAGGTGGGTGGATCACCTGAGGTTGAGAGTCCGAGACCAGCCTGATCAATATGGTGAAACTCCATCTCTACTAAAAATAAAAAAAATTCACTAGGCATGGTGGTGGTTGCCTGTAATCTGAGCTACTTGGGAGGCTGAGACAGAATTGCTTGAACCTGGGAGGGAGAGGTTGCAGTGAGCGGACATTGTGCCATTGCACTCCAGCCTGGCGACAGAGAGAGACTCCATTTCAAAAAAAAAAAAAAAGAAAGAAAGAAAGAAACTGCTGCTGTCCAGGAACAAAGAAGCTAGTGGCTTGAGCCATATTTAGGAGGAGCTGGGAAGACCACGGGGTGGAGAGAAAGGCGGGTCCAGATGGCTGCAGGGCAGTAGGGGGACCTGTGGCTGCTATTTGCTGAGATGGGGAACTCTGGGGGAAGAGAGGCAGGGTTGGCTGAGGCGGAGAGAAAGGCTAGAGGGTTGGATTTGAGGCGCCTGAGGACAAACATCTGGGAAGCAGTAGGGTGTGTTCACCTGGGGCTCAGGAGACAAATCTGACAGGGGATCCCGGTTCAGGGGCTGTCCCCATGGAGGTGGCTTTGAAACCATGGCCATGGGTGAGGCCTCACATATGCCAGTCCCCAAAAGGAAGCACAGCCCCTGAGGGCCAGGAGAGGGGAAGGCAGGAAGCACAGAGGAGAGAGGCTGGAAGGGCAAGGAGGTGAGCCCAGAGCCCACAGCACCAGGGACACACAGGGCTCCAGGGGCACTGCCGGCTTCGAGGAAACGCTCCCTGGTCCCTTCCTGGTCCCGGCCCCTCATCCCCCTTCCCCCATTGCCATAAAAACCTCCTCTTGTGTCTCCACCCTGCCTCGTTCCCCAGCCTGTCCAAAGAGGGCAAAGTCCAGGCCCTGCCCCTCAGGAGCGGTGTGATGTAGGAGAAAGGACATGGGATTGCAGGCCCGAGGCCAGGGCCTTTATTCCTGACTGAGTGACCAGCGCCCCCTTTTTTCGTTCTTTTTTTTTTTTTTTGAAACAGAGCAAGACTGTCACCTAAGCTGGAGTGTAGTGGTGCAATCCAGGCTCACTGCAACCTCCACCTCCCAGGTTCAAGCAATTCTCCCACGTCAGCCTCCCGAGTTAGGATTACAGGCGCGTTCCACCACTCCTCGCTGGTTGTTTGTTTGTTTGTTTGTCCCGCCCCCTGTTTGTATTTTTAATAGAAACAGGGTTTTGCTATGTTGCCCAGGCTGGTCCTGAACTCTTGGCCTCCAGGGATCCACCTGCCTCAGCCTCCCAAAGTGCTGGGATTACAGGTATGAGCCATGGCGCCCGGCCATGACCAGGGTCCTTAACCTCTCACCCCCTTCCTTCATCTATTTAAAAATCAAACCAGGCCGGGCGCGGTGGCTCAAGCCTGTAATCCCAGCACTTTGGGAGGCCGAGGCGGGTAGATCACGAGGTCAAGAGATCGAGACCATCCTGGCCAACATGGTGAAACCCCGTCTC
>NW_016107408.1:5452494-5455698 GCF_001604975.1 Cebus imitator | reverse complement strand
TTGAACTCTTGACCTCAGGTGATCTGCCCACCTTGGCCTCCCAAAGTGCTGGGATTACAGGCGTGAGCCACTGCACCCGGCCTAATTGTATATTTTAGTAGGGACGGGGTTTCATCATTTGCCGAGGCTGGTCTTGAACTCCTGACCTCTGGTGATCTACCCGCCTTGGCCTCCCTGGGATTACAGGTGTGAGCCACCGTGCCCGGCCTTTTTTGTTAGTTTCTTTGTTTTGTTTGAGATGGAGTCTCACTCTGTCCCCCAGGCTGGAATACAGTGGCATGGCCTCAGCTCACTGCAACCTTCACCTCCTGCACTCAAGCAATCCTCCCACCTCAGCCTCCCAAGTAGCTGGGACCACAGACGTGTACCACCATGCCCGGCTAAGTTTTTGTATTTTTAGTAATGACAGGGTTTCACTATGTCGCCAGGCTGGTCTCAAACTCCTGAGCTCAAGCAATCCACCTGCCTTGGCCCCACGAAGTGCTGGGATTACAGGTGTGAGCCACTGTGCCTGGCCTGTTTAAATCTTTGATCCTGAATCCATCTTTCACACCAGTATGAATCTCACACTGGTGTGAGAGATGGATTCAGCTCTCTTTTTTACCAGCTGGCTACATGCTCGTCCAAATATACTTACTCACAGGGCCGTCGGCAGCCCCTGCGAGAGGATGCGCTCTGTGTGCTGAGTGCCCGTGCCCTCTCTACACTGGGGTCCTGTTTCTGGGCCTCTGCCTGTCCGCAAGCTATTTCTGCACAGTCAGGTTCTGATGTCAGATCGGCCATTCTTTTCTCATTGCTCTTCTCAGAATGTCCTGGCTGTTCTTGTTTATCTTTTCTTTTTTTTTCTTTTTGAAACCGAGTCTTGCTCTGTTGCCCAGACTGGAGTGCAGTGGCACGATCTTGGCTCACTGCAACCTCCACCTCTTGAGTTCAAGCGATTCTCCTGCCTTAGCATCCTGAGTAGCTGGGATTACAGGAGCACGCCACCACGCCCAGCTAATTTTTGTGTATTTAGTAGAGACAGGGTTTCACCATGTTTGTCAAGCTGGTCTCAAACTCCTGACCTCGTGATCTGCCTGCCTCATCCTCCAAAGTGCGGGGATTACAGGGATGAGCTACCTTGCCCGGCCTTGTTTATATTGTCAGTGTAAATTTTAGCATCAGTTTGTTTCCTTCCAGAGAAAAAAGGCACTTGGTGTTTTTATTTGGATCATGTTAAATTTGTAAACTAAGAAGAACTGCGTTTTCTGATGTTGAGTCTCCCTGTCCAGGGACCTGGCGTGTTTTTCCAGTCTCATGTCCTTTGGGAATATTTTCCTCATGGAGATTTTGCATGTTTCTTGTGACATTTGTTCCCAGATATTTTATCAGCATTGTTGATATTTTAAAGCAGAACTTCTCTTCCTCCATCATCTTCTTTCTTGTTTTTTGTTTTTTTTTTTTTTGAGACAACAGTTTTTCTTTTTTTTGTGTTTTTTTTTTTTTTTTTTTTTTTGTTTTTTTTTTTTTTTTTTTTTTTTTTTTTTTGAGACAGGGTCTTGCTCCTTGCTCTATCACGTGTCACGCAGGCTGAAGTGCAGTGGTGCAATCACGTCTCACTGAAGCCTCAACCTCCTGGGCTCAAGCGATTCTCCTGCCTCAGCCTCCCGTGTACATGTGCCACTGCACCCGCTAATTTATTATTTTTTTTAACTTATATCTATAAATTTATTTATTTATTGAGACCTGGTCTTACTTTGTTACCCAGGCTGCAGCGCGGTGGTGTGAACACAGCTCATCCCAGCCGCAACTCTTTGGGTTCAAGCACTCTTCCTGCCTCAGCCTCCTGAGTAGCTGGGACTACAGGCAAGTACCACCATGCCCAGCTAATTTTTATACTTTTTGAAGAGATGGGGTTTCTCCATGTTGCCCAGACTGGTCTTGAATTCCTGAGCTCAAGTGATCTGCCCACTCCCACCTCCCAAAGTGCTGGGATTACAGGCATGAGCCACTATGCCCGGCCTCCCGTTTTCTAACTAGCTGTCATTTATCTGTGGGAAGGTATTGCTTTCTCTGTACAAATGTTGATCTCACTTCCCTACTGAATTATCTGTCTGTGTGCAGTGGTTTGGCATTCGATCTCATACAGACAAAACTGTGTCTTTTTTTTTTTTAAGAGACAGGGTTTTGGTATGTTAGCCAGGTTTCTCTTGAACTCTTGGCCTCAAGCAATTCTCCTGCCTCAGCCTCCCAAAGTGCTAAGACTACAGGTGAGAGCCACCACGCCCAGCCTCAAAATCACGTCTAAATGGCACATTTAAGCCCATGGCCAGGCGAGCTCCAGGGCTTTTCCACTGCTCGAAGCTCTGCTTGTCCTGGGACAGTGAAGACGAAAGTTCATTAAAGGAGCAAATGGGCCGGGTGCAGTGGCTCACATCAGTAATCCCAGCACTTTGGGAGGTCAAGGTGGGCAGATCACCTGAGGTCAGGAGTTCGAGACCAGCCTGGCCAACATGGCAAAACCCCGTCTCTACTAAAAATACAAAAATTTGCTGGGTGTGGTGCCACATACCTGTAACCCCAGCTACTCAAGAGGTTGAGGGAGGAGAGTCCCTTGAACCCAGGAGGTGGAGGTTAGAGGGTTAGAGTGAGCTGAGACCATGCCACTGTACTCCAGCCTGGGTGACAGAGTGAGAATCCACATCCAAAAAAGAAAAACCACAAAAATTAGCCAGGCGTACTGGTACAGGCTGTAATCCCAGCTATTTCGGGATTATCGCTTGAACCCAGAAGGCGGGAGTTACAGTGAGCTAAGTTGTGCCACTCCAGCCTGGGTGACAGAGCAAGATTCCATCTCAAAAAAAAATAGAATTTAGGTTGATAAAAGAAACTGAGTATGAGTGATAAGATTACACAGGATAAGGTGTATTAAGTAACTAGCACAATGTGGGTTAATCTATGCTAGTGCCCACACCTGGTAAATCATTTTGAGTTTAGCCAACTCCTGGTCAGCCCTGTGCCCATCCATGACTCATTCTGTTTTTTTTTTGTTTTTTTTTTGTTTTTTTTTTTTTTTTTTTTTTTTTTTTTGGAGGTAGAATCTTACTCTGTGGCCCAGGCTGGAGTACAGTCATATAGAGTCTACTATTTTGTCAGATGCTGGGGAATTACCGTAATCTGGCCCATCTTATTTATCTAACCTTATTTTCTTTTTTTTTTTTGAGA
>NW_016107408.1:5447693-5451811 GCF_001604975.1 Cebus imitator | reverse complement strand
CTGAGGTTGCAGTGAACCAAGATCATGCCACTGCACTCCGGCCTGGGTGACAGAGACTCTGTCAAAAAAAAAAAACAAAAGCCAAGTGCGGTAGCTCATGACTGTAATCCCAGCACTTTGGGAGGCCGAGGTGGGTGGACAACAAGATCAGGAGATCGAGACCATCCTGGTTAACACAGTGAAAACTCACCTCTACTAAAAATACCATCTCTACTAAAAATATTAGCTGGGTATAGTGGCACACGCCTGTAGCCCCAGCTACTGAGAAGGCTGAGGCAGGAGAATCACTTGATTCGGCAGGAGAATAGGCAGGAGAACCTGGGAGGCAGAGGTTGCCATGAGCCGAGATCGCGCCACTGCACTCCAGCCTGGGCAACAGAGAGAAACTCTGTCTCAAAAAAAAAAAAAAAAGCTTATAGCAATCTCCCTTCACTCTCTTCCTGCTCCAGCCGTGTAAGATGTGGCTCCTTCCTCATCACCTTCCGCCACGAATGTAAGTTTCCTGAGGCCTCCCCGGCCATGCTTCCTATACAGCCAGTGGAGCCATGATCATTTAAACCTCTTTTCTTTATAAACTACCAAGTCTCAGGTATTTTATAGCATTACGAGAACAAACTAATAATACCATTGCATTGTGGGGTTAGGGCCTCAAAGTATGAATTTGGGCGGTGCATAACAAAATCCCACAGACGTGGGTTCTTAGTCTTAGCTCCAGATCCTGCTAGTTATGTGACCTTGGGCGAGCTGCCCATGCCTCTGAGCCTGTTTCCTCAGCACTATGGTGGAATATGATGTTGGCTTCCTAGGGTGTTTGGGAGACATGACTAATAAATGAAATATCCAGCCTGGACAAGCTGGTGGCTCACGCCTATAATCCCAGCACTTTAGGAGGCTGAGGCAGGTTGATCACTTGAGGTCAGGAGTTCGAGACTAGCCTGACCAACATGGTGAAACTCCTTCTCTACTAAAACTACAAAAAATTAGCCAGGTGTGGTGGCATATGCTTGTAATCCCAGCTACTCAGGAGACTGAGGCAGGATAATCGCTTGAATCTGGGAGGCAGAAGTTGCAGTGACCCGAATTGCACCATTGCACTCCAGCCTGGGAAATAAGAGTGAAACTCCATCTCGAAAAATAAAAAAATAAAATATCCAGTCTAATGCCAGAGGAATCGTACTTCGTCAATGGATGTTTCTCCTCTGTCCATCTGAGCAGACATGCTAACTGTCTGCCACCTTCTCTCTCTTCTTCCATAGTAGGAAAATCCCCAATTTTTTTTTTTTTTTTTTTTTTTTTTTTTTTTTTTTTTTTTTTTTTTTTTTTTTTTTTTTTTTTTTTTTGGATAGAGCCTCACTCTTTTGCCCAGGCTAGAGTGCAGTGGCACAATCTCAGCTCACCACAACCTCTACCTCCCAGGTTCAAGCAATTCTCATGCCTCAGCCTCCCAGGTAGCTGGGATTACAGACACCTGCCTTCACGCCCTGCTAATTTTCATATTTTTTAGTAGAGATGGGGTTTCACTGTGTTGGCCAAGGTGGTCTCAAACTCCTGACCTCAAGTGATCTGCCCACCTCGGCCTCCCAAAGTGCTGGGATTACAGGGGTGAGTCACTGTGCCCAGCCAGAGAATACCCAATTTTTAGTTTGCATGTGACTACCCAGAGTAAAGGCCACCTGTCCCAGCCACTGACATTTAGGTGCAGCCATGTGACTCAGCTCTGGCCAATAGGATCCAAGCAACATTTTCACATGATAACCTCCCTGGAACACCTTTCTTTCTTTCTTTCTTTTCTTTTTTGAGACAGAGTCTCTCTCTGTCACCCAGGCTGGAGTGCAGCTCACTGCAACCTCCACCTCCTGGGTTCAAGCAGTTCTCTGCCTCTGCCTCCCAAGTAGCTGGGATTACAGGCGCTCGCCGCCATGCCCAGCTAATTTTTGTATTTGTAGTAGAGACGGGGTTTCACTCTCTTGGCCAGGCTGGTCTTGAACTCCTGACCTCGTGATCCAACCGCCTTGGCCTCCCAAAGTGCTGGGATGACAGGTGTGAGCCACCGCGCCCAGCAGAAACCCCTTTGTTTTGCAATCACGTCTCTGTCCTGTTGCTTCACTACTCATGTGGTGTCTGGAGCTCTGGCTGCTGACACTGAGGGCCACACCCTAGGGTGACAGTCCCCAACCATTTTGTCACCAGGGACCAGTTTCTGGTTTCCTGGAAGACAAGTTTCCACAGTGGAGGGGGAATGGTTTCGGAACTGTTCCACCTCAGATCATCAGGTATTAGGTTATCATAAGGAGCAGGCTACCTAGATCCCTTGCATAAGCAGTTCACATAGGGCTCCTGCTCCCGTGAGAATCTAATGCCGCTGCTGATCTGATAGGAGCTGGGGATGCTTACTCACCCGCCATCACCTCCTGCTGTGGGGCTCAGTTCCTAATAGGCCATGGACTTGTGCTGGGTTGGGGACCTCTGCCCTAAGTGTTATGGCATGGTGAGCTGGAAGGGGCCAGTGCTCCTGGGGAGTTTATGGAGACAGTGGCTGAACCAGCCCTAGACGGCTTTACTCTGGACTTTGATGAATTTAAGCAGCTATGGCTGTGGGGCTCTGTCACTTTCAGGGCAGCCGAATCTAGTCCTGATACCCCATCATTCATGACTGCCTACCAAGCGCCAATCCCTACAGTCCCCGACATCTGCAGAGTCCCCACCACAAAGGGGAGCAGGCCGGGTGCAGTGGCTCACGCCTGTGATCCCAGCAGTTTGGGAGGCCAAGGTGGGTGGATCACCTGAGGTCAGGAGTTTGAGACCAGCCTGGCCAACATGGCAAAACCCCGCCTCTACTAAAAATTCAAAAATTAGCCTAGTGTGGTGGTGTGTGCCTGGAATTCCGGCTACTAGGGGTGCTGAGGGAGGAGGATTGCTTGAACCTGGGAGGCAGAAGTTGCAGTGAGCCAAGATCATGCCACTGCACTCCAGCCTGGGCCACAGAGAGAGACTCTGCCAAAAAAAAAAAAAAAAAAGGCAGGCGAAGCAAAGAAAAGATGTCTGTGGACATCTCTCATCTTCCTCTACTCAACCCTGCTATGTACATAGTTCTCTGCTCCCACGATTCCCTGTCTATAAATACTTTCATGGGTGGAGGCAGATGCAGATGTGGAAGGGGGAAATCACTTCACCCTGAGCCACTCTGGATGCTGTGTCATCTCCATCCCTGCACGCTAGTGTCTCCTGAGCCGTCAAACACAGGCCCAAGTGCTGGAGACAGAGATGCATAAGAAAGTTACCAGGCTGGGTGTGGTGGCTCACACCTATAATCCCAGCGCTTTGGGAGGCCGAGGTGGGTGGATCATGAGGTCAGGAGTTCGAGACCAACCTGGCCAACATGGTGAAACCCCATCTCTACTAATAATACAAAAAAATTAGCCAGGCTTTGTGGCAGACACCTGTATCCCAGTTACTCGGGAGGCTGAGGCAGGAGAATTGCTTGAACCCAGCAGGTGGAGGTTGCAGTGAGCCAAAACCTCACCACAGCACTCTAGCCTAGGCAACAGAGCGAGACTCCGTCTCAAAAAAAGAAAGAAAGAAAGTTACCAAACACTGGCCCTCTGGGAGCCGGAGATCCCATGGCAGATACTGAGCAGTAATCCATCCTGAATGAAGCCGGGGGGGAGGTGAGCGGAGGGGATGAAGACGTGGGGTCAGGAGAGACTACAGAGAGATGGTGACTCCAGCGCTGAGGCATGGGGAAAGGAGGGAAAATCACGCACGGAGAAGCATGTGAGCATCCGCCAAAGATAAAACACCAAGTGTTAGCGGGGATGGAGAGGAGCTGGAACCACAGAACTTGCCTGTGGGAATGTGTTAATAAGATGCTGCTGGCCAGGTACGGTGTCTCACACCTGTAATCCCAGCACCTGGGGAGGCCGAGGTGTTCGGATCACTTGAGGTCAGGAGTTCGAGACCAGCCTGGCCAACATGGCAAAACCCCATCTCTTCTAAAAAATATGAAAATTAGCCGGGCGTGGTGGCACATGCCTGTAATCTCAGATACTGAGGAAGCTGAGGCAGGAGAATCGCTTGAGCCCTGGAGGTGGAGGTTGCCGTGAGTTGAGATCGCACCA
>NW_016107408.1:5443379-5446303 GCF_001604975.1 Cebus imitator | reverse complement strand
ATTTTTGTTTACTGGTGTTTGAGTCATTTGCTGAGTAAATCTGAAAGAACAGGAAAAAAAAAAAAGGAACTATTGCAGAGGCACCCCTATCTCTGGCCCCTGCAGCCTGTCAGAACTTCCTCCAGAACCCTCCAGCAGTGGCTGGTTTCTCATGATTTCCTCAGCCTTGTAGTTCTATCACGTTAAAATAATAAAATGGCCCAGGCGTGGTGGCTCACGCTTGTAATCCCAGCACTTTGGAAGGCCAAGGTGGGTAGATTGCTTGAGGTCAGGAGTTTGAGACCAGCGTGGGCACACTCCGTCTCACTTAAATAAAATGGCCAGGCGCGGTGGCTCACACCTGTAATTCCAGCACTTTGGGAGGCAGAGGCGGGCGGATCACCTGAGGTCGGGAGTTCGAGATCAGCTTGACCAACATGGAGAAACCATACATCTACTAAAAATACAAAATTAGCCAGGTGTGATGGTGTGTGCCTGTAATCCCAGCTACTCAGGAGGCTGAGGCAGGAGAATTGCTTGAAACTGGGAGGTGGAGGTTGTGGTGAGCCAAGATCATGCCATTGCACTCTGGCCTGGGCAACAAGAGTGAAACTTCGTCTCAAAATAAATAAATGAATAAATAAATAGATTAAAATGATGGAGACTTATTTTCATACAAAAACTTGCACATGAAAGCTTATAGCAACTTTAGTCATAAATGCTAAAGCTTGGAAGCAACTAAGATTTCCTTTAACAGATGAATAGCTACGTTTGATAGGTGTACCTGAGTGTGATGGAGAGAATGAAAAAAAATAATAATAATAGATGACTAGATAAGCAAACTGTGTGCTGCATCCACACCATGAAATGTTATTCAGCACCAAAAAGAAAGGCGCTATCAGGCCAGGAGAAATCATGGAAAACCTGCATTTAAAATCTGCATTTTAAAATAAGCATCCTGCCAGATACAGTGGCTCACACCTGTAATCCTAACACTTTGGGAGGCTGACCCAGACAGATTGCTTGAGCCCAGGAGTTTGAGACCAGCCCGGGGAACATGGCGAAACCCCATGTCTACAAAAGTACAGAAAATGTGCTGGGCATTGTGGCGCATACCTGTGGTCCCAGCTACTCGGGAGGCTGAGGTAGGAGGATTGCTTGACCCTTCGAGGTGGAGCTTGCAGTGAGCCCAGATTGGGCCACTGTATTGCAGCCTGAGTGACAGAGTGAGACCCCATCTCAAACAAAAAATAAATAACAAATAAAATAAAAACAAGCATACTAGTGATTCTTGCAGCAGCTGGAATTGAGAACCACTTGGGATGTTTACTAAAAATGCAGATTATGGCCGGCCGCAGTGGATCAGGCCTGTAATCCCAGCACTTTGGGAGGCCAAGGCAGGCAGATCACCTGAGGTCGGGAGTTCAAGACCAGCCTGGCCAACATGGTGAAACTCCATCTCTACTAAAAATACAAAAATTAGTCGGGCATGGTAGCGGATGCCTGTAGTCCTAGCTACTTAGGAGGCTGAGCCAGTAGAATTGCTTGAACCTGGGAGGTGGAGGTCGCAGTGAGCCGAGATCGTGCCACTGCACTCCAGCATGGGCAATGGAGTGAAACTCCGACTCAAAAACAAAAATGCAGATTATTTTTTACAACTGTGGAGGTGCCGAGGCAGCAAGGCTTGACCTACCCGGTAGTCCAAATCCTTCACCTGCCCCGATGGAGGAACTGCAGCCCAGAGAACGAAAGTGACTTGCGAGAGACACACAGCAAGTTGCCCTCTGACTTTCAGGCCTCTCACAGAGAGCTGACCAACTCTCCGTAAGAGACTCATTTGCCTCAGAAACATCAGCTCAAGCAGCTGCTAAATACCAACTCTATTTGCTCAACGCCAAGGAGATATTTACTCCTTCCGGGGAGGCGGGGGAAGTCCAAAGGAGCTTTTAATAGGCCTCTTTAGGGTAAGTGTTGGTGAGGTCACAGAAGGATACACTTCCCCAAGCTGACAGGAACCGTTATTTTCTGGTTTCTCTTTTCACATTTACTAAACATATTTAACTTAACATGAAATGGCCAGATTTCAAATATGCAAAAATTGCATTCCAGGTAAGCCCAGGAAAACTAGCATCTACCACCAGCTTCATCTCATTCCAGCCAGCAATTTGCCATTTGACCTTGAGGGACTGCAGGCACATCTCCTAGTCTTCTGGGCCCCGGCCAGATGAAATGACCCCCATGAATCCTTCCAGTTCTGACGATCTGTGGTGCCCTACGTCGAGGTCACTCTACGGTTGGCCTGCAGTCAAAGGTCCTTCCTGGCTTATCTGCTGACTGGCCTTTGAAGACGCCCATTCTAAAATGTAGGTTTGCTCTAGTTCAGGAAAACAAAGCAGGGCCAAAGATCTCCTGAGCCAAAGAGATGATCTGGAAAGAGGTTAGCAATCAGTCTACAGACTGACCCCGACAACACACATCAAACATGAAGTCTGCACTTCCATGGGGAAATAAGGCCATCCCTAAGCAAAGAGACAGAGGAAGAGAGGGAGGACAAAGCAGCCCCGAAGGCCACAGTCAGGGACACTTTCAACTAGAACAGGAAGTCACATTTCTTTTTTAGGTTCTGCCCATGATGGGCCACCTTAACATATTTTTTTTTTCAGATGGACTCTCGCTCTGTTGCCCAGGCTGGAGTGGCGCAATCTCGGCTCACTGCAACCTCCTTCTCCCAGGTTCAAGTGATTCTCCTGCTTCAGCCTCCTGAGTAGCTGGGATTACAGGTGCCCACCACCCCCAGCTAACTTTTGTATTTTTAGTAGAGATGGGGTATCATCATGTTGGCCAGGCTGGTCTCGAACTCCTGACTTCAAGTGATCCACCCACCTCTGCCTCCCAAAATCCTGGGACTATATGCACAAACAACCGTGCCCAGTCCACCTTAACAG
>NW_016107408.1:5438401-5441729 GCF_001604975.1 Cebus imitator | reverse complement strand
TTTTTTTTTTTGAGACAGTGTCTCACTCTGTCATCCAGGCTGGAGTTAAATGGCACAATCTCAGCTCACTGTAACTTCTGGCTCCTGGGTTCAAGTGATCCTCCTGCCTCAGCCTCCCAAATAGTTGAGATTACAGGCGCCTACCAACACACCCGGCTAACTTTTGTATTTTTAGTAGAGACAGGTTTCACCATGTTGGCCAGGCTGGTCTTGAACTCCTGACCTCAAGTGATTCACCCACCTCGGCCTCTCAAAGTGCTGGGATTACAGGCCTGAGCCACTGCACATAACCAAGATCTGAATTCAGACAAACTTTTTTGGTCTTAGGACATTTCGGCCGGGCGGAATGGCTCACACCTGCAATCCCAGCACTGTGAGAGGACAAGGAGGGCCAATCACCTGAGGTCAAGAGTTCGAGACCAGCCTGGCCAACATGGTGAAACCCCATCTCTACTAAAAATGCAAAATATTAGCTCAGCGTGGTGGCACACACCTGCAATCCTAGCTACTTGGGAGGCTGAGGCAGGAGAATTGTGTGAATCCAGGAAGCCGAGGTTGCAGTGAGCCAAGGACATTTGTAGGTCATTCAGAGAAGTGTAAACACTAATTCGTATTTGCTATTAGGAAAATATTGTTTTTGGGTCCGAGTGACAGTTTTATGTGTGTATGAAACATAATGTAAACGTATTAAAAAGGGAATGCTTGTCCTTTAAAGGCATACACTGAAATGTTTACTGGTGAAAGCACATGATGTTATGATGGCTGGTATTTACTTCAAAATAATGCTGGGCAGTGGGTGTGAGGTAGGTGCAGAAACAGAGGAAACAAGATTGGAAGATTGGCCATGAGTGGTAACTGCTGAGGTCAGATAGCAACTATGCGGCTTCATCGGGTTATTCCACTTCTGTATATCTTGAAAATTTCTTTTTTTAATTTTACTTTATTATTTTATTTATTTTTTAATAGAGACGGTCTTTTGCCATGTGGGCCAGGCTGGTCTCCAACTCCTTGACCTCAGGTGATCCGCTCGCCTTGGCTTCCCAAAGTGCTGGGATTATAGACGTGAGCCAACACGCCCGGCCAGTATCTTGAAATTTTCTACAAGAAAAATGTCTTAAAATTGTGCGTCAAAATAATACTAATATAAAAAAATGCAATTAAAAAGTCAGGAGGCAATACTGTCAGGCAAAACCATGACGCTAGTTGTGTGAGGGCGGTAGGATGAGTCATTTCCTCCAAAACTCGGGGTGAGAGGGGGAACCCTCGTGTTTTTGCCCTCCCTGTCCCTGAAGGGACTGTTCTCATCGATTCTCTCCCCCTCGTCCTCCAGGTTTTTGCTAGGCTCCCTGTCTTCTTACCAAGTTGAGATTATCCGGGTTCTGGCATTAGCAGGGTTTGAGGAAAGCGGATCAATTCCTCGAACCCCTAACCTTGGACCCTGCCTGCAGGCTGATTTCTCAGCCACTCGCCAGAGCACGGCGACCCCTAAGGTCGCAGTCCGTCTTCGCAAGCAGCCTGCTGCGGACGCGTTGGTAGCCCTTCCGCGCGCGCGCTCGAGCAGTGGGACTACATCTCCCAGGAGGTTGTGCGCCGACCAGCGGACATGCCCTTGGTCGCAAAGGACTACATTACCCAGTGAAACCTTGCGAGAGGCGGTGGCTGGACCTCAAGAGCAGAACCATTGGTTCAGCGTCTGGCGGGGGAGCTACGCAGTGATTGGCCCAGGAGCCCGCCAGTTTCGGCCAAGCTCAGTGGAGTTTTGCTATTAAGACTGCGCGAGGAGCTAGAGAGAGCAGAGTGCGCGGAGCCGGGCAGCACCCACCGAGCCATGTAAGTAACCTCTACCTCCGTCCTTCTCGCCGTCCTCCCGGGGACCTGCACCCTGGCTCCCAAGGGCGGTCGGGAGGGAGCATACGCACCAGGCGCTCACTAGGGGCGGGAATTGTGTGCACACGTGTCACACCTGACCTCAGAAGCATCTCCTGGGACACCGGTGGCAGAGCCCCGCGCACGCTCCTGAGCACCTGAGCTCTAGGGCGTCCCCTCGGACTCGGGGAGAAAAAACATACTCCGAGGCACACGTGAACATCTGTGTACGCAGGCGGGGACATCTGCAGAGCTGCTCAGCTGAACCCTTGGGCACATGGGTACCCGAACACCGGGAAAAGCCTCCTATTCTCCGGTCTCCTCCTGACACCGATCCAGGACACCTGCCACTCGGGCTTGCTCCTCCTTCCCACCCATCTGGGCGGGAAACTGACTGCTCAGTGTGACCTGAGCGGTCTCTGGGTAGCCCCTGGAGACGTGTTGCCTCTCCAGTCGCTTGCCGAATGTTTAGACTGCTCATGGGCTCCTGGGGAAGAGTTCCAGGGTGGGTGAGAGGAGAAAAGGAATGTCTGTGGTGAAGACTGTCATCCTGTAAGAAGTCTCTCTCACCCCCTCACCCCCGCCCCCTCCCCGGCCCCGTTACCACAAATATTCAAGGACTAGGGTAATTCTAAGTTTTAGTTTTAGGGATTTTTTTATTTTTATTTTTTTTTGCCGTAACAAATTAAAACATTATAGAATTACAGAAACAGGTCTCCCTTCCTTCTTCCCTTCCCAACCCTTCTCCCAGTGATCAGTTACCAACTGCCTGTTGATGCATGTGTGGTTATACACTTCTTTCTATGCATCGTACAACTCAACATAGCGTATATAGGTATTACTGGGTTTTCTTTGTTTTGTTTTTTGTTTTTACAAAAAAGGAAAAAAGTACATCTGGAAGGAATGCTTTTTAGCTGAGCTCTGGTGGATGAGAGGAGCTAGCCTTGGAAAAGTGAGTAGGGGCTGGGAGTGGGGCTGCATTTCAGATGTGGGGAACTGGAGGAGTGGAGGCAAGGCAGTAGAAAAGAGCACTCGCCGAGTTTTCCAGGAACTGGGCAGAAGCACTCAGACCACCCTGGTTAAGTGAGGAAAGGGGAAGAATGGTCCAGAGTGAGGCTGAAGAGGTCAGTAGGTCTGGGTTGGGGGGGGCCCAGGAGCATAATTTTTTTTTTTTGAGACAGAGTCTTGCCCTGTCACCAGGCGCTAGACTGAAGTGCAGTGGTGCGATCTCGGCTCACTGCAACCTCTGCCTCCCAGCTTCAAGCAATTCTCCTGCCTCAGCCTTCCGAGTAGCTGGGACTACAGGTGCACGCCACCACGCCCAGCTAATTTTTGTATTTTGGTAGAGATGGGGTTTCACCATGTTGGCCAGGATGGTCTTGAATTCTTGACTTCGTGATCCGCCCACCTTGGCCTCTCAAAGTGCTGGGATTACAGGCATGAGCCACCACACCTGGCCTTT
>NW_016107408.1:5436035-5438266 GCF_001604975.1 Cebus imitator | reverse complement strand
GCTCTTGTTACCCAGGCTGGAGTGCAATGGCATGATTTTGGCTCACTGCAACCTCCACCACCTGGGTTCAAGCAGTTCTCCTGCCTCAGCCTCCCAGGTAGCTGGAACTACAGGCGTCCACCACCACGCCCAGCTAATTTTTGTATTTTTAGTAGAGGCGGGGTTTCAGCATGTTTAAATTTTTGTATTTTTTGTAGAGTTGGGGTTTCGCTATGTTGCCCAGGCTGGTCTTGAACTCCTGAGCTCAAGCAATCCACCCACCCCTGCCTCCCAAAGTGCTGGGCTTACAGGCATGAGCGGCTGAGCTCAGTCCAAAAGTGAGTGCTATTTTAGACAGTCTAGTCAGGGAGGGCTGCTCTGAGGAGGTAATGTTTGAGCAGAGACCCTAAGAAACTTGCCTGGTGTTTACTTGGTGTCTTTTACATTTAGTTTGATACTGATGGACATTGTGTGGACCAGAGGCAGGGATGGTTGGCTATGACCCCAAACCAGATGGCAGGAATAACACCAGGTTCCAGGTGGCAGTGGCCGGGTCTGTGTCTGGACTTGTCACTCGGGCGCTGATCAGTCCCTTCGACGTCATCAAGATCCGTTTCCAGGTACTCTTCCCCTTTTTCCATGCAATGGACTGGAGGACAAGTTCAGTCGTCCTTGCCAAAGCAGTTCCTAAAACTTGGAATTCTATCCACATGAAGGCCTCACCTTTTCTGAAAGTTCCCCTTCACATTCCAGCCCACCCTGCTGTCCTGACCTTTTCAATTTTGATTCCTAGCTTCAGCATGAGCGCCTGTCTCGAAGAGACCCCAACGCAAAGTACCATGGCATCCTCCAGGCCATTAGGCAGATTTTGCGGGAGGAGGGGCCAACAGCTTTCTGGAAAGGACACATCCCAGCCCAGATTCTCTCCATAGGCTATGGAGCTGTCCAAGTAGGTGGCAGGGGACCTGGCCAGACCTCTGGGGTCTCGTTGCTCAATGGAGGAGCAGAGGGAGGGTGATTCACGTGGGAATGGCGTGTAGGGCAGGACGGGAGAGGCGGGCCCCGCACTTCCCACTGGCCTCTCCTGACCAGTGGAAAATGTCAGAGTGAGCTGCTATGCCTTAGGCATTCCCCTCCCCCACATCCCCTCGTCTATCCTGCATGACTTAGGTGTTGCATCTTGGAGACTGATTTGATGTCATGCCTTCTGTGGGGCTTGGGACAGCATTAATGTATTTCAGTTTTTGAAGTACCACCTTCACACATGTGGTTCATCTGAACTTCACCGCAGTGTGGTGAGGAGGGTAGAGCAGGTGTCATGTGGATCTCAGGAAGGTGAAATCAGCTGTCTGAGGCCACACAGCCTGCACATGGCA
This sequence comes from Cebus imitator, assembly GCF_001604975.1. Lineage (NCBI taxonomy): Eukaryota > Metazoa > Chordata > Mammalia > Primates > Cebidae > Cebus > Cebus imitator. The sequence goes on along the minus strand of NW_016107408.1, from coordinate 5,436,911 downwards.
GGTCTAGAGTTAGAACTCGGGCTTCACTCAGTGGAGCACCGGTATAGTCATAGTGCACAGCGTGTGGTTTTATGCAATAGACGTGGTAAGAACCAGCCCTGAACAGTGCCAGCCATGGGCCAGGTCCCTGTTGGAAGCACTTCACATACACTCTGTCACAGCAGTCCTTAAGGCAGGGGCTGTGTCACTCCCATTTCACGCATGAGAAGACTGAGGTGGACAGAGCCATACCCTGTCTCAACAACAACAAGAAAAGATGCTAGGCCATCTTCACTTGGCTGAAGGAAGATCTGAGCATAGCCCTGGTGCAGTGGCTCATGCCTGTAATCCCATCACTTTGGGAGGCTGAGGTGGGAGGATGGCTTGAGCTCAGGAGTTTGAGACCAGCCTGGGCAACATAGAGAGACCTCCTCTCTACTAAAAATTAAAAAAAAAAAAAAGCCAGGTATGGTGGTACATGCCTATAGTCCCAGCTATTCCAGAGGCAGGAGAATCATCTGAGCTAGAGAAGTCAAGGCTGCTGTGAACTATGATCGTGCCGCTGGACTCCAGCCTGGGCAACTGAGCAAGACCTTGCCTCAAAAAACAAAACAGGGTCAAGTGCAGTGGCTCATGCGTGTAATCCCAACACTTTGGGAGGCCAAGGTGGGCAGATCGCTTGAGCTCAGGAGTTTGAGACCAGCCTTGGCAACATAGTGAAACTCTGACTCTACCAAAAAATACCAAAATTACCTGGACATGGTGGCATGCGCCTGTAGTCCCAGCTACTTGGGGGGCTGAGGTAGGAGGATTGCTTGAGCCCAGGTAGGTTGAGGCTGCAGTGAGCCGTGTTTGTGCCACCGTACTCCAGCCTAGGTAACAGAGTGATACTTGTCT
>NW_016107408.1:5428710-5433615 GCF_001604975.1 Cebus imitator | reverse complement strand
TCAGCCTCCCCAGTAACTGAGACTAAATCTGTCTAAGTTTTGTATTTTTTTAGAGACAGGGTTTCAACATGTTGCCCAGACTGGTCTCAAACTCTTGAGCTCAAGCAGTCTGCCCACCTCAGCCTCCCAAAATGCTGGGATACAAGCGTGAGCCACCGCACTCGGTAAAGGATGAGTTCTTGTCCTTGCAGAAGACAAAGCTGGGAGAGGTTTGGGTTTTCAGTTTGTGGCAGTCAGTCTATAAAACCCATGACTGTGGGCAGTACTGTGCAGGGTGCGCTGTGTCTCTGCCTCGAAAGAGCTCACAGCCTCCCTGGGGAGACACAACCTACCAGTGTGAAACAGAACAAATGAATACCCAGCAGTGGGCTAGATCAAGGACTGCATCTGGGAAAGTGACACCCAAGAACTTATTGCTGGAGTATTATGAGAGCGTCTTTGGTTTTTCGTTTGTTGTTTGTTTGAAACAGAGTCTCACTTTGTTGCCCAGGCTAGAGTGTAGTGGCGCAATCTCAGCTCACTGCAACCTGTGCCTCCTGGGTTCAAGTGATTCTCCTCCCTCAGCCCTCTGAGTAGCTGGGATTATAGGCATGTGCCACCGTACCCAGCTTATTTTTATATTTTTAATAGAGATGGGGTATCACCATGTTGCCAAGGCTGGTCACGAACTCTTGATCTCAGGTGATCCACCCGCCTTGGCCTCCCAAAGTGCTGGGATTACTGGTGTGAGCCACTGCACCCAGCCAAATGCCAGAGTATCTTTGGTTTCCACAAAGAATGGGGTGGCGGAAATGGGATAGTAGACTTTCCCATCATAATCTCTGTTTCCTGGACATATTAGAATAGCATTGTGTGTGTGTGTGTGTGTGTGTGTGTGTGTGTGTGTGTGTGTGTGTGTCCTCAACCAAGAAAGAATAATTTTATTGTTGTTATTATTTTTTTGAGACAGAGTCTTGCTCTGTTGCCAAGGCTGGAGTGCAGTGGCGCAATCTCAGCTCATTGCAACCTCCATCTCTTGGGTTCAAGCAATTCTTCTGCCTCAGCCTCCTGAGTAGTTGGGATTACAGGCGCACACCACCACGCCTGGCTAATTTTTTGTGTATTTTTAGTAGAGACGGGGTTTTACCATGGTGGTCAGGCTGGTCTTGAACTCCTGACCTCGTGATCCACCCGCCTTGGCCTCCCAAAATGCTGGGATTACAGGTGTGAGCCACCGCACCCCACTGTTATTATTTATATATATTTTTTGAGACAGGGTCTTGTCACCCAGGCTGGAGTACAGTGGCTACTATAGCTCACTATAGCTTTGAACTCCTAAGCTCAAGCAATCTTCCTGCCTCAACCTCTCCAGTAGCTAAGACCACAGGCATGTGCCACCATACCTAATTTTTTTTTTTTTAATTTTTGTAGGGGCAAGGTCTCGTTATGTTACTCAAGTTCAGGCTGGTCTTGAACTTCTGGTTGTTTTTTGGGTTTTTGTTTGTTTGAGACGGAGTCTTGCTCTGTCACCCAGGCTAGAGTGCAGTGGTGAAATCTCAGCTCACTTCGACCTCTGGCTCCCAGATTTAAGCAACTAGGGGCCGGGCATGGTGGCGCATGCCTGTAATCCTAATACTTTGGGAGGCTGGACCAGCCCGTCCCCGGATCACTCCACACATCTGTGGATATAACAGCAGTATACATGTGTAGAAGGGGGAGTTTCTGGAAAATGCCACCCTTTGAATCTCTGTCCAGTGTTTCTTTTGACTGTCATTCTCGCAGGAGGAGTTTCGCTCCTGGTAGCTGGGTTTTTAGGCGAGGGGACATAGCTCTGATGGGCTGTTCCAGGGCTAAAACCACCTCACTGAGCTCATTCAGTGCGTGTGTGTAGGCAACATAGCAAGGTCAAGAGATCCAGACCATCCTGGACAACATGGTGAAACCGTGTCTCTGCTAAAAATATAAAAATTAGCCAGGTGTGGTGGCACGTGCTTGTAGTCCCAGCTACTTGGGAGGCTGAGGCAGGAGATTCGTTTGAACCTGAGAAGCAGAGGTTGCAGTGAGCCGAGCTCATGCCACTGCACTCCAGCCTTGTGACAGAGCAAGAGTCAGTCTAAAAAAAAAGTCAATAGCATATTACCTCTAGCTTAAACTATTGGCATGTTGGATTTTAGAGTCTAGAATGATCGGAGAATATCGTAGTCATGAAATTGAGGGGAAGAGACCTGGTTAAAACCTGCAGAACTCTCCACCTGCCTTAGACTAGCCACAACCGCATTGTAAACCTCACCTTGAACAATAAAACGTCTTATAACATATAAGGTGTATCAAGGTTACAAAGACAGTTCTTCATGAATTATAATTTAAACAAATATCAGCTGCTTCCTGATTCTAATCCCCAGAGGTTACCATTTTTAATACTTAGAGCTGTTTCTTTGATTATTTCCTTCCACAATTCTAAGTAACATGCTTGGCTGCATGCGGTGGCTCAAGCCTGTAATCGCAGCACTTTGGGAGGCCAAGGAGGGAGGATCACTTGAGGTCAGGAGTACAAGACCAGTCTGGGCAACATAGCAAGACCTCCTCTCTATTTTTATTATTTATTTGTTTTTGTTTTTGAGACAGAGTGTCCAGCTGTCACCCAGGTTGGAGTACCGTGGTGCAATCTCAGCTTACCACAACCTCCGCTTCCCAGGTTCAAGCAATTCCTGTGCCTTAGCCTCCCAAGAAGCTAGGATTACAGGCATGAGCCACCAGGCCCAGTTAATTTTTGTATTTTTAGTAGAGACAGCGTTTCACCATGTTGGCCAGGCTGGTCTCAAACTCCTGGCTTCAAGTGATCCACCCAACTTGTCCTCTCCAAAGCTCTGGGATTACAGGTGTGAGCCACTGCGCTCGGCTGCACCTTCCTATTTGAACAGCTGCACTGTGTTCTTGTGAGCTGGTGTCCCGTAATTTATGTAACCATCACCCACAGATGGACATCGAACCTTTAGCCCTTCCCCAGGATGCTGCAGTGACTCTTGGACACATACTTTTGTGCACACCTGTGGATATAATAGTGGTATACATGTGTAGAAGGGGGAGTTTCTGGAAAATGCCACCCTTTGAATCTCTGTCCAGCATTTCCTTTGACTGTCTTTCTCACAGGAGGAGTTACGCTCCTGGTAGCTGAGATTTTAGTCAAGGGGACATAGCTCTGATGGGCTGTTCAAGGGCTAAAACCACCTCACTGAGCTCATTCAAGGTGCGTGTGTGTGTGTCCAGGTTTATAACACACTGCGCCATGCCGTGGGGACCATGTATAGGAACGAGGGCCCCTTGGTCTTCTACAAAGGCTTGACCCCAACCTTGATCGCCATCTTCCCCTACGCCGGGCTGCAGTTCTCCTGCTACAGTTCCTTGAAGCACATGTACGAGTGGGCCATGCCAGCCGAAGGAAAGAAAAATGGTGAGGCAGCCCTCACATGAGAGGGAACCCTACCACCCCAGCTGCCAGAACGCCCCCTTCCATCCAAATCATAAAGGAGCTAAAATTCTCCTGTCCGAAGGGAAGACCCTGCGGGTCCCTGTGCCCGGCTCTGTAATGTGGCAAACAAAACAACTGCAACTTCTTGCAGAGGACTTGATTTCTTCCAGCTCCTGCCACACCTATCACTGGCATGACTGAAATTTACTTCCAGTGACTGGTCATGGTTTTCATTTTTGTCAGAAGTCCAAATTGCAAACTGCTTGTTTTTTGGTTGAGGTTCTTCGGTTGCTTTTTCTGGGCAGGGGGAGTCGGGGGTTGGGGGTGGGGGAAGGCTGGGGAGGGGTGGGGCATCCTGATCCCTCTCCAGCCCTGAACTGAGTCACACTGCAGAAGTGAGGCCCACATTGCCTCCAGCTGGGGGACTGCCACCACCAGCCCATCCAGCCCAGATCACTCCGCCAGAAGTGGCTGTGTGGCTCTCCTCCCTGTAGATTACATTCCTCTTTGGAATGGGAGGACCAGCGGAGGTCAGGCTGAAGTGCTGGCCTTGGGTTTGGTTTGTGGTGGGGGCTCAGCCCTGGCACCTTTCAAGTCGTGCCTCATAGACTGCATTTCTCTCATCCGTTCTCCCCACCCCACTTTTCTGGTTCAGAGAACCTCAAAAACCTGCTTTGTGGCAGTGGAGCTGGTGTCATCAGCAAGACCCTGACATATCCCCTGGACCTCTTCAAGAAGCGGCTACAGGTTGGAGGGTTCGAGCACGCCAGAGCTGCCTTTGGCCAGGTGAGCCATTCATTCCCGGGCAGACAGCTCTGACCCTTGCCATCACTGGGCACATGAGGAAACCAGTAGTCAGCTCCTACCCACTGGGCAGCTTGGCCCTTGGCCATGGCCTCTTCACCTCCAGTTCATCCCTAGAGATCCCCAAGTATATGGGAAAGCTGCACACAAGCCCTGGGTCCTGTGCACTGTGGAAGGATCTGGGCCAAGGATATACAGTGTCTGCTCTTTTTTTCTTCTTTTTCTTCTCCTTTAAAATAGAGGCAGGGTCGGCCGGGAGCGGTGGCTCATGCCTGTAATCCCAGCACTTTGGGAGGCCAAGGCGGGCAGATCACAAGGTCATCCTGGCCAATGTGGTAAAACACCGTCTCTACTAAAATTACAAAAATTAGCTGGGGCCCGGGTGTGGTGGCTTACACCTGTAATCCATGCACTTTGGAGGCCAAGGTGGGCAGATCACCTGAGGTCAGGAGTTCAAGACCAGCCTGACCAACATGGTGAAACCCCGTCTTTAAAAAAAAAAAAAAAAAATTAGCTGGGCATGGTGGCACATGCCTGTAGACCCAGCTACTCGGTAGGCTGAGGCGGGAGAATCACTTGAACCTGGGAGGTAGAGGTTGCAGTGAGCCAAGATTGCGCCACTGCACTCTAGCCTGGCGACAGAACAAGACTCC
>NW_016107408.1:5422178-5427280 GCF_001604975.1 Cebus imitator | reverse complement strand
TTCAAGCAATTCTCCTGCCTCAGCCTCCCAAGTAGCTGAGATTACAGGCATGCACCACCGTGCCTGGCTAATTTTGTATTTTTAGTAGAGATGGGGTTTCTCCATGTTGGTCAGGCTGTTCTTGAACTCCTGACCTCAGGTGATCCATCCGCCTCTGCCTCCCAAAGTGCTGGGATTACACATGTGAGCCACCACACCCGGCCCTTTTCTTTAAGATGTGATATTACTCTGTTGCCTAGGCTGGTCTTGAACTCCTGGGCTCAAGCAAACCTCTGGGCTCAGCGTCCCAAGTAGCTAGATCTACAGGCATGCACCACTGCACCAGCATGAAGGGACAGTTTGAATTTGGACAGGGAGCGATGGCGAGAGCCCAGCATGGCAGAGGGAGGCCTTGCTGCTAACGAAGACTAGTGTAATCCAGTTTGGCCAGAGGTGCGAAGGGCACGTGGGAAGACCAGTGGTGGTCAGATCAGGGAGGGAAGTCAATGCCAAACGGTGGAGAGACTTGAACAGTAGGTCTTGGGGTTTGGACCTGATTTCTCATGATGTCCTTGTCACTAGGAGTTATTGCAGCTTTTGGAGGGGAAGCCAGGCCTGAGGACTGTGCCTGGGGACGAATGGCTGGCAGCAGTGTGTGAAATCAGCTGGAGGGAATGAGGCTGAAGGCAGGGAGGGCCCGGCTGAGATGAAGGGTCAGAGACACCTCTGGGAAGAGGTTTCTGAGCCATTGCTGGATACTTTGGAGCCATAGGCAGCCGTTCTTCTTGGGCAGGAAGAAGCTCTGTCTAGCTGCTGACTTGGCCTGTCATCTGTTCAGTCTTAACCCAATTGCAGTAGAAAGAATGAGGTTAATTTATTTGCTATTTTGAGCCAGGTGTAGTTGCCCGCACCTGTAATCCCAGCACTTTGGGAGGCTGAGGCGGGTGGATCACCTGAGGTTAGGAGTTCAAGACCAGCCTGGCCAACATGGTGAAACCCGTCTCTACTAAACATACAAAAAATTAGCCAGGTGTGGTGGTGTGCGCTGGTAATCCCAGCTACTTGGAAGGATGAGGCAGGAGAATCGCTTGAACCCGGGAGGCAGAGGCTGTAGGGAGCCAAGATTGTGCCACTGCACTCCAGCCTGGGCGACAGAGTGAGACTCTGCCTCAACAAAAAATAAAAATAAAAATATTTGCTATTTTGCATTCGTTGCTTTGTCCAGCAAGTACTTCTTGAGAGCTGTGGCGTGCCAGGGCCTGTGTTGATGGCAGCAGAGTGGACATCCATCTCTCGCCCCTTCCTTTCCCCAGGTGCGGAAATACAAGGGCCTCGTGGACTGTACCAAGCAGGTGCTGCAAGAGGAAGGTACCCTGGGCTTCTTCAAGGGCCTGTCCCCCAGCCTGCTCAAGGCTGCCCTCTCCACGGGCTTCATGTTCTTCTGGTATGAACTCTTCTGTAACATCTTCCACTGCATGAACAAGACAACCAGCCAGCGCTGAGGGCAGGAAGGACCCCAGGTCGTCCCTGGAGGCAGCCTCCTGAAGGAAGGAAGACTCAGTCTCCACTGAGAGGTGCCACCTGGCCCTTCCCTGCAGGCTAGCTGCCCTGAGCAGGGTGGCGGCCTTGAACCCACCCAGCTGGGACACCACCAGAAGGTCCAGGGCATTCCCAGTGAGCGAATCAGAGGGAATCCAGGACGTGGTCTGTGGTGAACCAACGATCCAACGAGGTAGTGAGAAGGAGCATGAAGTTGCTGGTTCTCCTCTGACCAGCCCACACTCCAAAGGAAACAGACGCCATCCTACACCCGTCTCAGCCAGAACACAACACCCGACAGCTCCTGGTCTGGATGGGGCTGCAGCTGGAGTGCAGAGGGCTGTGCTGGGGCCTCTGCAGGAGTCAGGTCCCCACACTTGGCCTGTTTTTCCCAACCTATTTAATAGACGTTAAAGCTAAATGCACATTCCTTATCCTATTCCTCCATCTCCTCTGGACCATCTCCTTCCTGCTCACAAAGTTTCAGGGAAGGGACTTCTGCCTTCCTCAAATCCCTTGTTCTCCATAGCTGCAGCCCTTGGCAGCTCTGCTAGTGCTGGTGGAGACTCCAGGCTGAGCCAGTCACTTCCTGGGCCCCATGCCCAGATCTTGGTGTCTGCAGACACACCACTACCCAGGCTGTCCTCTCCCAGGACCAGGATGGCCATGGCCGTGGGGCTCAGTGGGACTCCATGGGAAGCAGATCTCAGCGCCTGTGCAGGAAGCAAAGAGGCCATGCCATAGGCAGGCATGGATGAAGGTGCAGCCTTTCCCCAGTCTACAGGCTCCTCTTTCACCCTGGGCTGGGTCAGCCTTGCTGGGTGAGGAGCTGTTGGCAGGACAGGTGGCATCAGTACTCAATGCCTGCTTGGGTGTGTCCTCCTTTGTAGCCCCAGAAGGGCGGGGGCTCTGAAGCAGCCCCCTGATGGGGATGGCAGAAGGAAGGGGCGGGTGGGCAGCCTGGTGAGGGCACAGCTGGTGCCTAGGGTGTTACCAAAGCACAGGGACACCCACAGGTGGAGAGGCAGAGGAGAAACCAGTTCCAGGCTGAGAGGAGGTCTCCAGAACACGACCTTCACCCTTCCCTCCACCTGCCTGGCCTGTGGGGTTGCTTTCACCTGGGGGGAGCTCTCCATTCTGCCTCCCTCTCCAGCCCTGGCCCTGGTGTGTGGGTCCTGGGCTCCACGCACCATCCTTCCCTGCCTCTGGTCTGGGATTTTGGGGTCTGTCTGGGCCCTGAATGCTGGGGCTTCTTGGCTCTGGGCTGCTGGTTCCCAAGGTCCAGGCTGCGGCGGAGTCCGCGGGGATGCAGCTGCCTGAATGTTTTGTTTTTGTTTTTTTTTTTTGAGGCGGAGTCTGGCTCTTGTTGCCCAGGCTGGAGTGTAATGGCGCAATCTCGGCTCACCGAAACCTCCGCCTCCCGGGTTCAAGCGATTCTCTGGCCTCAGTCTCCTGAGTAGCTGGGATTACAGGCACGCGCAACCATGCCCGGCCAATTTTTTATATTTTTAGTAGAGATGGGGTTTCTCCATGTTGGTCAGGTTGGTCTCAACCTCAGGTGATCTGCCCACCTTGGCCTCCCAAACTGCTGGGATTACAGGTGTAAGCCGCCCCGCACGGCCTGAATGTATTTTTTATGAAATTCCGTTAAACTGTATTCTCTTCCTTTCTCCTGCCCATTAGTTTCTTTTGCTGCAGCTGAGCGTTCTTTTCCTCGTCCGTTTTCGGTGACCACTTTGGCCGTTCTTTTAAGAGGAGGACGCAACGCGGGCAGCGCCGGCAGCGCTTCTCCCAGTCCCGTGGCAGGAGCCGCGGCAGTTCTTCCCGCCTTCTAGGTGCCCTCCCGTCACCCAGGGCAGACGCCGGGCGGTGGGGTCCGCGCCCCTTCAGGGGCACTCGCAACACCCGACGGCCGCGAGTTGCCCACGGGGCCCCTTTCTCGGCGCTGCCCCTCGGACCTGAAACTCGCTACGCCCACGTCCTCCTTGGAGCGGGAGGAGATCGTGGCTGGCCCCCGCCCTGCAGCCCCTGCCTTCTCTGCCTGGGATGGAGCGGGGAACGTGGTGTGACCAGGGCAGATACCGTCTCTCCTGCCACCGTGTCCCCACCACACCCTCTGCAGGCTTCTTCCACGCCGCGCGGCCCAGCGGTGTCTTCCGCGCCCTCAGCCCCAGTGCACCTGAGCTCGGGGAGGGCCGGGTGCGGGGCCATGCGCAAGACCGAGGAGCTGGCGGGTCCGGCGTGGGCCCGGACAGGGCCGGGGCGCACCGGGTGAGGAGGGGACAGGCCGAGCGAGCTCCACCTGGTTGGGAGTGGCAGCGTCGCAAGGTCCTCCGCGTCTCCGCCGGGGCCCCATGCGGGCGACTCGGCTTCCGGGGCGGCCGGGCGGCCAGGGCAGTGCCGCGGGGGCCCGGCAGGTGGCGCGGGCGAGCCGGCCCTTCCCCGGCGCCGCGCGAGGAGATGAGCTCACTGCGGCCCCGGCAGCGCCTGACGCGGGTCGCGCGCTCCCAGACTACAGGCGGCCCCGGGCACGCGCGCGCGCCGCCGGTCCGGCAGGTGGGTCCAGCTGCCCACGCCGCCTCTCCAGCCTGCGGGGACGCTGGACCTTGGGGTCCGCAGTCCACCCTGTGCCGCCGGGAGGGGCGCGGGGGGAGCGGCCGAGAGCTGGAGACCCCGAAGGCGCCTCCTATGGCCAGAGGGGAGCCTCCGGCGGGGAGCCACCTCTCGAGGGCGCATCATCCTGTCCCCCCACCCCCCGTAAGAGGAAAGATCCAGAATGGAGCTCAGGAATTAGGAGTCTCGAGTGGGTAGGGCCGGGTTGCTGCCACTTTGGGGCCGGTCCGACCAGTCTGTCCTGGGGAGAAGCCGGCCGGGCCGGGGAGTTCAGGTTGCGCCTGGCCGAGGCGGCGGACAGGGCGCAGGCGTCCCCATCCGCGCAGGCCGGCCGCACTCGGGGGGTGCAGCAGCGGGTGTTTAGACCGAAGGACTCGGCGAAAGCCGGGAAGAGAGGGTTGGAGAGAGAGGTTCGGAGCCCTGCTGGGGACAGAGCCGCGCCGCTTGAAGTTCCCACCCTGACCCTCACACGGCATCATGCCGGGCCAGCAGCGTCCGCCCGCACACACCCTGCCCAAGTCCACCCCTGCCTCCTGCTGGGACTAGAGGGTGGGTGCTTTCCTGCTTCAGCTTCTTGTGTAATCCCACAAGCGTGGGGTTTCTAAACTGAGCAGCAGGTGCCTGGCTGATGCCCAGGCCCCTCCAGAAGCCAAGCCTGGTGGGCTTTCAGCCAACCACAACCGTTGCACGCCACGGACTGCACAGGAGCCCCTGTCCCGAGCGCTGTCAGCCCCGCCCAGGGCCTGCAGGACAGAACCCGCCCTGCGCTCCACACCTGAGGCCGTTCCCTTCGCCTCTTTTCCCCAGGTGCTGTCCTTAGGCCCAGCCCAGTCAAGAGCTACCGGGGCTGGCTGGTCATGGGGGAGCCCAGTAGAGGCTGAAGACAGCACTCAAAGGTGAGCACGGGAGCCCCTCCTGAGCTGGGATCAGGAGCCACAGAGAAGGGCCCCTGTAGGCAGCACCAGAGGGCT
>NW_016107408.1:5416984-5422168 GCF_001604975.1 Cebus imitator | reverse complement strand
ACCCGCCCTGCGCTCCACACCTGAGGCCGTTCCCTTCGCCTCTTTTCCCCAGGTGCTGTCCTTAGGCCCAGCCCAGTCAAGAGCTACCGGGGCTGGCTGGTCATGGGGGAGCCCAGTAGAGAGGAGTATAAAATCCAGTCTTTTGATGCAGAGACCCAGCAGCTGCTGAAGACAGCACTCAAAGGTGAGCACGGGAGCCCCTCCTGAGCTGGGATCAGGAGCCACAGAGAAGGGCCCCTGTAGGCAGCACCAGAGGGCTGAGCCTGGTGAATGCCTCCATCATTCTGTGATGATAGGAGTCGCCAGTGTAATTCTTGAACTGGAAGACAAGCTACATTTTAGGTCATTATTCTGGAGTATGAGTCACAGTCACCTTTCAGGCTGTAAAGACTTTTTAAAAAGCTTAACCATAGGGCCAGGAGCAGTGGCTCATGCCTGTAGTTCCAGCACTTTGGAAGGCCAACGTGGGTGGATTGCTTGAGTCCAGGACTTCAGGAGCAGTCTGGGAAACATGGGGCAAACCCCATCTCTACCAAAAAAAAAAAAATTGAAAAATTGAAAAATTAGGCCAGCATAGTGGCACGCACCTGTGTCCCAGCTACTTAAGATGCTGAGGCAGGAGGACTGATTGAGCCTGGGAGGGTGAGGGTGCAGGTTCCATGAGCCAGCCACTGAACTCCAGCCTGGCTAACAGAGCGAGACCGTGCCTCAGATTAAAAAAAGTTTAACCATAAAAAAGAACATAGCTCCTACCCTTGAAGGGCTTACATTTGAATTGCCCGTTTCTGCATTGTGATAGCCCCCTCTCTTGAATGCACAGCTGCCTGCTTTGAGACAGAAGATGGAGAATATTCCATTTGCCAGAGGAGCTATAGTTATTCCCCTGGCCTGATGCCTTCCTGCTGTAACACGCGGGACAGAAGTTTGTCTTCAACAATTAGCAAGACACAAGCCGGGCGCGGTGGCTCAAGCCTGTAATCCCAGCACTTTGGGAGGCCGAGGCGGGTGGATCACCTGAGGTTAGGAGTTCAAGACCAGCCTGGCCAACATGGTGAAACCCGTCTCTACTAAACATACAAAAAATTAGCCAGGTGTGGTGGTGTGCGCTGGTAATCCCAGCTACTTGGAAGGATGAGGCAGGAGAATCGCTTGAACCCGGGAGGCAGAGGCTGTAGGGAGCCAAGATTGTGCCACTGCACTCCAGCCTGGGCGACAGAGTGAGACTCTGCCTCAACAAAAAATAAAAATAAAAATATTTGCTATTTTGCATTCGTTGCTTTGTCCAGCAAGTACTTCTTGAGAGCTGTGGCGTGCCAGGGCCTGTGTTGATGGCAGCAGAGTGGACATCCATCTCTCGCCCCTTCCTTTCCCCAGGTGCGGAAATACAAGGGCCTCGTGGACTGTACCAAGCAGGTGCTGCAAGAGGAAGGTACCCTGGGCTTCTTCAAGGGCCTGTCCCCCAGCCTGCTCAAGGCTGCCCTCTCCACGGGCTTCATGTTCTTCTGGTATGAACTCTTCTGTAACATCTTCCACTGCATGAACAAGACAACCAGCCAGCGCTGAGGGCAGGAAGGACCCCAGGTCGTCCCTGGAGGCAGCCTCCTGAAGGAAGGAAGACTCAGTCTCCACTGAGAGGTGCCACCTGGCCCTTCCCTGCAGGCTAGCTGCCCTGAGCAGGGTGGCGGCCTTGAACCCACCCAGCTGGGACACCACCAGAAGGTCCAGGGCATTCCCAGTGAGCGAATCAGAGGGAATCCAGGACGTGGTCTGTGGTGAACCAACGATCCAACGAGGTAGTGAGAAGGAGCATGAAGTTGCTGGTTCTCCTCTGACCAGCCCACACTCCAAAGGAAACAGACGCCATCCTACACCCGTCTCAGCCAGAACACAACACCCGACAGCTCCTGGTCTGGATGGGGCTGCAGCTGGAGTGCAGAGGGCTGTGCTGGGGCCTCTGCAGGAGTCAGGTCCCCACACTTGGCCTGTTTTTCCCAACCTATTTAATAGACGTTAAAGCTAAATGCACATTCCTTATCCTATTCCTCCATCTCCTCTGGACCATCTCCTTCCTGCTCACAAAGTTTCAGGGAAGGGACTTCTGCCTTCCTCAAATCCCTTGTTCTCCATAGCTGCAGCCCTTGGCAGCTCTGCTAGTGCTGGTGGAGACTCCAGGCTGAGCCAGTCACTTCCTGGGCCCCATGCCCAGATCTTGGTGTCTGCAGACACACCACTACCCAGGCTGTCCTCTCCCAGGACCAGGATGGCCATGGCCGTGGGGCTCAGTGGGACTCCATGGGAAGCAGATCTCAGCGCCTGTGCAGGAAGCAAAGAGGCCATGCCATAGGCAGGCATGGATGAAGGTGCAGCCTTTCCCCAGTCTACAGGCTCCTCTTTCACCCTGGGCTGGGTCAGCCTTGCTGGGTGAGGAGCTGTTGGCAGGACAGGTGGCATCAGTACTCAATGCCTGCTTGGGTGTGTCCTCCTTTGTAGCCCCAGAAGGGCGGGGGCTCTGAAGCAGCCCCCTGATGGGGATGGCAGAAGGAAGGGGCGGGTGGGCAGCCTGGTGAGGGCACAGCTGGTGCCTAGGGTGTTACCAAAGCACAGGGACACCCACAGGTGGAGAGGCAGAGGAGAAACCAGTTCCAGGCTGAGAGGAGGTCTCCAGAACACGACCTTCACCCTTCCCTCCACCTGCCTGGCCTGTGGGGTTGCTTTCACCTGGGGGGAGCTCTCCATTCTGCCTCCCTCTCCAGCCCTGGCCCTGGTGTGTGGGTCCTGGGCTCCACGCACCATCCTTCCCTGCCTCTGGTCTGGGATTTTGGGGTCTGTCTGGGCCCTGAATGCTGGGGCTTCTTGGCTCTGGGCTGCTGGTTCCCAAGGTCCAGGCTGCGGCGGAGTCCGCGGGGATGCAGCTGCCTGAATGTTTTGTTTTTGTTTTTTTTTTTTGAGGCGGAGTCTGGCTCTTGTTGCCCAGGCTGGAGTGTAATGGCGCAATCTCGGCTCACCGAAACCTCCGCCTCCCGGGTTCAAGCGATTCTCTGGCCTCAGTCTCCTGAGTAGCTGGGATTACAGGCACGCGCAACCATGCCCGGCCAATTTTTTATATTTTTAGTAGAGATGGGGTTTCTCCATGTTGGTCAGGTTGGTCTCAACCTCAGGTGATCTGCCCACCTTGGCCTCCCAAACTGCTGGGATTACAGGTGTAAGCCGCCCCGCACGGCCTGAATGTATTTTTTATGAAATTCCGTTAAACTGTATTCTCTTCCTTTCTCCTGCCCATTAGTTTCTTTTGCTGCAGCTGAGCGTTCTTTTCCTCGTCCGTTTTCGGTGACCACTTTGGCCGTTCTTTTAAGAGGAGGACGCAACGCGGGCAGCGCCGGCAGCGCTTCTCCCAGTCCCGTGGCAGGAGCCGCGGCAGTTCTTCCCGCCTTCTAGGTGCCCTCCCGTCACCCAGGGCAGACGCCGGGCGGTGGGGTCCGCGCCCCTTCAGGGGCACTCGCAACACCCGACGGCCGCGAGTTGCCCACGGGGCCCCTTTCTCGGCGCTGCCCCTCGGACCTGAAACTCGCTACGCCCACGTCCTCCTTGGAGCGGGAGGAGATCGTGGCTGGCCCCCGCCCTGCAGCCCCTGCCTTCTCTGCCTGGGATGGAGCGGGGAACGTGGTGTGACCAGGGCAGATACCGTCTCTCCTGCCACCGTGTCCCCACCACACCCTCTGCAGGCTTCTTCCACGCCGCGCGGCCCAGCGGTGTCTTCCGCGCCCTCAGCCCCAGTGCACCTGAGCTCGGGGAGGGCCGGGTGCGGGGCCATGCGCAAGACCGAGGAGCTGGCGGGTCCGGCGTGGGCCCGGACAGGGCCGGGGCGCACCGGGTGAGGAGGGGACAGGCCGAGCGAGCTCCACCTGGTTGGGAGTGGCAGCGTCGCAAGGTCCTCCGCGTCTCCGCCGGGGCCCCATGCGGGCGACTCGGCTTCCGGGGCGGCCGGGCGGCCAGGGCAGTGCCGCGGGGGCCCGGCAGGTGGCGCGGGCGAGCCGGCCCTTCCCCGGCGCCGCGCGAGGAGATGAGCTCACTGCGGCCCCGGCAGCGCCTGACGCGGGTCGCGCGCTCCCAGACTACAGGCGGCCCCGGGCACGCGCGCGCGCCGCCGGTCCGGCAGGTGGGTCCAGCTGCCCACGCCGCCTCTCCAGCCTGCGGGGACGCTGGACCTTGGGGTCCGCAGTCCACCCTGTGCCGCCGGGAGGGGCGCGGGGGGAGCGGCCGAGAGCTGGAGACCCCGAAGGCGCCTCCTATGGCCAGAGGGGAGCCTCCGGCGGGGAGCCACCTCTCGAGGGCGCATCATCCTGTCCCCCCACCCCCCGTAAGAGGAAAGATCCAGAATGGAGCTCAGGAATTAGGAGTCTCGAGTGGGTAGGGCCGGGTTGCTGCCACTTTGGGGCCGGTCCGACCAGTCTGTCCTGGGGAGAAGCCGGCCGGGCCGGGGAGTTCAGGTTGCGCCTGGCCGAGGCGGCGGACAGGGCGCAGGCGTCCCCATCCGCGCAGGCCGGCCGCACTCGGGGGGTGCAGCAGCGGGTGTTTAGACCGAAGGACTCGGCGAAAGCCGGGAAGAGAGGGTTGGAGAGAGAGGTTCGGAGCCCTGCTGGGGACAGAGCCGCGCCGCTTGAAGTTCCCACCCTGACCCTCACACGGCATCATGCCGGGCCAGCAGCGTCCGCCCGCACACACCCTGCCCAAGTCCACCCCTGCCTCCTGCTGGGACTAGAGGGTGGGTGCTTTCCTGCTTCAGCTTCTTGTGTAATCCCACAAGCGTGGGGTTTCTAAACTGAGCAGCAGGTGCCTGGCTGATGCCCAGGCCCCTCCAGAAGCCAAGCCTGGTGGGCTTTCAGCCAACCACAACCGTTGCACGCCACGGACTGCACAGGAGCCCCTGTCCCGAGCGCTGTCAGCCCCGCCCAGGGCCTGCAGGACAGAACCCGCCCTGCGCTCCACACCTGAGGCCGTTCCCTTCGCCTCTTTTCCCCAGGTGCTGTCCTTAGGCCCAGCCCAGTCAAGAGCTACCGGGGCTGGCTGGTCATGGGGGAGCCCAGTAGAGGCTGAAGACAGCACTCAAAGGTGAGCACGGGAGCCCCTCCTGAGCTGGGATCAGGAGCCACAGAGAAGGGCCCCTGTAGGCAGCACCAGAGGGCT
>NW_016107408.1:5414570-5416234 GCF_001604975.1 Cebus imitator | reverse complement strand
CTGAAGCTGGCAGTGGAGTCTCTGCCCCTCCCAAAGACTTGTACCTTCCAGACTTTGAGCGTCTTCCCTTCTAGACTTTCTCATCTCCTGGTGAGATGTTTCCCACTTATGCCGTGGTCCTGCCCTGAGCCCCTTGCCCCACCACCTCCCACCAGGGCCAGGCAGAGAAGGGCAGCTCCTAAGAGCCACTACACTGTGTAACCATTACTGTAACTGCTACCTTGGTGCCTCAGTTTACCCATCTGTAAAACGGGTAAGCATAGCCATTGGTAGGATGCTTTGGGATATCAAGGGGCAGAGGCAGAGCACAAGTCACACCAGAAACTACTTTTTATACATTTTGTACAAAGACAACTTGGGAAACGAGCCTATTTCCTCCAGCGAGTTTCAATGAATGCTGGCACTGCACCACATGCTATACCAGGTCAGCATGAGAATTTTCCAATAAATCTTTTCTGATACTAAAATTGCTTCCTTTTATATCCAAAGGTCCACCCTAAGCTGAGGGAAGAGAAGACTGGGACCTGAGTTTCCTGCAGGAAATCCCCAAGTCAATGTGGGATCTTTACAGTGAGGGATCTTTACAAGGCAATGGGGACAGAGAGAGCAAGTTCTAGCCTCAAAGAAAGGATCCTGGACAGTAAACGTGCTGCTGCATCTTTCTTCTGAGGCTTGCCCACCCTTACAAAGCAGCTACATCCTTAATCACAGGTATTTTTCAGTGTGCAGTGGCTCACACTGTTTCTTGCAGCAGAGGGCCCAGGGCTCCTGGAGCCTCTACCACCAGCGGTAGTGGGCCAGGGCACGGTTGGCCTCAGCCATCTTGTGCAGGTCATGCTTCCTCTTGACCACGGGGCCCTGGTTATGAAAAGCCTCCAGCAGCTCGTGTGACAGCTTCTCCGGCATTAGCGTCCGCCGATGCTTGTTCTCCCGGCACTCAGTGATCATCCACTTCATGGCCAGGAAGCGGCGACGTCGGTCGGGTAGGGATGTAGGTACCTGGGTGAGAGGACATAGGCAAGTTCGTCCAAGAGTCTGCCAGGCTTGGGGCTTACACGTTCCCTTCGGGTCAGGCCTGGGGAGAAGGGCCTGTCTTTTCTTCTCTGAGCTTCCCTCACCTTCAGGTGAGCTCGATGTAGCAGATACAAGAGGCATTCATTAAGCACTGGCTTCTCCAGGCACAGTGGCTCACACCTATAATCCCAGCACTTTAGGAGGCTGAGGCAGGAGGATGGTTTGAGCCCAGGAGTTCAAGATCAGCCTGGTCAAAATAACAAGACCCTGTCTCCATATACATTAAAAGGAAAAAAAGCACTGGCCTTTTCCTCTCCTAAATGGTAGTCCTGCCAAGTTGTTGTAAGAACCAAATGGGAAAAGCCCCATTAGCTGGGGTGACTTACCCACCTCAGACCATAGGTACCTAAAAACAAGACTCCTTCAGTATCTATGAGAACAGTTAAAGAAGGCCAAGGCAGGTGGACCGCCAGAGGCCAGGAGTTCCAGACCAGGCGGGCCAACAAGGCAAAACCCCATCTCTACTAAAAATACAAAAAAATTAGCCAGGCGTGGTGGTGGACACCTGTAATCCCAACTACTGGGTGGGGGAAGTTGGCAGCTGAGGCAGGAGAATTACTTGAACCCGGGAGGTGGGGGCTGCAGAGAGC
>NW_016107408.1:5412109-5414278 GCF_001604975.1 Cebus imitator | reverse complement strand
AAAAAGCAAGACCCTGTAAGAACATTTAAAGAAAAACAAGACCCTGTGTCCAAAAATTATTTGCCAGGCCCTCACTATGTGTCAGGTACCATGCCAGACACTAGAGGGCAGACAATAATGAGGAAGTCCCTATCCCTATGGAGTTTTTGTTTTCTTCCCAGAGTTTTGCTCTTGTTGCCCAGGCTGGAGTGCAATGGCACAATCTTGGCTCACTGCAACCTCCGCCTTCCGGGTTCAAGTGATTCTCCTGCCTCAGCCTCCCAAGTAGCTAGGATTACAGGCATGTACCACAAATTTTTTGTGTTTTTAGTAAAAATGCGGTTTCTCCATGTTGGCCAGGCCAGTCTCAAACTCCCCACCTCAGGTGATCCGCCCATCTCAGCCTCCCAAAGTGCTGGGATTACAGGTGTGAGCCACCAGCCCTGTCCCCCATGGAGTTTATATAGAAAAAAAACACAAGAAAACTCACTTATGACAATAAAATATAATGAAATGCTATGAAAGAGATACCTATTACCATTCAGCAAACAGTGATGAAGCATCAGTTATGGGTCAAGCACTATGCTAAGCACTGGTAGAAAGAGAGGATATGAATTGTCCCTCACCATGAGAATTTTACAAGTTAGGACACACACAAGGCTTGACAGAGAAAGGCCAGGTGGTGGGCTCCCAGATGTCATTCATTTAGAAACTTTTTTGCTCTCTTCCAACTTCTGCCTACTGCCTGTAATTTTTGTATTTTTTGAGATGGAGTTTCGTTCTTGTTACCAAGGCTAGAGTGCAATGGCGCGATCTCAGGTCACCGCAACCTCTGCCTCCTGGGTTCAAGCAATTCTCCTGCCTCAGCCTCCTGAGTAGCTGGGACTACAGGCACGCGCCACCATGCCCAGCTAATTTTTAATAGAGATGGGGTTTCACCTTGTTGACCAGGATGGTCTCGATCTCTTGACCTCGTGATCCACCCGCCTTGGCCTACCAAAGTGCTAGGATTATAGGCATGAGCCACCGCGCCCAGCCTATAATTTTTATACTACAGGACTCAGAGGAGTGGACCAATGCAGCCTCAACTTTTTTTTTTTTTTTTGGAGACAAGGTCTCTCTCTCTCTCTCTCGCCCAGGATGGAATGCAGTAGCACAATCACAACTCACTGCAGCCTTGACCTCCTGGACTAAAGTGATCCTCCCACCTCAGCCTCCTGAGTAATTGGGACCACAGGTACACACCACCACATCTGGCTAATTTTTGTGTTTTTTTTTGTAGAGACAGGGTCTCCATAGAGACCAGTCTCCTGCTCGTCTCTAACTCTTGAGCTCAAGCTATCCTGCATTAGGCTCCCAAAGTGCTGAGATTACAGGTGTAATCCCACTGTACCAGCTAGTGAGCTATCGATCTTGACCCAACTCCCAAGTACCACCTATGTGGGGAGTCCTGCTTTTTTTTTTTTTTTTTTTGAGACAAAGTCTCACTCTGTCACCCAGGCTGGAGTACAGTGGCATGATCTCAGCTCACTGCAACCTCTGCCTCCCATGTTCGAGCAATTCTGTCTCAGTCTCTAAGTATCTGGGATTACAGGCATGTGCCACCAAGTCCGGCTAATTTTTATACTTTTAGTAGAGACAGGGTTTCACCATGTTGGCCAGGCTGGTCTCAAACTCCTGACCTCAGGTGATCTACCCTCCTTGGCCTCCCAAAGTGCTGCGAGTACAGGTGTGCACCACTGCAGCTGGCCTGTGGGTAGTCCTGCTTTCTTGCCCTGTCCGTTCATTCACCTGATATATACGGCCTCCTCTGAGGACGGGTGCCAGCCCAATCATAGGTTCACAGTTTTTCAGTGCTTGGTGGAAGATGGTGTAGGGGTTCCGTTCAATGGTTGCCTGTTCTTCTGCAGAAGCGGCATGGTACTTCTCAAACTGCTTCCTTTTCACAGCTTCCAGAGTCTGCAAAGGAATACAGTGGAAGAGGCTGCCCCAGGCTCCCTAAAGGGTTTACCTAGCCAAGCTAGTACCTTGTCCTTTACTCCCATCCTCTGGTCCTGCTATGGCAAAGCAACTCCTCTCACAGCACATCCAAAACGAAGTTTAAGTGCCTCTCCCTTTGCTAGACTAGGACAAAAAGAGTGGACTGAGATTTGTGGCATGGGAGGTGGGGTGGCGAATGGCAGTTGTTCT
>NW_016107408.1:5404767-5411945 GCF_001604975.1 Cebus imitator | reverse complement strand
AAAATTGTGTGTTTATTTCCAAAACACCAAGGAATGGCAGTTGTTGACTCCTACAGGCCTTCGTTAAAGCCCCTACACATGCAAGGAAATTAATCTTAATAATAGGTATATGAATCCATTTGCTGTTAAGCTACATTGGAAGTACCAAGTACAAGGCTATGGGGAGAACAGAAAGATGACTGAGGAGGGAGGTGCTGTTTACCTGGGTCATGAGGGATCTGGCCAGTATTTTGTTGCCTCCTTTCATCATCATGTTGGTGAATTTACTTCAAAGAGAAAAGCAACATGTTTAGCTCTCCAAGGCTGTATCATGGAATCCTCACCAGAGGCCCTCCCTGGGATAGTCCCTGTCCACGGAACAAGTGTTTGTTTCCATCTAACCTGACGACTGGGTCTTCAAACACAGAACTTGTTTTCGCTGCTGGAGCAGCTTTGATGAGCTGGGTCTTCTTGAGCTCCCGATCATACTTCTCCTCCTCAGTTAGCTTCTCCACAGGCTTGCGATAATGTTCCTTGTCAATCAGGGGATCCTTGAATTCAGCACTATAGCGGCTCCACCTCACCTGAGTTAGCCTGGGAGAGGGAAGAGGAGGCAAGCAAAAGCTGACTCCATAAGCGAGTAGGTTTGACTTAACAATAGGCATGATTGCCAACGCGCCGACGAGGGAGACCGGCGCGGAGACGGCGAGCTAAACCTGAGCCACAATTTAGGCCCTTGTCCCAAGAAGTAGGAGGACATCCCCCAAGCAAGCGGGTAAAGTGTCCTCCTGGTCAAATGCTAACGGCAACGATGGGCTCCGCGCCTACGCCCCTCCTCCAACCCCTCCCAATTCATAGGTGATCCCAGCTCTGAGCTCTTTAGTTGAACCGCACTTTCAGCGCTGCGTTAGAACCCTAGATCAGCGAGACCCCTTAGGCGAGAGGTAGTCACTAAGCCTTCGGATTAGCCCAAAGTCACGTAGCTAGTTTAGAAGCTTGAATCCAGATACTCCGGCCCCCAGGGCAATGCTCTCTCCAGGGCCCCATGTGGACTGCTTGTGGTCCCCCTCCTTCCACGGAGGTCCCTCCGTGTAGAACCACGCGGCGCCCCCCGCTGCCCTCTCACCCTGGATGCTGCCACACAGCCCGCCGCACGACCAGCGCCAGGCCCGAACAACCTCGGTAAACCTTCACTGCGGGGGCAGCCATCTTGCCTTGCTACGAGGACCCCACAAAGACTGCCCTCGGCGCGCCTAAGCAAGTGGCGGGAAACGGGTGAAAAAAACTCCTCGGGGTCCTAAGTCTGCGTTTCACTCCACTGATCTGGACGTTAGAGTTCCTCTCTCCAGGGTCCAAAGGGAAGAGCCAAAAGGAAACACTTGCCCTCCCAATATCCGTCGCAGTCTGGCGCGGCACTCGGTGACGGTACTTGCTTACCTCAGGCCCCCATGCAGGCGCCGCCCCGCCTCTGCTCGTGCAGATTCTCGCGAGTTTAGAGGCCGCTGGGCCGGCCCGGGCGGCTGCAATATGGCGGAGACGGAAGGGGAGAGCCTGGAGTCCTGGCTGAGTGAGTAGCCGCCGCCGCTTCTACCTGCCCTCGAGCCGCTGGGCTGCCCATTTCTTCACCCCCACCGCCCCTCCCCGGGCTCCACGGCGTCGCTTCTTCGCAGCCCATGCCCCGGGCTCGCCTTAGCCGCGAGCAGCCCGCGATCACGCCCCTTCCCGAGCAGGGCGCCCGGGCCCAAGCCCGGCCCCCGCTTCCCTCGCTGCGGCGCGTCTTACTGCTATCGCGCGTGGCGGCGTGAACTCAGGGTTCCACAGGGCCCCGCAGGCTCGGAACAGGCGATAGCCAAGATCTTCGGGCTGACATGCATCGACTCTTTGGGGAGATTGTGGTGGGGCGGCCGCCCGGCGGTGACTCTGGGACCCCAGCACGCCAATCCCTGACCAAGGGAAAAGCTTCGGATTGGGGCTGAATTTCCGGGAGTGGTGGATGCTGCCGACTGCGTTCACTCGCCTGGCAGCTTCAGAATTGTGACCATGTGTTCGAGAAGTGACCGCTTCGCTCAGGCAGAAGTGAGAATAATTTTCCAAAGAGAGCGACGATAGAGAACAGAGAGCTCTACCTTTTTCTTCCAGTGACCAAAGCAGCATGGTGAAATCGGTGTCGGGGACTCCCTCGACACATACATACACCCCCCTTGAACATCCTAACGAGTCACTGTTGACAATCTATTGAGTAAGGCTGAGCAGCACAGTCTGAAGCTGTGGTTATAGAGGCATATTGCTGTCATTCCACTGTGAATTACATTGCTACGAAGGAAATGTGTGTTAACCTGGTTAGCAGATAGTACTCTGTCTGAGGGTTAATAAGGTGAACTTTCCTGTAGGCTAAACCTGGAAGCCTCTTTTAAGTAGAGGGGAAATTGGACTGGTGAGATACCTAGTACTGCCTTGTTCTGAGGTCTCTTATTTAGTATTGCTTCCGGGGTGTTCGATGTGATAGCTATTTCCTCAAATTGTCTGATTTTTCTTATTAAGAAACCCCCTTCAGTAGGTTGAGTTTCAGTTTAAAGGGGAGCACTTCCCAAAAGAGAAATTGTATTTGCAAAATCTGCAGTTGCAGGCAGGTCATAAAGGTTTCTTTATATATGGAACTGTTCTCCAAGGAGCTCAGAGTACTCTATAGATATTCATTAAATTCGTTTACCAAGTATCCTAGCAAAGCAGGTACTACTGCCATAATTTCACAAAAAGAGGACATCCTGATTCCAATCAAACCACTTGCCCAGAAATGCCTCACTTGCTGTAACCAAGGTCAAATTAGTTTGCTTTGAAGATATTAATATGGATATTGAATAACTTAAATGACCTCAGCTGATTTTAATAGGCTAGATTTAGAGTTACATTTTGTTTGTTATTTGTTTTTGAGACAATCTCACTCTGTTGTCTAGGCTGCAGTGCAGGAGGCATGATTATAGCTCACTGTAGCCTTGAACGCCTGTGCTCAAGTGAGTCTCCTGCCTCAGCCTCCGGAATAGCTAGGACTATAGACACATCCTACCATGCTTGGCCAATTATTTTGATTTTTAGTAGAGAGGAGGTCTTGAAAATTAAGACCAAATTTTACAAAGAGATGAGGTCTTGCTGTGTTGCCCAGGCTGGTCTCGACCTTCTGAGTTCGAACGATCCTCCCACCTTGACCTTCCAAAGTGCTGGGATTACACTCATGAGCCACATAAGCCGCTGCACCCCGCCTAGAGTCACGTTATGAAATGAGGAACATGCTTGTTTTTGAGGGAGAGTGGAGAAGGTGGGGGGGACGCCACATGATAACTATAGAGACACAAGCTTCACAGTTGTTATGACTTAATGATGTGACCTGTAGCAGTTGAACAAACCAGCAGTTGGGGTTCATCATCATCTCAGGGTCCTCGTCACCCCATGTTTGCCTGAATTGTTGCAGAGGCCTCTCCTTGGCCCAGGGTCTCAGGTCTCTCCCGTCCTCACCTCTCCTCAGTCCATTCTGCTCCCATTCTGTTGAATCAAGTCATTCCACTGTCACCTTGGTTGTTCCAGGCCTTTTTCTCTGTGGCTTCCACATACATTTTTGTGTTCTGCTCAGTCTGATGTTCTTGGCTCACCAATACACGTTGCTGTCCTTACCTGGAAGCCCTACTTCCTTTTCCTCAACTAAATGCTTGAAAACTCATCTCAGATTCTCTTTCCTCACAAACCATCTCTTGATGACTTCAGTTTTCTCTCAGGTCCCACCATGATCAATCAATCAGTGTTAATGAGTACCTGCTGTGTGAGGCATTAAAGCAATTAGAAAGTTCAAGAAGATTTTGCCTTTAGTTGGATGGAGGTGATGCTGGAGTAAAGAATTCTTAAAAGATAAGATACAAGGCAGTGCTAAAATGCAGACATTCTCTTTAAGGAACTGGGGATAGGGGAAGAGATGATTCAATGAGGATACTGCATTTGAGCCAGCAAAATGAATGGGAAAAATTGGCTGAAAAACATGAGGTGATGATGTGGAGAGAGCAAACCTGCTTGGGGCACACAGTAACAGAGGTGTTTGGGAATGAGGGAAGATAAGGCTGGGAAATTAAGACCAAATTCTACAAGGTTTCCAATTTCCAGCCCAATAAGTTTATTTAATTAATTTATGTTTTTGAAACGGAATCTCACTCTGTTGCCCAGGCTGGAGTGCAGTGGCGCAATGTCGACTCACTGCAACCTACATTGCTTGGGTTCAAGTGATTCTCCAGCCTCAGCCTCCCAAGTAGCTGAGACTACCGGTGTGTGCCACTATGCCTGGCTAATTTTTGTATTTTTAGTAGAGACGGGGTTTGACTATGTTGGCCAGGCTGGTGTCGAACTCCTGACCTCAAGTGATCCACCCGCCTCATTCTCCCAAAGTGCTGAGATTATAGGCATGAGCCACCACGCCCACTTCTGCCATTATTAGGTCCTCGTTTCTTGTGCACTAGATGGAATTGGTGTTTTAAGAAGCTTAATTTGAGGCTAGGCACTGTGGCTCACACTTGTAATCCCAGCACTTTAGGAGGCCAAGGTGGGTGGATCACTTTGAGGGCAGGAGCTCAAGACCAGCCTGGCCAACACATGAAACCCTGTCTTTACAAAAATACAAAATTTAGCCAGGCATGATGGCAGGTACCTGTAATCCCAGCTCCTGAGGAGGCTGAGACAAGAGAATTGCTTGAACCCAGGAGGTGGAGGTTGCAGTGAGCCAAGATCGTGCCATTGTACACCAGCATGGGGAACAGAGTGAAACTCAGTCTCCAAAAAAAGGCTTGATTTGATATAGAGACTTTACGTAGAATTAGGATGGATTAGAACAGAAGTTCTAGAAGCAGGTGAAAAGGAGTGGAGGGTAGGGATAAGAAAGGAAGGGAGGGATTTAAAAAGACATTGAGAAAGAAAGGACCACAGGACTGAGAGAAATGCTTAAGGAGAGAGGGAAGGAGGAGTCAAAAAAGGTGGGTGCAAAGGGCACTTTTGGAAGGTGGCACCATTTATAGAAATAGTGACTTAATAGGCCACATGCAGTGGCTCATTCCTGTGGTCTCAGCTACTCAGGAGGCTGAGGCGGGAGGATTGCTTGAATCCGGGAGTTGGAGGCTACGGTGAGCCATGATCGCCTACTCCAGCCTGGGCAGTGGAGCGAGACCCCCATCTCTAAAAATAGAACGAGTGGACACCTGTGGTGCCAGCTACTCAGGAAGCTGAGGTGGGAGGATCACTTGAGCCTGGGAGGCAGAGGCTGCAGTGAGCCATGACCGGGCCACTGCACTCCAACCCGGGTAACAGAATGAGACCCTATCTCAAACAACAAAAAATAAAAAATAAAAAAAGAGGCCAAGCACCAGGGCTCACACCTGTAATCCCAGCACCCTGGGAGTTCGAGGCAGGCGGATTGCTTGAGCCTAGGAGTTTAAGACCAGCCTGAGCAACATGGCAAAATCCTGTCTCTACCAAAAATACAAAAAAATCAGCTGGGCGTGGTGTGAGTGCCTGTGGTCCCAGCTATGCTGGGGTAGGAGAATCATCTGAGCCTAGGAAGTTGAGGCTACAGTAAGCCATGATTGCACCACCGCATTCTTGCCTGAGTGACAGTGAGACCTGTCTCAAAAATAAAAATAGGGAAGTAAGGAAAGAAAAGTGATATTTCTCCCCTGCCTGCCCCACTCCCCCACCCCCACCGCCTGCCCCGCCGATAGAGTCTCACTCTGTCACCCAGGCTGGAGTGCAGTGGCGCAATCTCAGCCCACTGCAACCTTGACCTCCCAGGTTCAAGTGATTCTTCTGCCCCAGCCTGTCGAGTAGCTGGGATTCTCCTGCCACTGCACCTGGCTAATTTTTGTAGTTTTAATAGATACAGGGTTTCACCATCTTGGCCAGGCTGGTGTCGAACTCCTGACCTCATGATCTGCCCTCCTTGACTCCCAAAGTGCTAGGATTATGGCTGTGAGTCACCATGCCCAGCCAATGCATGTGTTTTGACACTCATTTCTATACTGAATTAGCCCAATTATCTACTGTCACGTTTTATGAATTGATTTTTTTTTCATGTATTGAACTAGGAGAGCACAGCCTCCTCGAGGATAAAATCTGTGTTTGAACTTTTTCTGTAGTCCTTCCAGGGTCTGGCGTGCTGACATGCTGTTTCCTTCATGGTCTGTGGGTGCCTAACAAAGTCTTGGTGATTGACTAAGTTTCTGTTTTGATTCAGGACCCTAGCATTGAAGGTTGACCTTTACTCCCTTTCCAATCCATGTTCTTGCCTCTGCTTATTTGTAAGTCATTTGTTATATAGATTTTTTTTTTTCTTTTGGAGAGGGTGTCTCACTCTGTGGCCCAGGCTGAAGTGCAATGGCGCGATCTCGGCTAACTGCAACGTCTGCCTCCCAGGTTCTAGTGATTTTCCTGCCCTAGCCTTCCGAGTGGCTGGGATTATAGGCATGTGCAACCATGCCCAACTAATTTTGTTTTTTTAGTGGATACGGGGTTTCACCATGTTGGTCAGGCTGATCTCAAACTCCCAACCTCAGGTGATCCGCCTGCCTCGACCTCCCAGAGTGCTGGGACTATAGGTGTGAGCCACAGTGTCCAGACTGCTATGTAAATCTTGTTTTCTCTGGAATGTCTGAGTTGTGCTGGAATCGGGTAGCCAATGCTGCTGTTTCCATTCCCACATAACGTTTTAAGTCCCACGAGAGTCTAGGCTAGTGATGGAGTGAAGCTGAAAATGAGAGCAGGAAATCCAGAGACACAAAAACAGATGAAGCTTTCAGCAGAGACCTGAAAATAGACAGAAACCATGAGTCAGAGCAGAGCCTGGAGGGGCGGTTCAGGAAGGCAGGGTCTGTAGGGAAACTCGGATGTCACATCTGTGCCAGGTGAAGGAGAATGTTGAGTGGGTGGAAAGCTGTGTGCATCTGCTAGGGGAGACAGTAGGCAGATGGAGAGATCAAGTCACCCAGAATTATCCCCAGAGGTTCCTCCCCATTCCTGTGGGTGGATGAGCTCTGCTTTCTGAGCTGCTCAGAGAGCTGGAGGAGATACTCGGACATGGAACTGACTGTTGCAGAAACCAGGGCTTTTTGTGCCCTGAGTAGGCAAAGAGCTCCCTGTTGATTTGCAGTAAAAAGTTCTTTTTTTTTTTTTTTTTT
>NW_016107408.1:5385725-5403077 GCF_001604975.1 Cebus imitator | reverse complement strand
GTAAATAAATAAATATGAACTGAAACCATCAGCATCTTTCCTTTGCAGTTAGAACAGAAACACTGCCCCGGAGGCCAAGCCCAGACCTGGGAAGCAGCGTGCTGCACTGGATGCCACGGGCCTTCCCTCTGCCTGGCAGCTGTCTCTACTCAGAGCCCTGGAGCCCTGTTACCAGTGAAGGGACTGGAGTCTCTGTTAGGATTTGCTCATCCAGTTGATGATTTTTTTTTCTTTCTGAGGCAGGATTTTCGCTCTTGTTGCCCAGGCCAGAGTGCAATGGCGCAATCTCTGCCCACTACAACCTCCACCTCCCAGGTTCAAGTGATTCTTCTGCCTCAGCCTCCCGAGTAGCTGGGATTACAGGCATGCGCCATCACGCCTAACTTTGTATTTTTAGTAGATAACAGGGTTTCTCCCTTTTGGTCAGGCTGGTCTTGAACTCTCAACTTCAGGGGATCCACTCACCTCGGCCTCCCAAACTGCTGGGATTACAGGTGTGAGCCACTGTGCCCAGCCCAGCTGGTGACTTAGAGTTAACAAAATACGATTATGAGAAATCAGAATTCAGAAACTTCTGACAGGATCCCTTGTCGGGAGGGGCTCTGACACTCTGTTTTGGGCCCTCTTGGAGCTCTGGGGAGGGGGCAAGAATGTTTTAAAGGGTGTGCATCTTCAGCCTTCCATTTGTCTGTGGAACCAAAGCCCTAAATTTAGCAAACAGCTTGAGAGTGCTTTCTGCAAGAGGTAGCCTCTGGATCTGCATCAGAGATGGGAACCAGTTTAACCACCCTCAGCTGGGCTCTTCGCTGTAATCACAGGTTTGGGAAGGAAACGGAGGATAGCCCATACCAAATATCAGAACTTTGCATTGAGAGCGTGGATTTTCAATCCCAGTGGCCCTCTGAGAACTCTAGTGCTTGTGTTTGTGATTGGTCACGGAAGTCCATTAAAGCCTGAGGGTGCTGGATACTCAAGCTGCAGTCTCAGGTAGATTGCACAGTGATCAGGGCTCAGTAGGGGCTAAGTAAAGATTGTTGGCTTGACAATGATGAGCATTATGTGCAATTTCAAAAACACTTAAAGCATTATGGAAGGCTAGGTCTGGAAAAATCTTTTGAGAGGTATGTAGAAAATATTCATGGTTTGTAAATATGTATATTTGTTATCTAGTTCAATCTGGTATGTTTCCCCCAAAAAACTTTCTCAACCATCTCTACTTAACACGGAGCTCATTTTTATATAGCTGGGTTCCCTTTACTTGTTATATTTACATGTTTTATTTAGGTATTTATTTGGGAACACTTTAATTACTTGTGTTTGTCCTTTTGACCTTGATCCACTCTAAGCTCCCCAAGACTGAGAATTTGCTTTCTCTTTTATTTGTGACAAAAATACTGGACAGAAAGCAGTGTTTGTATTTGCTCTCTGAACTTTTTTTTGTCTGTCTCCTTGCTACTTGACTGAGCTATTGAGGCCTCTCTATTAGAGAGTAAAATTGAAAGCAAACTCTTAGTGCCTAAAACTTGTGAAGAAAACCTTCCATTGCATCCTCCTTGCTCTTTGTAACAATTGTCCTCTTTTTTGTTCTGTCCCAAGATAAAGCCACCAATCCTTCCAACCGCCAGGAGGACTGGGAATACATAATTGGCTTCTGTGATCAGATCAACAAGGAGCTGGAAGGGTGAGTCTCAGCACTGCAGGGGCAGCTGAGAGGGAGCAGACTGGGAAGGGGAATAGCCATGGCCAAGGAGGGCCAGCCCCAGGCTCAGTGCTCTGAAGTGTGCTCTGCTTGTTCCCAGGCCACAGATCGCTGTCCGACTGCTGGCCCACAAGATCCAGTCCCCGCAGGAATGGGAGGCACTTCAGGCCCTGACGGTAGGTTCTTCACCCTCCGGAGATGGAAGCCACGGCTCTTCACCTGCCCAGGCCATTCCTCATGCCCCCTGGTGGTTCTTGGGGCTCATGCCAAAAGCCAGCAGAAAGCCCTTGATACAAACTTAGATCTTGAATCTGTTGAGCCAGCTGTTCCACAAATGTGTGTGCATTGTGCCAGTCCCTGAGGCCTCAGAGGTGACTGCAGTGCCATCCCTGCCAGCACAGCCACATGGTTAGTGTGCAAGGCAGAGGGGCTAAGGAAAGCAGCCTAGAGTTACGGCCTTGAGCCCTACGTAGGGCAAGAGAAGGCTTCGTGAAGAAATGCTGACAGGGTTGTGTTGACAGTTCAGAGTTGGCCAGCTGAAGAAAAGAGAGGTGAGTCCAGTTTATTCTGTAGTTAAACATAATGCTGGTCACTAGCAAAGGTGTGGTGCTGGCAGCTGAGGCCCCTGGAGCAGAACTTGGTGTCTATTGAGACTGAGAGAATTTAAGGCATGGAATGGTGCCTGGCCCTCAGTGCCTCCACATGCTCCTAAACCAAAGAGCAGCCGAGATCTCGGGAATCCAGGGCTATAGCCTGACTCAGGTCCTAGAAAGAGAAAAGAGGAAATATTTAGCTTATGTGCAAGTGGTTCCCAGCAGGGCATGGTGCCTTGTACCTATAGTCAATTTTGGGGGCACCTAGGCCAGGAGAATCACTTAAGCCTGGGAATTCAAGACCAGCCTAGGCAACATAGTGAGACCCTGCCTCTACAAAAATTGTAAAAAGTAGCCAGGTATGGTGGCACATATCTGTGGTCCCAGCTTCTCAGGAGGCTGAGATTGGAGGATGGCTCGAGCCCAGGAAGTTGAGGCGAAAGTGAGTGGAGATCACACCACTGGACTCTAGCCTGGGTGACATAGTGAGACTCTGTCTCCAAAAAAAAAAATAACCCAGTGATTCCCAACAGGGTATCATTTGACCCGCCAGGAAACATTTGGCAATGTCTGGAAACATTTTTAGTTGTCACACATCAGGGTGGGGATCCTCCTGGCATCTAGTAGGCAGAGGCCAGGGATGCTGGTCAACACCCTATAAAGTGCAGAATGGCCCCCCCACAACAAAGAGTGACTGGCCCAAATGTCAGCCAGGCCTCATTTGAGAAACCCTGCTTTAAAATGCAGAAGCCAAGAAAGAGAGCCTGGACGGTGCACTCCTTAGAAACTGCAGTGCCAGGGACCACAGGCAGCACAGGAAAGCAAAAGCGTAAGTTAGGGAGAGCAACGGAGGGAGGAGGGAGGAGAAATATCCTGTCATCTTCATCAAAGATAACAGGTTAAGCATCCTTCCCACCCTCTGCACAACTGTTGGTGAGCTTGTGGAAAGAACCCTGGACATTGAGTCAGAGAAAGTTTGTCCCTGGACCTCACTTCCCTCATCTGTAAAACATGAGGCCAGAATCTTTAAGGAAGGCACCTGCCAGGACTGGCATCCAGGCCATCTTGGGGTCAGGATCTCAGTTTCTTGCTTTAGTCCCTGTCCAGCTTCCCCAGTAGAGGTTTGTGGTTGGAGGGACATGGTCTGTGAGTGACCCTGTTGCTTAACTGCACTGTCCCCGCGCAGTGCACACTGCTTTTCGTGATGAGCTCCTTCCTGTGGGCATGTTTATTCAGCATTCCCTGGGTGCCAGGGGTCTTGCCAGTGTCAGGTCCCAGCCCGGAGCATGGCCTCACTGAGTGTGTCTCCTCTGTGCGGGTGCAGGTGCTGGAGGCGTGCATGAAGAACTGTGGGAGGAGATTTCATAACGAAGTGGGGAAGTTCCGCTTTCTGAATGAGTTAATCAAAGTCGTCTCTCCAAAGGTCAGTCGGTGACAGAATCCTCGCTTCTAGGGACTTATTTTGTGTTCATTCCTATCTCCCATCATACTGGCTTTCACTGCCCATCAAGCATCTCCAGGGAGCTGAGGTTCTCCGTGTCTTTTTTTAAAGAGCTAGGGCCTTGGAGGTAATGGGATGACCAAACAGGCCACAAGACTGGCAGCTTTCTCTGGAAAGTGCCCTCAGCCTAAGTGTACCAGGTGATGTAGCAGTGGCTGTGTGTGTGTTCAGGGTGAGGGCCCATGGAGTATGGGACTCAAGGCTCCTGGCATACGGCAGTTGTGGGTTTTGTGGGTTTTCTTGACCTGTCATACATGGTTACAGGGAGCTGGCCTCTGTCATTTGCTCTGATGCTCAACTGGCCAGGTTCTGTTGCACACTGGTGTTGCACAGCTCTGGGCCCCCACTTAAAGCAGAGGGAATACTTTTTCATGCTAAAGACATTCTCATGAACACCCTCAAGATGCAGTTTTGTTTCTGGCAGCCTGTGTGTGAAAATGCAGCGATGACCTCCTGCCTATCCAATCCACAGACTATATCCAGATGGACACAGTCACACCACAGGGAGGTCCTTCCCTCCCTACACTATCTCACACACATTTGGACACCTGCAGATTTTGAGTAGGCTTGAGGATTGTAGCTGCTAAGCAGCCACACCATTGCTGTGAAGGGAGCCTTACACTTTCCTTGCCTCCAAACTTCAGTTACTAGGTCCTCTCATTTTCTTTTGCCACGTAGTACCTGGGGGACAGGGTGTCTGAGAAAGTGAAGACCAAGGTTATTGAGCTGCTGTACAGCTGGACCATGGCCCTGCCAGAAGAAGCAAAGATCAAAGACGCCTACCACATGCTGAAGAGACAGGGTATGTGTCTGCCTGCCTGCAGCCTCCCAGCAGCCCTTGAAGGCTGGCCCAGGCAAGGAGAGAAGATGGTTTGGGGTCCCCAGAGTCCCTCCTGAAGAGAACAGCGTTTGTCCCCAGGCAAGGCTGAGTGGGGGTTTGATGGAATAAGGTGTGATTAGCCTGCCCTCCACCCTGTTACCCTTTCCAGGCCTTGATCACAGGGATGTGGCCCTTGGTATGTGAGGAGGGGTGACAAGGTGACCACAGCCTGAGTGCAAGTGCCGCCATGTCCCCTTTTAGGCATAGTGCAGTCTGACCCACCCATCCCTGTGGACAGGACGCTGATCCCCTCTCCACCACCTCGACCCAAAAACCCCGTTTTTGATGATGAAGAGAAGTCTAAGGTAAAGGATGCCCCAGGCCTGGGATTTTCTCGGATGAGAGGTGGTGGCAGCAGGGGAATGTGGTTTGCAGCGTGGGGAGCTCTCTACAGTCTCCCTGGGGTAGGGGCGCTACCTCTCCCCTTCACCTCTGATTTCCTCCTCTCTCAGCTTTTAGCAAAGCTGCTGAAAAGCAAAAACCCAGATGACTTGCAAGAGGCCAACAAGCTCATCAAGTCCATGGTGAAGGAAGTGAGTGGGCCCTGGTCCTTCGGGCACAGGGTGGAGGAGCCCATGACCACACAGCAGAAGCCTCTGCTGCCAGCTGCCCCGCCTCTGCTCCAGAGGCCGAGAGTAGGAGGAGCACAGTAGCTTCCAAGGGAGGGAGCATGGAAGAGAGGAGCACAAGTAGGTCGGGAGGGGGTATGTGAAAGCAGAAGTGTAGACTGCGCCCCAGGCACCCCGTGCTGAAAAGAGCTTCTGAGGCATAGCCTCTGCGCTCGTGTCATGGGGAAAGGCATGACCTGGCAAAAGTGGGAAGACATTCAAGTTAAGCTCTCTTTCTCCCAATCTTCACTGGGGCAGGATGAGGCACGAATCCAGAAGGTGACCAAGCGTTTGCACACGTTAGAGGAAGTTAACAACAACGTGAGACTGCTCAATGAGATGCTGCTTCATTACAGCCAGGAGGACTCTTCGGACGGGGACAGAGAGCTGATGAAGGTGGGCCTGCCGGCAGCAAAGGCTGCCTCCTGGGGCCATTCTGCCCTGCAGGAGATCAGCCAGCATTTGCTGCATACCTGCCTTGTCAAAGACACAGGCTGTGCCCTTGGCAGCATATTCACGACCTTAAGCATCTGCACAGCAGCCACATCAGTAGAGGGTGGCATCCCCATTTGCCACCGGGATCAGCTGACTTGCCCAGGGTGTAAGGGCTGGATGGAAACCTGAGTTGGACTCCAGAGACCATGCCCTCGGTGCTCACCCCTGCTCTCTGCCTTTTCTTACTGCCTTGGGGACACTGGGACCGAGAGGCTTCCTTGTGACCATGATGGTCTTGTGGTCCAGGCCATGGTTGGGTGGATAGTGAATTCAGAGGCACATGGCAGCCTGGAAGGCAGGAAGGAGCTGACTTTTCCTCATCCATCCTGGTCACTGCTACCGAAACAAACATCCTGGGTGACGTGGTGTGGTGGTGGCAAGAAGATGTGCACTGTGGTCCCAGCTTTGTTGGTAACTGCCCATGGCAACTGGTGGAACCTTGTCATTTTCTGGCCGTGAACCCTGAATGAATCAGATGTGAACCCTGAATGAATCAGATGATCTCTAAGGGGCTTTGTGGTTGCGATTTTTATGTCTGAGTCTCTTTCAGGAGCTGTTTGATCAGTGTGAGAACAAGAGGCGGACATTATTTAAACTTGCCAGCGAGACTGAGGACAATGATAACAGTCTGGGTGAGTGAGAGCGACTGGCAGAGATCAGCCAGGCATTTGGATATGTGGGTGGGAACTATCATAACAGGAGTCAGAAGTATCTCTTTTCTGCTCTAGGGGACATCCTGCAGGCCAGTGACAATCTCTCCCGGGTCATCAACTCTTACAAAACAATTATTGAAGGGCAGGTCATCAATGGTGAGATGGCTACCTTAGCCCTGCCTGACTCAGAAGGTAAGAAGCTCTGGACTCCTCCAGACCAGCCTTAGGTCCCTACCACGAGGCTGTGGGTGCAGGCTGGCCAGCATGGTGCTGCACAGGACCTGCGGGGGTTCTCTGCCATTCCAGGCAGTCTTCCAGCTTCCCAGAGGCCTGGAGATGTGGGTGGGAATTTCCCAGCCTGCCTTCTCAGGCTTGCTTTGCAACACCCCCTGGCAGAGATGCCAGTGGATTAGGTCAGAAACTGGAGCAGTAACCACTGTGCCTAGGGCGTTGCCTCCTGCCACACAGCCACTAGAAGACCCCTAATTATTCCTGTCCTCCTCTGTTGACCATCCAGGAAACAGTCACTGCAATAACCAAGGCACGCTCATCGACCTTGCCGAGCTGGACATGACCAACAGTTCGTCCCCTGTGTCCGCCCCAGCACCCACTCCACCCTTGTCAGGCATCCCAGTCCTCCCTCCACCACCCCAGGCCTCAGGACCTCCACGCAGCCGCTCATCCAGCCAGGCTGAGGCCACCCCCGGGCCCAACAGCACAAGCAACGCCCTCTCCTTGCTGGATGAGGAGCTGCTCTGTTTGGGTACGGCCCACAGGGGGCTGTCAGGGGCGTCCCTGGTAGGGCTCTTGGAAGAAGACGGGTGCACAGAATCAGGAGGAACCTTGAGCAGAACCCCATTCTGGCTGCTGGGGTGGGCAGAGAGCCCTGAATTGTACATAGTCAAATGAGGCTCAGCAATCCTTAGGGCCCCCAGGGGCATCCTCTTGGTGGACTGTGCCTCCTGCCCTGCACCCCTCCCCACAGACCCCCCACTTCTGCATGTATGGACTGGAGGGCTCCCCTCTGGAGGCTGTCTGCAGAACAGCCTCCCTGTGCCTTCACTCATTGATGTCACTTGTCACCTGACCTTTCCTCGAAAGGCAGAGCTAGGGCTCCCCGACCTCAGTCCTCTTTTCATCGGGTTTTCTTCTCTGTTGTCAGGCCTCACCGACCCAGCTCCTAATGTTCCTCCCAAGGAGTCAGTTGGGAACAGCCAGTGGCACCTGCTCCAGGTAGGGGCACAGGAACAGTGACAGCACTACTGTGCTGAGCACCTCTACTTTCCAGAGTCCTCTCTCCTGGGCTGCAGTTAGCTGTTCCCTCCAGAGCTGCAGTGCCAGCTGCAGTGGGGAACAATGAGTGCCTCGGGAGCTGTCTTCTGTGTGGTCCTCGGAGGGCTGCACCCTGCCCCAGTGGCAGGTCCTCCCCACCCCGCCCTCAGCTCACCACCCTTTCCGTTGCTCATAGAGGGAACAGTCCGATCTGGCCTTCTTCAGCCCCAGGCCGGGGACTGCTGCCTGCGGTACCTCCGACACTCCTCTGCTCCAGCCCTCAGCCCCCTCCTCAAGCAGCTCCCAAGCTCCACTGCCGCCTCCCTTCCCAGCTCCTGTGGTCCCAGCCAGTGTTCCTGCCCCCAGTGTGGGCTCCTTCTTGTTCTCTACTGGAGTGGCCCCAAAAGTTGAGCCCACAGTCCCTGGGCACCATGGCTTGGCGTTGGGCGACAGCACGCTGCACCACCTGGATGCCCTCGATCAGCTTCTAGAAGAGGCCAAAGTGTAATGGGTGGGAAGAGATGGGGGGTTGCTGAGGGTTGGGCCTGAATGTGTCAGAACCAGAGCTAAGGTGGAAGGGATGGGGGGGGGGCCTTGCAGTCCCATCAGTCAGACTGGAAGGTGAGGGGTGGGCCTGGGTAAGAGCATGGCCAGGGGCCTTAGGTGAGAGTCAGCCCTGCAGTTCTGGCCGGCTCTGATGTGCCTTCCATCCTTCCTGCCTCCCAGGACCTCAGGCTTGGTGAAACCTACCGCCTCCCCTCTCATCCCCACCACCACCCCAGCCAGGCCTCTCCTGCCCTTCTCCACGGGGCCTGGCAGCCCACTCTTCCAGCCACTTACTTTCCAGTCCCAGGGCAGCCCCGTGAAGGGGCCTGAGCTCTCCCTGGCCAGTGTCCACGTGCCCCTGGAATCGATCACGCCTAGTAAGTGTTTGAGGCTTGAGGTGGGATGGGGTGGTGGGGCTCACAGCCACAGAGCTGTAGGACATGTGACATGGGTGGATCCAGGCACTCCTTGTAGGTGGTCCATTAGAGCTGAGCAGGCCTGCCTGCTGAGTTCTCAACCTTAAGCTCCTCACCAGTGCCTCTCCCAGAGTCCATAAGGCACTGGACTTGTCAGGGCCTCGGTGTACTCCTTTTCTCCTCACCATTGGGGCTCTGTTGGGTGTCTCTGGTGCTGTTCCCACATCCACATTCTGCTTTCTTGCAGGTAGTGCCCTTCCCGTGACAGCCTATGATAAAAACGGCTTCCGCATCCTCTTCCACTTTGCCAAGGAGTGTCCCCCAGGACGGCCTGACGTGCTGGTGGTGGTGGTGTCCATGCTGAACACAGCTCCCTTACCTGTCAAGAGCATCGTGCTGCAAGCTGCAGTGCCCAAGGTACCAGTGTCTCCCTGGGGCCAAAATGGCCTTATCGTGACCCTATTGTGTGGAGGCCTTTGCAGCCAACAGGTGGCAGAGAGAGAGAGAGAGTGAGTGAGTGTGTGTGTGTGTGTGTGTGTGAGAGAGAGAGAGTGTGTGTGTGTGTGTGTGTGTGTGTGAGAGAGAGAGAGAGAGAGAGAGAGACAGAGAGTGTGTGTGTGTGTCCACTGCAGGTTCCAACTGGGGCACCTGCCAGCTCTCAACTCCCTTCAAAGGAACTTCTCTGTCTCTTTAGTCAATGAAAGTGAAGTTGCAGCCACCCTCTGGGACAGAACTCTCTCCATTTAGCCCCATCCAGCCACCTGCAGCCATCACCCAGGTCATGTTATTGGCCAATCCGCTGAAGGTGAGCATCACAGAACCCAAAGGTCCCAGCCTGAGGCCCCAGATTAGGACCGCAGGACTACCACCTCCCAGCTGGAAGTCTTGTGACCTGTAGCATCGACACATCCCTTTGCTGTCTTAGGTTAAGTGACTGAGCATGGTTGGGGGTTTTGGGGAAAAAGGACCATACCTCTAGCACAGAGAGAGTAGCAGAGAAGA
Source organism: Cebus imitator (assembly GCF_001604975.1). NCBI lineage: Eukaryota > Metazoa > Chordata > Mammalia > Primates > Cebidae > Cebus > Cebus imitator. The sequence goes on along the minus strand of NW_016107408.1, from coordinate 5,393,412 downwards.
GGGTGTCTTGCCGAGGGGTGGATCTCACTTGCTGCCCTCTGTCACAGGAGAAGGTGCGGCTTCGTTATAAGCTGACCTTCGCCCTGGGGGAGCAGCTGAGCACAGAGGTGGGCGAGGTGGACCAGTTCCCTCCTGTGGAGCAGTGGGGGAACCTATGACCCCAGAGGACGCTGTGATCTCCACTTTGAAGCCAGGCAGGCTGCCCTGAGCCAGGGAGGGCTCTGGTCCCGTCACTCTCCACGCCCTGACGACAGTGCTTATAGCTTTGATGTGGAACAGGGGCCCTGGGCATTTCTGCTGGGAACCAAACTGCTGCTGTGATAACCTCTCCTCTGGCCCCTAAAAGGACCTGTTTTATCTACCTGTGTGACTTGAAGTGGCCATATGCTGTCAGAGGTGGGGAGTGGCCCCTAACTTCACTGCTGTCCTGGATTCGGGGAACGTGGACCCCAGGCTTGGCGTAGTTTTTCTTCTTTCTACTGGCATTTACTGAAGCCACCAGGGGTGGAGGGGGGGTGGGAGTCTCTAAAGAGAGATTGTCATGGCTCACTCTCCACACAAGAGCCGCATCCTCACACCCTGCAGCCCAAGAGGCCACAGCCCCGTTGCGATCCCATGCTCCCCCTGCCGGCCAGCTCCTGCTACCACCCCCAGGGAGGTGCCTGGCCCAGAATAAGGAACCGGCATACTGCAAAGTCCCCAGCCCTGCCTCTGGTGGACAGCAGCATTGTGGAATGTCCACTGAGTGGTGAGTTGTGTGCTTGTCCCCAGCAGTGGCAGGCTGTGTCCTATGGACATCTTGGCAGGACATGGACTTTGGCCTCATGACAGGCCCAACTAGGGATAGGAAAGAAAATGAAGAGAGCCAGTGTCTCCCCTTCTCCAGAAGCAGGTACTCAGCTTTCTGGGAAAAGCGTGCCTCCAGCAGTGGGGACAGGCCATCCTATTGACTACCTCTTGCTTGGCATGAAGTAAACTGCTATCTTCCCCTTAGAATCTCCTGCCACTTGGCATCCTCCTGCTTTGGCCTCCCTCTCCTCTCACCAGATGGCATGTGGTCTGGCACCTCTGGCTGGACACAGGAGGCCTCAGGATCACAAACGCTGCACTAAACATATGTCCTAATGTGCTGCCCAGAAACCTAGACTGTTCCCCAGCTACTGAGGGGCACTGTCAGTGAGATGCTGGGTCTGGAAGTGATGAGATCAGGGGCCACTCTTAAGCTGAGTCACCAGACCCTATTGCTTCAACAGTGCTTGGCCCCAGCCACCTTGTCCTGGTCCCTCTAGCTGCCGGATGTGATCTTGGGACAGGGACTCCAAGCCTCCCTCACAAAGCAAAAGGAAACAATCACCAGCAGCCATAGATGCAGGGGAAGCGTGCAGAGCTCAGGTGAACAGGCTCAGCAACTGGCCATCTCTAGAAGAAGGCAACACAGACCACCTTCCCTGGTTCCTCCCTGCCCCTTGCCAGGCTTCCTTATTCCTTACTATAGATCAAGAGGTCATATCCCTTCCCCAGCCCTCGCTGTCTTTAGCAAGCAGGTTTCACTGCTTCATTAGGACAGGACAGGTCAAAAGTGGATCATTTTTCACAACTTAAGGAATAAATCCAAGAGCTTTCCAGAGACTGGCTGCTGCAGCCCTGGGAATGTCTATAGAATGACTCTGTGGAAATGTAACTTTCTATTAAGCTCAATTGAGTGTTACTCGTTACTATTGAGGTCAATGCTTCATGGTAAATAGCTGTACTGGATATACCAACTCTGCTGCCCTTGTTTGCTGCATGTTAAATAAAACCATTTTCACTGTACTCAGAATCTTCCTAATATAGACGCCATCGACCCTGATGGAGGAAAGGTACCACCCATGAATTCCGGACGTAGGTGAGTGGATAGCCTGTGACAGAACTGCCTAAGGTTTTAAAAGTACAGGTTTCTGAACACTTGTATTTTAAGGGAAATAACAAAATTGTTAAGTGTTCCAGAAGATTGAGGTGAGGCAAGAGTTCAGAAGCACAAGTCTACCACCAAGAGCTCTTGTTCAAATTTTCAAGACACTGCAGTCACCGTAACTTTTTTTTTTTTTTGGAGACGACAGTCTCACTCTATTGCCAGGCTAGAGTGTGATGGTGAAACCTTAGCTCACTGCAACCCTCCACCTCCTGGGTTCTTGCTTCAGCCTCTGAGTAGCTGGGATTACAGGTGCACACCACCATGCCTGGCTAATTTTTGTAATTTTAGTAGAGATGGGGTTTCACCATGTTGGTCAGGCTGGTCTTGAACTCCTGCCCTTGTGATCTGCCTGCCTCCGCCTCCCAAAGTGCTAGGATTACATGTGTTTCACACCATTGCACTCCTGCCTGGGCAACAAGAGCAAAACTCCATCTAAAAAAAAAAATCTCCCTGGGTAGACTCCAAGAACCTACATTTGCAAAAGAACATTTATTCTTTTAAAAAAATTATATACATAGTCATACAAAGTTACCACATTGAAGCAGCTCTCAGGAGCCTTCCAGTGAGCCTTCTCTTACAATTGCCCGAGCAAGATTTCGTGCAAGAGCAAGTCTCAGCATTTCTACCTTGGTGGTCTCTATGTCATCATCCTGCAAAGCAGAGAGTGCCAGCGTGAGATACAGCAGGAAGGAGCCCTGTCACACTCCCGAAGGTTCTAGCTAATCCAAAGGTGGAGGGCATTTAACATTCATCGTAGCTTTCAGAAAATTATCAATATAAAAATAGTACCAAAGGGCCACACTGGAAAGAACAAAATGTAGAGATGAGAACACTGGAAACCCTCATTTTCTCCTCAAAGTTGGTGTGTGAATTACACAGGTTAAGGGAAATAAGCACATGTATACATAGAAGCCAGTGTTTCTGGAGGGAAGGGGAGCCTGAGATAGAGGGAGCCTTTTCCCACCTCCATGTGGAACAATCAACCCACAAGTTAAAATGACCTGGCACTGCTGGGTGTCGGATCCTCCATGCACAGGTTTTCCTGAAGTCAAGTCCTCCAGACACTGCATCAGCTCATATGTCTGTTCTGCTGAGAAAATCACCTAGGAAGGAGAGACTGCCTTGCTTGGCTGCTCCCCAGTCAAGGGCCCATGTTCGCATGTTCAGACGTTCTTCCTTTCATGCCCTCTGGAAAGAGTGCCAGCGTGTGCTTTGTATAGAAGACCTCATTTCAAACTAAGCAGTATTTCCCATGTGAGTACGGAATTCCAGAGAGGGTGTTGAGGGGAATACATGCACGCAGGCAGAACAACTGGGAGAAAACATGCATAGCAGCAGCAGCTACATAACTAAGCTCCAGCAGGGACTGACAAGCAAAGCACACCACCGCTGCTGCAACCTTCACCTGTTTCTGTTCCAAAAGGGGCAGGGCATCTGTCAGCAGAGTCATCCAGAAAGACCGAGGAGCAATCTGAGACGTCATCAAGGATAGAAGGAGAGAAGCTGCGTCGGCAAAACGTTTCTCCCCATACACACGGTGGAACTCGCGATACTTTCCTATGGCAAAACGAGCACTAGGTCACCTGCATATTCCCCCAAATCACTCAAGTGTCACCTACAGAAGTCACCCTGGCCCTAATGAGGTGAAAAACCCCAGACAGGCCACTCCAACGAGCAGGAGATGTTTCCAGAGCTGTCTCCAAACAGGCCAATGAGATGCAGACCAAGAATGTTCAAAACAGACTTTGAAGGAACTCCAAAGAGTCAAATCTGGGGAAATGTCAGTGTCAAAACACATAACAAGAGTCAAAAATTAGCTGAGCATGGTGGCACGTGCCTATAGTCCCAGCTACCTGGGAGGCTGAGGCAGGAGAATCACTTGAACCTGGGAAGCAGAGGTCATGGTGAGCCAAGATCATGCTACTCCAGTCCCGCCTGGGCAACAGAGCAAGACTCCATCTCAAAAACAAAAAGGGGGATTGACTAGGCCAGGCACAGTGGCTCATGCCTGTAATCCTAGCACTTTGGGAGGCCGAGGTGGGCAGATCAGCTGAGATCTGGAGTTTGAGATCAGCCTGGCCAACATGGTGAAACCCCGTCTCTACTAAAATACAAAAATTAGCCAGGTGTGATGCCACATGCCTGTGGTCCCAGCTAGTGGGGGAGGAGCGGGGCTGAGGCACAAGAATTGCTTGAAGTTGGGAGGTGGAGGTTGCAGTGAGCTGAGATCACACCACTGTACTCCAGCCTGGCAGCCTGGGTCACAGCGTAAGACAGGAAGGAAAGAAAGGAGGGAAGGAAAGATAACAGAAAAGAAAGGAAGAAAGGGAAGGGAGGTAGGGAGGGGAAAAGAAAAGAGGCACTAAGATGTTATAGCCACACTCATGATCCTAGGCATGATGGAGGACATTTCTGGGACCACTGATGCAATGGGAATATAGGAAGGAAGTACTGGGAGAAGTCTGGTGTGATCCCTCCAATCTTCCCAACTACCCACTTGTGCCCATAAAACCCAGAGACTCACCCAGGAATGTCAGTCGGTCACTGAGCATCATGGCTGGCCCCAGGTTGTCGATGAGATCCAAATCAGAAAAGCAGCCTCGCTCACAGTAATCCCGGAGGAACCTGCAAGGCACAGCCCAGAAATCAGAGCAGTAGTCTCAAGCCTACCTCATCCGCCCAGTCCCTGGGAAGCCGACACTAGTGGCACCCACCGGTCTGACACAAGCGTGGCAAAGGCGGCATCCTTGGCACGGATGCTCCAAGAGAGAGCAGAACCCAGGCGATTGTTGCGGACGGCTTTCATGGCTAAGATCTTACAAATGCTGCGAACTTTGCAGGGGAAAAGAGAAAAGGTGAACACTTTCACCCCACAAATCCATTCCTGAGCCCTGTGGGGACCGGAGTGGCCTCACAGCCTTACTGTACCCCAAAGCCTCTCTGTCGGCTCTAAACACAGCTGAGTCAGCAGAGCTGGAAACTTTGGGGCTGATTAATAGTGTCAGTGCCCATCACGGCAGGACTGGCTCTGTGAGTATGTGTGGCTTCAGGGGCAGCAAAGGACGATTTCTGTTTCTCTCTACAAGTCAGCTCTTCTGTTACCTCTCCAGATGCCTCAAATCCCATCTTCCTGTGGGTCATGAATACCATATGCTTTCAGAAATTGTCGTGAACATGCAACTGCCTCTCTGTAGGGTAATAACTCATGTTTTTATCAACGGTGAGGGGAGAAAGGAAGGGGCAGACTTGGTCATCCTCATTCCACTCTGCTTTTCTTTTCTTTTTTTTTTTTTGAGACGGAGTTTCACTCATGTTACCCAGGCTGGAGTGCAATGGCGCGATCTCGGCTCACCGCAACCTCCGCCTCCTGGGTTCAGGCAATTCTCCTGCCTCAGCCTCCTGAGTAGCTGGGATTACAGGCACGCACCACCATGCCCAGCTAATTTTTGTATTTTTAGTAGAGACGGGGTTTCACCATGTTGACCAGGATGGTCTCGATCTCTTGACCTCGTGATCCACCCGCCTCGGCCTCCCAAAGTGCTGGGATTACAGGCTTGAGCCACCGCGCCCGGCTTCCACTCTGCTTTTCTGAAGCCACCTCCAGCACTGCTTCCCCATTGAGTCAGGCTGAGCTAGCAACAGCAACTCACCTGGACGGGGAAACAGCGACAACCCCAGCCTTGACGTCATGGAATCAAGTGTGTGAGAGAAGAGGCAGCGCAGGCCTTTGCAGGTGGCATATAGATTTTGTCTGGGTTCCAGTGGATCCCTAACTTTCTTGTCCCTCCCAAATAATGATCCCATCTCTCAGCTTACCTCTTGGCATCCATAGCCCCACCTCTCCTGTGTGGCTGGGGAAGAGGGGGATGGCGTGGGGTAGGCAGGGTAGGCACAAAGTATGACCTCAGGGTCTCCTGACTTCCATGTGCCACACAGTAGGCTGGGAGTGGGGCCACCTCACCTTGTTCAGTCATCTGCCGCTGCTCACAGATCCGCAGCACCTTGAGGGCTTTCTGCTCGGTGTTCAGAGGTATCCGCTCAATGTGCAACTCCAAGGAGACTCGGCCCAGCTCAGGGCAGTAATCAAAGTAATCCACCCCCAGCTGCCACAAGCTGCAGAGGTCCAAGGAGGACAGACAAGAGGTGCTACTCTGTGGCTCTGGGGACTGGCACCTGAGGCTCCCCTCCACTGACCCTTCCAGAGCCTTTAGGGAGCTAACTGGAAGAGAACAGTCCAAGCTCCAATGACACCCACATGCTGAAGAGCACCCAGCACAGCACACACCCTTGGGTTCCTTCCTACCTGGGATGAGCGAACAGTCCGGAGGCATACTCCAGCAAGAGGAACTCTCTCATGTTGGAACCAAAACTGGAATAAAATATAACAAAAGACCAAGACTCCTGGCCTGCCCTGTTCAGGGCCCCTTTCCTCAGCCCAGCGTCCCTTCTAGGCATTGGTAGTGAGAAGAGCAGATTCGGCGCCTCTAGGCCACTTACTAGAGGTTGTGTGACTGGAGGAGCTTGCAGTGGTCCAGCAGGTCTGTCAGGTGGGCCACAAACCACCAGTTGCTCAGGGCAATGCTGCAGATTCAGACACCAAGGCAAGAAGGAAAGTCAGGCCAGAGGTGGTGTCCCACAAGAGTGGGGGTAAGCAATAACCCCACGTCCTGTCCCTCAAAGAGATGGGACCAGGCGTGATGGTAGCTCATGCCTATGATCCCAGTACTTCGGGAGGCCAAGGCAGGCAGATCACTTGAGCCCAGGAGATCAAGATCAGTCTGGGGAACATGGAAAAACCCCATCTCTACAAAAAATATAAAAATTAGCCAGGCGTGGTGGCACACACCTGCACTCCCAGCTACTCGAGAAGCTGAGATGGGAGGACTGCTTGAGCCTGGGAAGCAGAGGCTACAGTGAGCCGAGATCACGCTACTGCACTCCAAATTGGGTGAGAGAGAACAAACGTATCTCCAAAAATAAAAATGCTCAGAAAGTAGTATGGTTTCTTTAATTTTTTGAGACAATCTTGCTCTGTCACCTAGGCTAGAGTGCAGTGGCGAGATCTCGGCTCACTGCAACTTCTGCCTCCCAGCTTCAAGTAATTCTCATGCCTCTGCCTTGCGAGTAGCTGGGATTACAGGCGTGCGCTGCCACACCCAGCTAGAAAGTAGCTTTTAAATGTTCTCACCACACGAAAAAGGTCAATATCTGAGGTAACCGGTGTGCTCACTAGCTTAATTTCACAATGTCTATCAAACATGTCTATCAAAACATGTTGTAAACCTTGGCCAGGCACGGTGGCTCCTACCTGTAATCCTAACACTTTGGGAGGCTGAGGCAGGTGGATCACTTGGCTTAGGAGTTTGAGACCAGCCTGGCCAACATGGCAAAACCCTGTCTCCACCAAAAATACAAAAATTAGCTGGGCATGGTGGCGCGTGCCTATGGTTCCAGCTACTCAGGAGGCTGAGGCTGAAGGATTGCTTGAGCTCATGAGGAGGAGGCTGCAATGAGCCAAGATCACGTCACTGCACTCCAGCCTGAGTGACAGGGCGTGACTGTCTCAAGAAAAAAAAAAAGTTGTACACCTTAAATATATACTACTTTATTTGTCAATCACACCTCAATAAAGCCAGGAAAAAATGGGAGGGAGTCGGCTGGGTCAGGGGAAAGGATACCTCGGCTTCGGCTTCCCAAAACAGCTGTTGCTACCCAGATTTCTTTTTTTTTTTT
>NW_016107408.1:5379682-5384665 GCF_001604975.1 Cebus imitator | reverse complement strand
CTGAGGTCGGTGAATCTGACATCTGATCAAGGCCATCTTCTGCCATTACCCACTTCCTCCTTTCCTAGCAGTCTTCAGTGCACTGCCCACCATCCAGGGTACACAAGAAGGAAGGGGATATTCTTTCTGACTTACCATATATGGAGAGTTCTGGAAAGCTTTACCTTTGATTCATTATGTTTGACACACCCTTTCCTGCCTTGTTAAAGATTCAGTGCAATGATAGAACAACCTCTTTTTGACAGAGGGCTGAAAATTCTGAATGATACCTAGCCTCAAGCCTGATAGTTCGGGTAGCTTGCATCCCTGGAGTGAGACTGTTGGAACATGCCATCCCATAAGGTGACTACGTGTGCATTAGGCGTCAAAGAAACAGGCTTGCTGGCTTTTTCTAGATTTTAAATGTCAAAGTAATTTCCTGCAATGTTATTTTAAATAAACATCCCTGAAATGGAAACAGTTATGTATATGGTAGCCCTCAAGCCTCCAGAAAGTCCCCAAGCTCATCCAGAGAGAAGCCATTATCTACCTGTGTCAGGCCAAGCAAGGGAGCAGGTTCAATGGTTTGAAGGGATCCCCTCTAAAACCCGTTTTGCCAATGTGATACTGTTGAAAGGTAGGAACTCTAAGAGGTGATTAGGCCAGGAGGACTCCTCCCTCATGAATGAGATTAGGTGCCCTTACAAAGGGACTTGATGAAGGGAGTTTGTCCCGTTTTTGTACTAACACCACATAAGAGAGAACACAGTGTTCAAGGTGCCATATTGGAAGCAGAGAGCAGCCCTCACTAGCAAGCAACAGTGCCAATGCCTTGACCTTGGACTTCCAGCCTCCAGAACTGTGAGAAAATAATCTTTTTCTTTATAAGTTACCTGGTCTCAGGTATTCTGCAAGAGCAGTGTGAGATGGACTGAGATAGCAGGTCTGAGGGAAAAAGGGTAAGGAAGGAACAGGCCGCCCTACAAACAGATAGTGGTGATATATATGTGTACAACTAAAAATGGTTACAGCATAGCGGGGAGAGAGCCTACCTGCATTCTTTTATCACTTGATGGATGTCAAACTCAAAGGCCGCCATCAAGATGTTGTCCAGGGGTTCTGGGCTGCTCTCTCCTCCCAGAAACAGGTCTAGGCTGGACTGTGGAAAGGTGATGAGACACTCAGTCCCGAGGATGGAAACAGATGCAGGGATTAGGTAGGGCTTCTGTATAAGAAAACCCAGAGAACGGTGCCGCATGCTTTCACTAAGGGCCAAAGTAAAGGGTCTTCCTGTTCCTCAGGGAGGAATTAGAAGAGAATGACCCATCAGGGTGCCACCAGGACTCCTACCCCCACCCTTGCCCACTCAGAGCTCACTCACCTGGGCGTAGTACTGCAGATCAATGGGTTTTACTGTGGGATTAGAGTACAAGAGCCGAGTCACTAGGAAATGGTACCAGTTACTCAGAAGCTCCTTCTGCTCTAACAAGGCAGCTTCATCTCCCAGCATGATCTGAGGAGAGAGACATTTGTGCTGAACTCTGTCCTGCGCTCAGGGGCAACTTCTTCATAATGTTCCTGCTCTCAGCTAAGGCACTGGATTTCAACTAGTCTGAAAGCTCTCACCATCATGGTAGAGCGATGGACAGCCCTATCCAAGGAGGGCCAAGCTCTTGCCATTGCAGCACTGGATGCCACAGCCCCCACAAAAAGCCAATGTGGATGCAACCTGAACTGCTTCCCACACCTTGCAGAGCGACTCCAGGTGAGGGTTGCTGGCAAATGTGCAGTCCTGGAGGTACCGCTCACACTCCTCGTGCCAGTGCTGCCACTTCAGCTCCAGCTCTGTCAGTGTCTGTGTGTTCCCAGGCTATGGAGAGAGACCAGCCATGAGGCGTCATCTCACTCAAACCCTTTACATTTATAGTGAATCACCCATGTCCTGTGACCCGGCAGATCAGAGTGCCCCCACGTACACTGAGAATGGGCATTGTCCTCATCAGTTCCCCCATGATTCGGCACATGCCTGCAGAGGCAGGGCTGGTATCGGCTTCCTTGGAGAGCATCTGTCGGGCCTCATCCAGCCGGCCCTGCAGCACCAAGATGGTCACCTGGGAGGAGATCAGGGCCCATGAACACTGGCGGGGGGCCTGGCCCTGCCGAGGCATAAGGCCAGTCCCTTCACCCCACACTTTGTCTGTCTAACTCCTCAGACATAAGCTTCTTTCTGCCTGAGTCTACCCTGGAAAGAATGAGGCTCTTTCTTTCTAGCAGTAATGTATCACATCCAATTTCATGGCTTTACCGCCTTCACCACGTTTTTCAAACAGCCAGCAGTAGTCCACTATACCCTGTCACCAGCTTTTTAAAAATAAGTAAAACATGCCAGGTGTGGTGGCTTATGCCTGTAATCCCAGCATTTTGGGAGGCTGAGGTGGGCAGATCACAAAGTCAGGAGTTTGAGACCAACCTGGCCAATATGGTAAAACCCTGTCTCTACTAAAAATACAAAAAAAATTAGCCTGGTCTGGTGATGGGCGCCTGTAGTCCCAGCTACTCAGGAGGCTGAGGCAGAGAACTGCTTGAACCTGGGAGGCGAAGGTGGTAGTGAGCCAAGATTGCACCCCTGCACTCTAGCCTGGGCAACAGAGCCAGACTCTGTCTCAAAAAAAAAAAAAAAAAACAGAAAAACATGTTCCTCTACCTGCTTCCCCTCACCCCTTCTCCATGATCATGGTGTGTACTATTGATTCTTTCTCCCACAGTCTTCTCAAAAAACTTTCAGGATCATGCAATTCCTGGCCAAGAAACAAAAGCAAAATCGTCCCATTACCCAGTGAAGTCAGATTAAAACTGGTAATACACGGCGAAGCACGGCGGCTCACGCCTGTAATCCCAGCACTTTGGGAGGCTGAGGCGGGCAGATCACGAGGTAAGAAGTTGAGATTATCCTGGTTAACATGGTGAAACCCCATCTCTACTAAAAATACAAAAAATTAGCCAGGCGTGGTGGCACTTGCCTGTCTGTAGTCTCAGCTACTCGGGAGACTGAGGCAGGAGAATCATTTGAACCCAGGAGGTCGAGATTGCGCCACTGTACTCCAGCCTGGGCAACAGAATGAGACTCCGTCTCAAAACAAAACAAAAAAAACTGGTAATACAATTAGCTACAACTCCAAGAGGAGAGACTGGAGAAGAACCAAGCTGGGTCCATCAGGAATTACACGAGATGCGGCACATAAGACTATCATCACAGCAAACTGAAACTGTCACCACTATTTGGAGAGGTGGACACATTTTGTTGAAAAAGTGGTTTTTCTCTGACTACAAGCTCTGCACTGCTAGGCTGGTTCAATAATAAATATGTGAGAAGTTTTGTTTGAAAAAAATTAAAATGAAGTAATAAAAAATATCAATGCATTAAATAAAATGGTTCATAAAAGTTTCAGTTCAAATATAAATATGTATGACTAAATAAACACACTCAGTGCAAACAGTCCTCATTGTTCAGTCGGGTTTTTTGTTTTTGTTTTTGAGATGGAGTTTAGCTCTTTTGCCCAGGCTGGAGTGCAATGGCATGATCTTGGCTCACCGCAACCTCCGCCTCCAGGGTTCAAGTGATTCTCCTACCTCAGCCTCTCAAGAAGTTGGGATTACAGGCATGTGCCACTACGCACAGCTAATTTTGTACTTTTTAGTAGAGAGGGGTTTCTCCATGTTGGTCAGGCTGGTCTCGAATTTGCGACCTGAGGTGATCCACCCACCTTGGCCTCCCGAAGTGCTGGGATTTTAGGGATGAGCCACCACACCCAGCACTATTCAGTCTTTATCTATAAATTTGCCTCTTCACTAAAATTTATTTGTAACCCCCAAATCAATATTTGTGGGTACTTTCAAATCAAAATTCGCAGACATGTACAGAGTGGCGAGAATTTTGAGTTGCTTGATAAACGCCAAAGCTTTATCGTGATGCAGTTAGTGCCACATTTTTTTCATTTCTGTACATATTGTTGGACCCCCAAATGTAGAACTGAAGTGCTTTCCAGTGTTGCTAAGTGCAAGAACTATGGGAGGTGTTATGTAAGCTTCATTCAGGCACGAATTATAGTGCTGTTGGCCCTGAGTTCATTGTCAATGAATCAACGACATACGTCAAATAAGCTGTCTCTAAACAGACACACACATAAAACAAGTGATCGGTTACATGTTGATTAGTGGAACAAAATGTGACCAGGGGCTTGCAGAAACCTAACCCTGTATTCATTTGGAACAATGGTTTGATGTTCGATAATTCAGTATTCAAGGCAACTTCATAAGCCGTAACTACCACAAATAAAACAATCGCCTATACAACCAATATATATTTTATATATATATTATATATATATAATATATATATTAAAATATATATTGGTTGTATAGGCTGTATATATTATACTTTGTATATTTTACAAATTTTACAAAAGTAAATTATACTTTATATATATACATGTATACACACATACATACGTATACATATATGTATACATATATACACACACACATATATATGTAAAATATACAAAGTACAATTTTTACTACAAACCATACTAAAAAAATCACAAATAGGCCAGGAATGGTGGCTCATGTTCTATAATCCCAGCGCTCTGGGAAGCCAAGGCAGGCAGATCACCTAAGGTCAGCAGTTTGAGACCACCCTGGCCAACATGGTGAAACCCCATCTCCACTAATACTACAAAAAAAATTAGTTGGGCATGGTGGTGGGAGCCTGTAATCCTAGCTACTTGGGAAGTTGAGGCAGGAGAATCACTTGAACCCAGGAGGTATCAGTTGCAGTGAGCTGAGGCTGTGCCACTGCACTCCAGCCTGGGCAACAGCAAAAGTCTGTCTCAAAAAAAATCACAAATAGCTGGGCGCGGTGGCTCACGCCTGTAATCCCAGCACTTTGGGAGGCCGAGGCGGGTGGATCACGAGGTCAAGAGATCGAGACCATCCTGGTCAACA
>NW_016107408.1:5369097-5378044 GCF_001604975.1 Cebus imitator | reverse complement strand
GACAGAGCTAAACTCCATTTCAAAAAAAAAAAAAAGAAGTAAAAGACTAGCTTTTACTGTGTATCAACCATGTCACTACTACACCCACATTTATGTCCCTTAACTAATGATCACAACAGCCCAATGGGACGGGTATTATTATCTCCACTGGACAGATAAGGACATTTAAAGCCCTTAAGTAGCTCACTCAAGATCTCACAGTTAGTGGCCTGGCACAGTGGCTCACATTTGTAATCCCAACACATTGGGAGACCAAGGCAGGAGGATTGTTTGAGCCCAGGAGTTCAAAAAATAAAAAAATTTGGTTGGGCGTGGTGGCTCAGGCCTGTAATCTCAGCACTTTGGGAGGCCAAAGCAGGCAAATCTCCTGAGGTCAGGAGTTCAAAACTAGCCTGGCCAACACGACAAAACCCTATCTCTGCTAAAAATACAAAAATTAGCCAGGCAAGATGGCGGGCACCTGTAATCCCAGCTACTCGGGAGGCTGAGACAGGAGAATCACTTGAACCTGAGAGGCAGAGGTTGCAGTGAGTTGAGATCGTGCCACTGCACTCCAGCCTGGGCAATAAAGTGAGACTCCACCTCAAAAATTAAATAAATAAAAATAAAAATAATTGGGGGGCCAAGGCAGGCAGATCACTTGAGTTCAGGAGTTAAAGACCAGCCTGGCCAACATGGTGAGACCCTGTCTCTACTAAAAATACAAAAAATTAGTTGGTCATGGAGGGATGTGCCTGTAGTCCCAGCTACTTGGGAGGCTGAGGCAGAATTGCTTGAACCCTGGAGGGAGAGGATGCAGTGAGCCGAGACCATGCCACTGCACTCCAGTCTGGGCAACAAAATGGACTATGTCAAAAAAAAAAAAAACTTACAGCTAGTAAAAGGCAGAGCTGGAATGCTAACCCAGGCAGTGTGGCACCACAGACCATGTTAGCCACCCTGCTATGCTGGCTGCAAAAACCTAAAGTCTCAGTGACAGCCTAGGGGGCCCTCTCAGACCTGGCCAGATATCTCTGTCTTTATCTCTCCAACTCATCCCTATTACCTCCTACCCAGCTCATAGGACCCAGCACAGCCCCTCCTGCCCCACCCTGCCTCTACAACACAGCATCTGCAGGCCTTGCTAACTGGAATGCTTTCTTCAGCCTAGTTCTCCTCACCTCCTTCAGGTCTCACCTCCAATCCCTCATGAGAGAGGCCTTCTTTGATGCCCCTCCAGCGCTCAAAGCCTCCCCTCCCTTCTTGGCTCCTTGCCAGAGCACTTCACTATGTGCCAGGATCCATGGTACTGGCCTATATGTTGCTGTTCTGTCTCCAAACACAGGATATAAACTCGATAAAGGCAGGAATCTTTGCCGTTTTAGTCATGGTTGTCTCCTTGGTGCCTTGCAAATAGTAAGGACTCAATAAATACTCAGTGAATGACCAAGCATGGTGGGTCACACATGCAATCCCAACACTTAGGGAGGCCAAGGTGGGAGGACTGCTTGAGCCTCGGAGTTCAAGACCAGGCTGGGTAATATAGTGAGACCTCATCTCTGCAAAAAATAAAACTAGCCAGGCATGGTGGTGTGCGCCTGTACTCCCAACCACTCAGGAGGCTGAGGTGTGAAGATCACTTGAGCCCAGGAAATCAAAGCTGCAATGTGCCGTGATCGAACCACTGTACTCCAGCCCAGGGCACAAGTGAGACCCTGTCTCTAAACAACAACAAACCTTAGCAAATCAATCAGAGTCAAACATTTGGCCCAATACTTGCTGAATGAAGCCACTCCCCTTACCTGCACTGATCTCCCAACACCATAAGGCCTAGAAACAGCCCCAAAGGTAACAACTCCTTACTTGAATTCCAGGTTTTCTTTTCTTTTCGTGCTCACAATCTGCTCCCAATTTCAGGGTTTTTTTGTTTTGTTTTTCTTGAGATGGAGTCTTGCTCTGTCACCCGGCTGGAGTGCAGTGGTATGACCTCAGCTCACTGCAACCTACCCCTCCCAGATTCAAGTGATTCTCCTGCCTCAGCCACCCAAGGAGCTGGGACTACAGGCATGTGCCACCATGCCCAGCTAATTTTTTTTTTGGAGACAGAGTTTCATTCTTGTTGCCCAATCTGGAGTGCAATGGCATGATCTCAGCTCACCGCAACCTCCCTATCCTGGATTCAAGTGATTCTTCTGCCTCAGCCTCCAGAGTAGCTGGAATTACAGGCATGCGCCACCACGCCCGGCTAATTTTTTGAATTTAGTAGAGACAGGGTTTCACCATGTTGGTCAGGCTGGTCTGGAACTCCCGACCTCAGGTGATCCACCCGCCTCGGCCTCCCAAAGTGCTGGGATTAGAGGCATGAGCCATCACGCCTGGCCCCCAATTTCGGGTTTTATAAGTTTAGTCAACCTTCCATTAGCCCAGTCAACTAGTAATCTCCTCCCTGCTACCTTCCAATTGGGTCAGTAAGCAAAGGTGAATGGAAATAACTAACACATAATATATCCATATACGCATATACCACATGGTGACTTCCAAATTGACAATCCAAAGTAATTTGCAAGCTTGTTTACATCAAATCCCCTCTATGCACCCCAGCCTCTATCAACTGGTTTTCTATGATTAGCCAGGCAAGGTGGCTTGCACCTGTGGTCCCAGCTACTTGGGAAGCTGAGGTGGTAGGACCACACAGGAGGCAGAGGTTGCAGTGAGAAAGATCACAGCACTACACAACAGCCTGGGCAACAGAGTGAGACTGCTTTTTCTTTCGTATCGTTATTTATTTTGAGATGGGGGTCTCACTTTATTGCCCAGGCTAATCTCAAACTCTTGGGCTCATGTGATTCCTGACTTGGCCTCCCAAAGTGCTGGCTGCAATTACAGGCATGAGCCACTGCACCCAGCCGAGACCCTGTCTCAAAAAAAAAAAAAAAGTTTTGTATTACTTTTTGTCTTGTCTTCCTTAGATCCACAAATAAATCAAATTTCCTTTTACCCTGGAAAGTCTTCAAAGCATTATTTTTCTTATATGGTACCTCAGTTTTAGACTCTCCCATAGAGCAGGGAAGAAAAAATTCGAGAGTCTCCAGGGTAACAGACTCCAAAAGCCAGCCTACTGCTGGAGGCTTGGTGGGTGTCCTCAGACCCACCCGACAGCACCAGGGACAGGAGGACACATGGTGGGAGGTAGGGGCCCAGCCTGCCTTACCAAGTTCCAGAAGCTCTCGTGTTTGCTTGGATTCTCACTGCCCAGAACATCCGCCGACAAACTGTCCACCTCGCACACATGGAGCCGGACCCAGTCAAGGAGGTGGAGGAGGAGAGGGCCAGCTGGGAGGAGAGACTCTCATCACACACAAAAGCCTCAGCTTCATCTGCAGCAAGTTCCACTTTATCCAAAGAACAGAGAACGTTAAGGCAGACAAGCTGACTACATAGGTTTATCCCTTTTAAGCAGTCACACACGTGGTCCTGAATGAAGGACTATGCTAGAAAAAAGCAAAGGCACTTTCACCAAATACTCCCTCTGTGCCAGGCAGCTCCAACTTTGACCCCAGAAAGGGGTGAACATGGAATGCAGACCTCACCATCCCACACTCCAGATTCTTCCCAAATATTCAATGGCTACACAAGTAAAGGCTGTTTAGGAACCAATACAGACTAGCAAACAGCTAGGTATACAATGATGATGAAAACATATGGCTGGGGGGCTGGGGGCACACACCTGTAATGCTAGCACTTTGAGAGGCTAAGGCGGGTGGATCGTTTGAGCTCAGGAGTTCGAGATCAGCCTGGCCAACATAGTAAAACCCTGTCTCTACTAAAAATACAAAAATTAGCCGGGTGTGATGGTGCATGCCTATAATTAAAGTTACTCAGAAGTCTGAAGCAGAATTGCTTGAACCAGCAAGGCAGAGGTTGCAGTGAGCAGAGACTGCACCACTGCACTCCAGCCTGGAAGACAAAGTGAGACTCTGTCTCAAAACACAAAACAAACAAACAAACAAAAAACATATGGCCAGGCAGGGTGGCTCTTGTCTATAATCCCAACACTTTGGGAGGCTGAAGCAGGCAGATGGCTTGAGCCCAGTTTTAGACTAGCCAGGGCAACATAGGGAGACCCCATCTCTACAAAAAAAATTTAAAAATTGGCCGAACCAGGCATGGTGAGTCATGCCTATAATCCCAGCATTTTTCAAGGCCAAGGCGGGCAGATTGCTCAAGAGTTCAAGAACAGCCTGGGCAACATGGTGAAACTTCCTCTCTAAAAGGTCGGTGTTGATCTCCTGACCTTGTGATCCACCCGCCTCAGCCTCCCAAAGTGCTGGCATTACAGGCGTGAGCCACCGTGCCCAGCATTAAGTTCCTCAGTTCTTTAGCAAGAGTATGAGTAAAATACTAGGGCTGCACCGGGATTACTACTCATTTATGGAAAAGAGCAAACATAAATCCTTAAAAGAAATGCAAAGGCCGGGCGCAGTGGCTCACGCCTGTAATCCCAGCACTTTGGGAGGCCGAGGCCGGCGGATCACGAGGTCAAGAGATCGAGATCATCCTGGCCAACACGGTGAAACCCCGTCTCTACTAAAAATTCAAAAAAAAAAATTATCTGGGCGTGGTGACGCGCACCTGTATTCCCAGCTACTCGAGAGACTGAGGCAGGAGAACTGCTTGAACCCGGGAGGTGGAAGATGCAGTGAGCCGAGGTCGCACCACTGCACTCCAGCCTGGTGCCTGGTGACAGAGTGAGACTCTGTCTCCAAAAAAAAAAAAAAAGAAAAAGAAATGCAAAAAAAGCTGCCGCAGATTCATAGAAAGCTCATTCAGGCCATGACACTATACTGACCACAATTAAATTCAAAATCAACAGAAGGCGGGGCTCAGTGGCTCACGCCTATAATCCCAACCCTTTGGGTGGACAAGGTAGGCAGATCGTCTGAAGTCAGGAGTTCAAGACCAGCCTGGCCAACGTGGTGAAACCCCATCTCTACTAAAAGTACAAAAATAAATTAGCCGGGTGTGGTGGGGGGGTGCCTGTAATCCCAGCTATTTGGGAGGCTGAGCCAGCAGAATGGCTTAAACCCAGGGGGCAGACGTTGCAGTGAGCCGAAATCAAGCCACTACACTCCAGCAAGGGCCACAGAGCAAGACTCCGTCTCAAAAAAAAAAAAAAAGATCAACAGAAAAATTCCCATTGTCAGAGTTAACGTAGAGTTGCCCTATCCCAATTATTAGTGAGGGAATTCCCAACGTAACTTTGCATCCCACAACCTAATCCCATCCCACATCCATAAAACTTTCTTAAGCTTGGCCAGTCCATGATACACTGACCACTCCTTTCACACACTAGTTTAGTATTTCTCAGTACTTGTCAGGGGTAATCTGCCTAATGTTTTAGGTTTCTAGGAGGCACTCTGCATGCTGCTTGGACAAAATGTCAGGTTTCTTTTGGGAGTTTGCTGACGATTTCAGGTGGTTATAATGATGAAAAGCACTGGAAAGAACATTCTCAGGAATAAAACACTCATCACCATGCACAGGAAAGATGAGGAAAGAGCAGAAGATGGCAGAGGACACTTCTGATGTTATGGCGGATTATTTTATGCTTACCTGGGGCCACTTCAATAAAAAGAATCTCACACAGGTTCCAGATGAGCTCCATTGCTGACAAAATGGAGACCTAAGTAAAGAAGAAATGGAGACAGGTTTCACCTGAAATCATTCCTGAGCTTTGCTCTCAGAGCCAAGGGATGAAGCAGGCCTTGACTCTCGTGACAGTTATTCCTTCACCCTACAGTTACTGGAATCTTCCAGGAGGATTTCCCACAGGGAAGCCAGTGCGAGGATGTTAGGTGGTGGGGTGGAAACTAACATTATTTTGTTTTAGTGGTCGTGATTGTATTTTACTGTGCATTACAAAAATAACTTGGCCAGGTACAGTGGCTCAGGCCTGCAATCCCAGCACTTTGGGGGGCCAAGGAAGGTGGAAATCTAGAGTCTACGAGTTCCAAGACCAGCCTGAGCAACATGGCAAGATCTTGTCACAACAAAAAATACAAACATTGGCCAAGTGTAGTAGCATATCTCTGTAATCTCAGCTGATCAGGAGGCTGAGGTGGGAGGATCACTTCAGCCCAGGAAGTTAAGTCTGCAGTGAGCTGTAATCATGCCACTGCATTCCAGCCTGGGCAAGAGAGAGACCCTGTCTCAAAATTTAAAAAGAGAAAAAAATTTAACTCACATGTCATCAATGATTTTTTTTTTTGCAGGGGAGATGGAGTTTCGCTCTTGTTGCCCAGGCTAGAATGCAATGGTGCAATCTCGGCTCACTGCAACCTTCGCCTCCTGGGTTCAAGTGATTCTCCTGCCACAGCATCCTGAATAACTGGGATTACAGGTATCCACCACCACACTCTGCTAATTTTTTGTATGTATTTTCAGTAGAGATGGGGTTTCACCATGTTGGCCAGGTGATCCACCCTCCTCAGCCTCCCAAAGTGGTGGGATTATAGGGGTGAGCCACCCCACCCAGCTTTTTTTTTTTTTTTTTTAAGACCGTCTCGCTCTGTCGCCTAGGCTGGAGTGCATGGTGTGATGACTTACTGCCACCTCCGCCTCCGGGATTCAAGCAGTTCTCCTGCCTCAGTCTCCCAAGTAGCTGGGATTACAGGCACATGCCACCACACCTGGCTAAATTTTGTATTTTTAGGAGAGATGAGGTTTCACCACATTGGCCAGGCTGGTCTCGAACTCCTGACCGTAAGTGATCTGCCCACCTCGGTCACCCAAAGTGTTGGGATTACAGGTGTGAGCCACTGCGCCCAGCCAATCTTGATGAATTGATGGTTTAGGAAGGGGCTTCATTTGAGTAAAAGGAAGAGACAAGACTTAGCAAAACATTCAGAGGATAACACGAAACATGTAGCAGAGCAAGAATTGTGAAGTTGGTATTCCAAGGACTGAAGTTTATGAAACAATCTATTAATGGGAAAGCCCAATACAAGACCCAAAAATAAATCAGACTTGGACCCTGCCCTTAGAATATGCAGGCTTCCCTTCCCCACCATCCTTCAGTCCAGAAACACCATGATGACTTGTTCATAAGGGGAAAATACTTCAGAGACAATAAATTACTGCCTAGTCACTACTGACTTTGTAAAGTATTTAACATAAAGCATCTACTAAGGAAAAAGATACTGTCGTCATCTTCCAACTAAAGCAGAGAAACTTGCAACTCAGTAAAAATGTTGAGTTTGGCCAGGCGTGGCAGCCCACACCTATAATCCCCACACTTTGGGAGACCAAGGCAGGAGGATCACTTGAGCCCAGGAGTTCAAGACCAGCTTTGACAACACAGAGAAATCCTGTCTTTAAAAAAAAAAAAAAGTTGAGTTCAAGAGGTGAGTAGTGCTTATGAGACTGAGCGGTAATATCACAAGATTAGCTCTCCATTTCAGGTGACAACCCCTCAACACAATGTGGTCAGGACATATAGGTTCCATAAGAACTGAACATTCAGGGCTGGCATGGTGGCTCATGTAAGTAATCCCAGCACTATGGGAGGTGGAGGCAGGTGGATCATCTGAGGTCAGGAGTTCAAGACCAGCCTGGCCAACGGCAAAACCCTGTCTCCACTAAAAATACAAAAATTAGCTGGGCTTGGTGGTGCACACCTGTAATCCCAGCTACTTGGGTGTTAAAGGTAGAATTGCTTGAACTTAGGAGGCGGAGGTTGCAGTAAGCAGAGTTCGTGCCACTGCACTCCAGCTTGGGTGACAGAGCGAGACTCTCTGTCTCAAAAAAACAGGAACCAAAAATTCACTCAAGTATTTAACGAGCATTTCCTTGTGGGCTAGACCCTGAAGGGGACAAGACAATCACTGTCACCCAAAGGAGCTGCCTGAACAGAAGTCTACCTGAACAGACTTCTGCCATAACAGGAACTGCAAAGCCACCCCAGGTGAGTGCCCAAGACACAGGAAACAGTAGTGCTAAAACAACAATAGTGACTCCCCTTACCTGGCTGCTGAACTGGCGGCCACTGGCTGGATCTTTAGCAGCAACTAACAAAACACAAAACATTTTAAGTGAGCAATGGAACGCCCAGGCTTATTGTCACAGCTGAATATTCCAGGATCTAGGGCTTGAACCTTTGTTTCTTTTAATGATAAAAATTAAAAGAAATTATAATTTCTTCTAATTATGGATTTTTTTGGTTAATGCTTCATATCCTTTCAATTCTCAAACCAAAGGCCCTCAAGTTACAAGTGGCACCTTCTTCATTTTTTTTTGAGGAGTCTCACTCTGTCTCAGGCTGGAGTGCAGTGATCCTATCTTGGCTCACTGCAACCTCCACCTTCCGGGTTCAAGGGATTCTCCTGCCTCAGCCTCCTGAGTAGCTGGGATTACAGGAGCACGCCACCACGCCCAGCTAATTTTTGCTTATTTAGTAGAGATGGGGTTTCACCATGTTTGTCAGGCTGGTCTCGAACTCCTGACCTTGTGATCTGCCCGCCTCAGCCTCCCAAAATGCTGGGATTACAGGTGTGAGCTACCACACCAGGCACAACTGGCACTTTCAACTGTGACACAGACAACATAAAGGTCTCTCACATGCCAAGTACAGTGGATCACAGCTGTATTCCCAACATTTGGGAGGCTGATGTGAAAGGACTGCTTGAGCCCAGGAGTTCAAGACCAGCCTGGGCAAAATTAGGTAGACCACGTCTCTACAAAAAAATTTAAAAATTATCAGAACAGCCGGGCGCGGTGGCTCAAGCCTGTAATCCCAGCACTTTGGGAGGCCAAGGCGGGTGGATCACAAGGTCAAGAGATCGAGACCATCCTGGTCAACATAGTGAAACCCCGTCTCTACTAAAAATACAAAACATTAGCTGGGCATGGTGGCGCGTGCCTGTAATCCCAGCTACTCAGGAGGCTGAGGCAGGAGAATTGCCTGAACCCA
>NW_016107408.1:5363917-5367916 GCF_001604975.1 Cebus imitator | reverse complement strand
AAAAAAAAAAAACAAAAAACCAAGGCTGGGTGTGGTGGCTCATGCCTATTATCCCAGCACTTTGGGGGGCCAAAGCAAGTAGATCACCTGAGGTCAGGAGTTTGAGACCAGCCTGAACAACATGGAGAAACCCCATCTCTACTAAAAATACAAAATTAGCCGAGTGTGGGGGCGCATGCCTGTAATCCCAGTTACTCGGGAGGCTGAGGCAGAAGAATCGCTTGAACCAGGGAGGCAGAGATTACAGTGAGCCAAGATTATGCCATTGCACCCCAGCCTGGACAAAAAGAGTGAAACTGTGTCAAAGCAAAACAAAACAAAACATTACCAAAAGAGTAAGGATCGTGAAAGATAGAAAAGTAAATTTTGGACTGGAAGATCAATCCAACTTCACCTCACACTACTTATATTTACTTAAAATACTGCCACACACACACATACATATACATTTGCACACACATGCACACACACATACACATACAAAATCCTTACTTGCAACCTGGTGCATTTCCTCCATACACGCTCTTATGACTGATCGGTAGTTTTTACTCACTCGAACCAATCTACAAAAAATGAAATGACACACAAGATGAGCCTGGAACATCTTGTGGTGCCACAAGGAAGGAAACACTCAAATAAATGTAAGAATTTGCTGAAAGAAAGAAAGGAGCCATTGTGAAGGAGCCCCTTTTGAAGCTGGAACAACTTGAGCAACAAAATAAAACACCACGAAACAACCCATGGACTAAAGTTAACATCCACAAATCCATACTGACATTAACTGTTGCAGATGAAATCTACTGGTTACACCTTGTTCAAAAAAATAAAAAAGATACATAAAGATATTTACTGGCTGGGTCTACTGGCTCATGCCTGTAATCCCAGAACTTTGGGAGGTGGAGGCAGGTGGATCACCTGAGGTCAGGAGTTCCAGACCAGCCTGACCAACCTGCTGAAACTCCATCTCTACTAAAAATACAAAAATTGGCCGAGAGCAGTAGCTCATGCCTATAATTCCAGCACTTCGGAAGGCTGAGGTGGGTGGATCACAAGGTCAAGAGCTCGAGACCATCCTGGCCAACATGGTGAAACCCCATTTCTATTTTAAAAATACAGAAATTAGCTGGGTGTGGTGGCACGTGTCTGTAATCCCAGCTACTCAGGAGGCGGAGGCAGGAGAATTGCTTGAACCCAGGAGGCAGAGGTGGCATTGAGCCGAGATCGTGCCACAGCACTCTAGCCTGGGCAACAGAGAGAGACTTCGTCTCAAGAAAAAAAAAAATTAGCTGGGTATGGTGGCGGGCACCTATAATCCCAGCTATTCAGGAGGTTGAGGCAGGTGAATCGCCTGAACCTGGGAAGTGCTGGTTGCAGTGAGCTGAGATCGTGCCATTGCACTACGCCTGGGTGACAGAGCAAGACTCTGTCTCAAAAAAAAAAAAAAAAAAAAAGTAAGACAAGATCCCCTGCCTTCAAGGCATTACAGGACTTTTGACATGTTTTTTTCTAGAAGTGACAATAGATTTCTCAGACTCACCAGTATTCTCCACCAGAGTCCCTTAAACCAATAATCAGGCCAGGTGCAGTGGCTCACACCTATAATCCCAGCACTTTGGGAGGCTGAGGCAGGCACATCACTTGAGGTCAGGAGTTCAAGACCAGCCTGGCCAACATGGTGAAATCCCATCCCTATTAAAAATGCAAAAATTACCCAGATGTGGTGGCACACACCTCTAATCCCAGCTACTCGGGAGGCTGAGGTAGAATGACTTGAACCTGGGAGGCAGAGGCTGCAGTGAGCCGAGATTGTACCACTGCACTCCAGCCTAGGTGACAGAGCGAGACAATGTCTCAAAAAACAAAACATATATATATATATATATATATATGTATGTTTTGAATGTTGAACATTTGTTCAATAAAAAAAACAAAACAAAACAATAATCACTCTCATACACACTCACACAGAAGCTGACCTGACCTGGGTACTGTCCAGAATGATTCATTTGTGAAAAGCTTATCAAGGAAGTAATATACCAACACTGTCATGCACTAGTCATGTGAAGGGACACTGACAAAAATCTAACACAGGAGTTCTCCAGCTCCAGTGTGCTGGAGATTTTAAGATCTGACTAGAGATTTTGATTTTAATGATCTGAAGTGGGTCCCAAAAGTTTACAATTAACAAGTACCACTCTAAAAATGATGAAGTTTTGAATGACAATTCAAGAAAATCCTAATCTATAAATAGTACAAGTTTTCTGGTCTATTGTCAAATAACGTCTCAACTGTAATTTTTTAGAGACAAAACTATTACGTTTATATTAATTTTCTAATCTCCCAACAATGGGACCTCATTCAATGACTCTCACATGCTTTAGTGGCCTAAATTTTCTTCTTTAGAGAGTACGTAAAATAGGAATATAAAAGCTTGTCGAGCCAGGCAATCAACAGCATTTGTACATTTCCGCTAAGACTTCCCATCACTGCTGATGTACACTGTCCAGTACTATGGCCTCAAACTAAAATTAGGAGTCTCTTAAGGCAACTCATAAAACACACAAAAAGACAACAATGTGCTTTATTTGGCTTTTCACAAGGTAGCCTGGGCTTCAACACCAAACAGCAACCAACTTACTGAGATTTTCTGGATTTTCCAGTCAATTCTTCTTCAATTCTCTGGAGGCCCACAAAGATTCCATGAGATTCATTGAAGAGTTTTCTCAATACTTGAGAGTAAACATCTACATCCTTCCGAATGATATAGATAAAGGGGCAACTTGGCACCATCTCTGATTTTTCTGAAACAAAACGGAAACAAAAAATTTAACATTTATTATGATCATCCCCAAGAGTAAATCTACTCTAAAAAAAAAAATTTTTTTTTTTTGAGGGAAGCTTCACTCTTACTGCCCAGGCTGGAGTGCAATGGCAAAATCTCCACTGACTGCACCCTCCACCAACTGCGTTCAAGCAATTCTCCAGCATCAGCCTCTGGAGTAGCTGGGATTACAGATGTTCGCCACCACACCCGACTAATTTCTGTATTTTTAGTAGGGATGGGATTTTGCCATTTTGGCCAGGCTGGACTCAAGCTTCTGACCTCAGGTGATCCGCCCACCTTGGTCTCCCAAAGTGCTGAGATTACAGGCGTTAAGCCACCAAAGCTGGCCAAAACTTTTTTTTTGGAGACTGAGTCTCACTCTGTCACCCAGGCTGGAGTGCAGTGCCACGATCTCGGCTCACTGCCACCTCCACCTCCTGGGTTCAAGTGACTTGAACCTCCTGGGTTCAAGTGACTCTCCTGCCTCAGCCTCCTAAGTAACTGAGGCATATGCCACATCATCTAGATAATTTTGTTATTTTTTTCTTTTTTTGAGATGAAGTCTCTCTCTGTCGCCCAGGCTGTAGTGCAATGTTGCTGTCTGGCTCACTATAACCTCCACCCCGTGTTCAAGCGATACTCCTGTCTCAGCCTCCCAAATAGCTGGAAACTACAGGCGCATGACACCATACCTGGCTAATTTTTGTATTTTTGGTAGAGACGGGATTTCACTATGTTGGCCAGGCTGGTCTTGAACTCCTGACCTCGTGATCCATCCGCCTCGGCCTCGCAAAGTACTGGAATTTTTGTATTTTTAGTAAAGATGGAGTTTCACCATGTTGGTCAGGCTGGTCTCGAACTCCTGACCTCAGGTGATCTGGCTGCCTCGGCCTCCCAAAGTGCTGCGATTACAGATGTGAGCCACCTCGCCTGGCCGCAAAGTAAATATTGTTATTTATTTACTTATTTATTTTATTTTATTTTTTGAGATGGAGTCTCTCTCTGTCGCCTAGGCTGAACTAAAGTGGTGCAATCCTGGCTCACTGCAACCTCTGCCTCCTGGGTTCAAGTGATTCTCCTGCCTCAGCCTCCTGAGTAGCTGGGATTACAGGCACGCACCACCATGCCAGACTAATTTTTTGTCTTTTTAGTAACTTGGGGTTTTACCATATTAG
>NW_016107408.1:5357378-5363427 GCF_001604975.1 Cebus imitator | reverse complement strand
TGTATTTTTAGTAGAGACGGGGTTTCACCATGTTGACCAGGATGGTCTCGATCTCTTCACCTCGTGATCCACCCGCCTCGGCCTCCCAAAGTGCTGGGATTACAGGCTTGAGCCACTGCGCCCGGCCTTTCATATTACTATTATAGTATCATTACTCCCAAGCAAAAATCAAAAATTGACTAAGGGCTGGGAGTGGTGGGAGGCGGAGGCCGGTAGATCACCTGAGGTCAGGAGTTTGAGACCAGCCTGGCCTACATGGTGAAACCCTGTCTCTATTAAAAATACAAAAATTAGCCAGGCATGGTGGTGAATGCCTATGGTCCCAGCTACTTGGAGGCTAAGGCATGAGAATCACTTGAACCCAAAAGGTGGAGTTTGCAGTGAGACAAGATCACGCCACTGCACTTCAGCCTGAGCAACAAAGCAAGACTCCATCTCAAAAAATAAATAAAATTGACTAAGCCGGCCAGGTGCCATGGCTCATACCTGTAATCCCAACACTTTGCAAGGCCATGGCAGGGTAGGATTGCTTGAGGCCAAGATTGCTCAAGACTACCTTGGCCAACATGGCAATATCCTGTCCATAAAATTTTTTTTTTTGAGATGGAGTCTCGCTCTGTCGCCAGACTGGAGTGCAGTGGCGGGATCGCACTCATTGCAATGTCTACTTCCCAGGTTCAAGCTATTCTCCTGCCTCAGCCTCCTAAGTAGCTGGGACTACAGGCATGCGCCACCATGCCCAACTAATTTTTGTATTTTTAGTAGAGACGGGGTTTCACCATGTTGACCAGGATGGTCTCGATCTCTTGACCTCATGATCCACCCGCCTCAGCCTCCCAAAGTGCTGGGATTACAGGCTTGAGCCACCGCGCCCGGCCTTCTCGATCTCTTGACCTTATGATCCGCCTGCCTTGCCCTCCGAAGTGCTGGGATTACAGGTGGGAGCCACGATGCCCAGCCACTGTCCCTAAATATTAAAGGAAAAAAAAAACTAACTCAGCAGGCATGGTGGCCCATGCCTGCAGACCTTGCTACTTGGGAGACTGAGGAAGGAGGATCATTTGAACCTCAGGAGTTTGAGGTTACAATGAGTCATGATCCTACCACTGCACTCAGGGCTGGGTGACAAAGTGAGAGCCCATCTCAAAAAAACTTATAAAAATAAGTTGTATATATATATGAAAAAAGTTGACTAAATTATTTTGCAAAGACAATGAAAGGCTCTACTATGACAAATTATAAACCACCAACTCATGAGAATTTCTTCTTTTTTTTAGATCAAGATTTGCTCTTGTTGCCCAGGCTGGAGTGCAATGGCCAATCTCCGTTCACAGCACACTCCGCCACCCGGGTTCAAGCAATTTTCCTGCCTCAGCTTTCGGAGTAGCTGAGATTACAGGCATGTACCACCAAGGCTAATTTTGTATCTTTAGTAGAGATGGGGTTTCTCCGTGTTGGTCAGGCTGGTCTCAAACTCCCAACCTCAGGTGATCCACCCACCTCGGCCTCCCAAAGTGCTGGGATTACAGGCGTGAGCCGCTGCGCCCGGCCGACCTCACATCTTTTTTTAAAAAAAGAAAAACAGAAGAAAACTTTCCTTGTGTTTCCAACAATGTAGGTCAAACTAGAAATGCTGATCAACTTTCTCATTCAAGATGGAAAGAGGCCATATGAAAGTATTCACAGAATATGCTCTTCTGAGCAACATCCCTTTGGCAGATTCTATTTGTCTGCGAAGCTTGGGCTCTTTAATATCCACATATCCCAGAATAATTTAGCAACAGAAGAGACATAAAATCAACTATAAAATCAAGAAAACTACATCACTTAAAAATTATATAAACTGCACTTTGGGAAGCCGAGGCAGGCGGATCACAAGGTCAAGAGATAGAGACCATCATGGCCAACACTGTGAAACCTCGTCTATTAAAAATACAAAAACATTGGCCGGGCATGGTGGCTCACACCTGTGGTCCCAGCTAATCGGGAGGCTGAGGCGGAAGAATCACTTGAACCCAGGAGGCGGAGTTTGCACTGAGCAGAGATTGTGTCCCTGCACTCCAGCCTGGTTACGGAGCAAGGCTCTGTGTCAATTAAAAAAAAAAAAAAAAAAAATTTTATATATATATATATAAACTGGACCAGGCTCAGTGACTCACGCCTGTAATCTCAGCACTTGGGGAGGCTGAGGTAGGAGGATCGCTTGAACCCAGGAATTTGAGCCAGCCTGGGCAACACAGTGAAACCTCATCTCTACAAAAAAATACCAAAAAAGAATTAGACAGGTATGGTAGTAACTTGCCTATACTCCCAGCTACTAGGGAGGTTGAGATGGGAAGATCCCTTGAGCTCACCCGGTCCAGGCTGCAGTGAGCCGTGATCACATCACTGCACTCCAGCCTGTTTTATCTTTTGACTGGAGGGAGGCTGAATCAGGAAAAGAAAAAGATTCATATCCAATAGCTGATACAACTTAGGAAAACCAAGCCACGGACAAGCCATGTCAGTCTCCAGTTCTATCTGTACCTTGGATGTTACAGCTCAGCTCATCCTACAGAATTATTACAACATTAAATCCATGCTGTGGACACAAAAGTGATGGCCAAGCATCTGCAAGGTTTCGCAATAAGGGAGCTACTGACAGGAACTTGGTCACTTTGGACAAGGAAAAAGGGATAAAAAGCTTCACATTTTAAATGTGAAGAAAATTTTTCATGAAGACTATTGTTAATTTTTTCTAGGATTCAACATCCTCAAGATTTCAAAAATCAATGAAAATCTAAAATAACATGTCAAAAATAAAAATGCTGAAATGCAGCAGGATTGCTTGAGGCCAGGCGTGTGAGACCAGCCTAGACAACAAAACGAGACTCCCGTCTCTACATAGAAAAAAAAATTAGCCAGGTGTGGTGGCATGGTGACCTACAGTCCCAGCTACTAAGACAACTGAGGCAGGAGATCACTTGAGCCCAAGAGGTAGAGGCTGCAGTGAGCCATGATCGCACTGTACTCCAGCCTGGGTGACACAACAAATCCCTGTTGTGTCAAAGGAAAGAAAATTAAAACAGTACAAAATAAATTCAACTGTTCCAGTCCACAGCTAGTCAAATCTGGGGCAATAAACAGAAAAACCACCAAATGTCCCAAGATGAATAATTTGGAAGAAAAAAAAAAAAAACCCTACCTTTTTTGTTGAAGGAGGTTTCACACACCAGCATTTCCCCTGGGCCCCAGTCAAAACACATTTGGTGCTTCTTGGAATTCACACCTGGAATCAACTAGCAAAAAATAAAGACAAAGAAATCTAAAATGAACAACGTTCTTCTGACTGAAGTCATTCTATTCTTTTTTTTTTGAGACAACGTCTCACTGTGTCTCCCAGCCTGGAGTACAGTGGCACAATCTCAGCTCGCCTGCTACAGTCTCTACCTCCTGAGTTCAAGGGATTTTCCTGCCTCAATCTCCAGAGTTGCCAAAACTATAGGCATGTGCCACCACACCTGGCTGTTTTTTGTATTTGTAGTAGACATGGAGTTTCACCATACTGCCCGGCTGGTCACAAACTCCTGAGCTCAACTGATCCGTCCACCTCAGCCTCCCAAAATGCTAGGACTATAGGCAGAAGTCACCATGCCCTGGCACCTATTCCTACTGCCATCTTTCAAGCCTTTCAATTGACTTGCAACTATAGTATGTCCTGTCTTAAGTTCTATAGAAACTGTGACTTTCAGCTAAACCCTAAAGGGAGACATTTTGAAACACTTTAAGCAAAACACTTTTTTTTTTTTTTTTGAGACAGAGTCTCGCTCTGTAGCCCAGGCTGGAGTGCAATGGCAGGATCTCGGTTCACTGCAACCTTTGCCTCTCGGGTCCTAGTTCAAGAAATTTTCCTGCCTCAGCCTCCATAGTATCTGGGATCACAGGAACGCGCCACCTCGCCCGGCCTTTTTTTTTTAAAGATGGAGTTTCGCTCTTGTTGCCCAGATGAATGCAATGATGCAATTTTGGTTCACTGCAACCTCCGCCTCCCGGGTTCAAGTGATTCTCCTGCCTCAGCCTCCTAAGTAGCTGGGATTACAGGCATGTGCCACCACACCAGGCTAATTTTGTAGTTTAGTAGAGACAAGGTTTCCCCATGTTGGTCAGGCTGGTCTTGAATTCCTGACCTCAGGTGATCCACCTGCCTTGGCCTCCTAAAGTGCTGGGATTACAGGCGTGAGCCACAGCGCCCTGCTGAAAAACACTTTAAGAGCACGGCTGGTCCTCTAATAACACTGCATCGTTCAATAACATTTACTTATAACACAGGTAAGAAAAATTCATTTTGGGCCGGGCGCAGTGTCTCACACCTGTAATCGCAGCACTTTGGGAGGCTAAGGTGGGCAGATCATCCAAGGTCAGGAGTTCGAGACAAGCCTGGCCAAACTGGTGAAACCCCATCTCTACTAATAAAATACAAAAATTAGCCTGGCATGATGGCACGCACCTGTAATCCCATCTACCCAGAAGGCTGAAGCAGGAGAATCACTTGAACCGTGGAGGCAGAGGTTGCAGTGAGCCGAGATTGCACCACTGCACTCCAGCCTGGGCAACAAGAAACTCCATGTAAAAAAAAGAAAGAAAGAAAAAATCATTTTGTTAGGCTGAGCCGGTAGCTACACCTGTGATCCTAGCACTTGGGAGGCTTAGGCAGGAGGATCACCCAAAAGTCAGGAGCTCAAGACCAGCCTGGCCAACATGGTGAAACCCCATCTCTATTGAAAATATGAAAAAATTAGCCAGGCATGGTGGCACACCACTGTAATCCCAGCTACTCAGGAGGCTGAGGCAGGAGAATCGCTCAAACCTGGGAGGCAGAGGTTGCAGTGAGTCGAGATCAAGTCACTGCACTCCAGCCTGGGGACCAAGAGTGAAACTCCATCTCAAAAAAAAGGAAAAGAAAAATTCATTTTTTATACATCATTTGACTTAAAGTCACCGTTTCCAAGAACCTATCCATAACTTTAAGTAAGGACTTGCTGTAATCCTGGAAATAAGTAGTCATGAAAGTTATTAAGTAGTGATCTGTGTCTCACATCTGTAATCCCAGACCTGCCTGGGCAACATATGGAGAACCCACCTCTACAAAAAATACAAAAATTAGCCAGGCATACCTGTGGTCCCAGCTACTCCAGTGGCTGAGACAGGAGGACGGCATGAGCCTGCCAGGTCAAGGCTGCAGTAAGCCATGATGGCGCCACTGCACTCCAGCCTGGTGAACAGAGCAAAACCCTGTTCTTCACTTATTCACTGATTCATTCATAAATGAATGTACTGATCTATGTGCACAGTTGTGTGTGGTTGAGATCAGCCCAGTCTGTTGGACCACTAATCCCTGAATAAGCAAGTGAGCTTTGTTAGGCTCCTCAACCCAGCCTGTCATCTCTCAAGTACTGATGAACAGGCAATGTACACCCTAATCAATTCTTATAATTTAGTGATCTGTGGTTCAGAAAAATAAGTCAAAATATAAAAAATAATAATAACTGAACCATTAATCACTGCAAAAAGACAGAGGCCTTGAATCCTACAGCTTCTGTGCCATCTATATAATGGTGATAAATTTTTCTCTCTAACTCTCAATCCTTTGAACCCCAGCTTCACACATCCAACAGCCTAATGCTCACTGCTGTAGGCTATCTGACCTATAGATTTATATCTATAACATCAACAGCCAAAACAAAACTCTTGATGCCCATCCTCATCCTCAAACTTCAGCCCACACTGGTACTGGGACAAAGCCTTCCCCAACTGTTAGGAGCAATCCTTCACTCTTACTTTTCTTCACCACCCCCATCTAATCTAGTAAATCCTGTTCTACTTTGAAATAAGCCTGAATCTGACCACTTACCACCTCTACCAATATAATCCAACCCATCATCATCAACTCTTCCCTGGACCACAACAACAGCATGACTCTCACACATGGGTATCATCTGCCCTGTCAACAGATGAACGCTCACAAGGGCAGGAGACTCCAGTACACAGTTGGCACTCTATTAATATTTTT
>NW_016107408.1:5353021-5356054 GCF_001604975.1 Cebus imitator | reverse complement strand
GGAGGCTGAGGCAGGAGAATCGTTTGAACCTGGGAGGCAGAGGTTGCAGTGAGCCAAGATGGTGCCACTGTACTCCAGCATGGGCGACAGAGCAAGATTCCATCTTTTTTTTTTAAAAAAAAAAAAGAAAAAAGAAAAAGAAAAAGAAAGAAAGGAAATAAATAAATAAAAATAAAAATTTTTAAAAAGACAGGGTCTTGCTCTGTCACCCAGGCTGGAATGCAGCGGTGTGATCTCAGCTCACTGCAACCTGCACCTCCAGGGTTCAAGCCATTCTCCTACCACAGACTCCCAAGTAGCTGGGACTACAGGCATGTGCCACAACACCCAGCTAACTTTTGGCATTTTTAGTAGAGATGGGGTTTTTGTCATGTTGGCTAGGCTTGTCTCAAACTCCTGGGGTCAAGTGATCCGCCTGCCTCGGCCTCCCAAAGTGCTGGGATTACAGGCGTGAGCCACCACGCCCAGCCCCCCAGCCAACTCTTATTAGATGATAAGCCAGGCAAGAGGAAAGCATTGTATGCAATGGCACTGGAACAACTGAATATCCACATACAAAAAATGAACTTCATGTCGCACACAAAAATTAATTAAAAATGAATCAAAAGGCTAGGCGCAGTGGTTCATGCCTGTAATCCCAGCACTTTGGGGGGCAGAGGTGGGTGGATCACCTGAGGTTAACAGTTCGAGGCCAGTGGGTCAACATGGTAAAACCCTGTCTCTACTAAAAATACAAAATTAGCTGGGTGTGGTAGCACACGCCTGTAGTCCCAGCTACTCCTCAGGCTGAGGCAGGAGAATTGTTCGAACCTGGGAGGCAGAGGCTGCAGTGAGCCGAGATCGGCACCATTGTGCACTCCAGCCTGGGTGACAGAGCGAGACTCCATCTCAAAAAAAAAATTTTTTTAATATATAGTTTTAATATATTTAAACACTATACAGATGTAAGCTTCATAAAGAGTAACAAACCTACAATGACTGCAACTTAAGACCCCATGTCTCATTTTGTCTAGTTAGCTTTGAAATGACCCCTATTTCCAACTTTTGGTTTTGTCATCAACTGCTTTACAATCTGATGGCTCTAACTGAAACTTTAGGCATCTCAACTTTCTAAAAAGCCAAAACTCAAGGTCAGGTAACTTACAGTTTACTGGGACCTAGAGGTTACCAAGAACTAAAAGATATAGAACTCCGAAAGCCTATAATGGCTAGATATTTCACCTAGTTAGAAAGGTCAGGAAAGGCTTTCCTGAGAAAAGAGCTCGCTAGAACTTGCATTTGTACAATGAGCAGGAGACTGTGAAGAAAAAACAGAATTTGGAGACCCCAAACTTACTACGCTAAAGGGAAAGTTAAGCTAGGGAATTGTATCACACAATATTGCCTTCCTTTTGTTCCTAGAGGGCTATAATTTCAAACCCTATGACACAGCTTCATCCATAAACCAGTTTCCCACTTTAGAAGGCCACATATCTCCCCAGATAGCCTCCCTAACAAGTTGCTCACAAGGAAATTCCTTGTGAGCCTCAACATTTTTCAGGAGAAACATCCACCTATAAAGTAATCCTAAAAATAAGGTCTGTTGATTCTCACCGTGACGTCAACTACAAGCTTATCTTCACAAGTAGGAGACCAGAAATCGGCCAGACGCAGCGGCTCACACCTGTAATCCCAGCACTTTGGGAGGCTAAGGTAGGCGGATCACAAAGGCAGGAGTTAAAGACCAGCCTGGTCAACATGGTGAAACCCCATCTCAACTAAAAATACAAAAAAAAAAATTAGCTGGGCATGGTGCCACATGCCTGTAATCCCAGCTACTCAGGAGGCTGAGGCAGGAGAATTGCTTGAACAGCAGAGGTGGCAGAGAGCTGAGATCGCACCAATGCACTCCAGCCTAGGCAACAAGACTCCATCCCCCCCCAAAAAAAAAAAAGATTCATCCCTCTACCTACCCTAAGATGAATGCATAAATGTTTTGTCTACTTCCTCTTTTCACAGGTAAAATGCAAATTTACTGAGGCTAATCAGAGACCCACAAGAATGTAACCATTTGCCTCCTCACTGCCTAGCCTCCCTTTTTTCCCCCTCCTGCTAGCTCCTTCCTCTTTTTTTTTTAAAGAGATGGGGTTTCAGCCAGGCGCGGTGGCTCAAGCCTATAATCCCAGCACTTTGGAAGGCCGAGGCGGGTGGATCACGAGGTCAAGAGATCGAGACCATACTGGTCAACATGGTGAAACCCCATCTCTACTAAAAATACAAAAAGAGAACTCGGTGGTGGCCACTGCGCAGACCAGACTTCGCTCGTTCGTGCGCCTTGCTCCGCTTTTCCTCCACAACCCTGTCTGACAAACCCGATATGACTGAGATCGAGAAATTCGATAAGTCGAAACTGAAGAAGACAGAAACGCAAGAGAAAAATCCATTGCCTTACAAAGAAACGACTGGAGAAGCAAGCAGGCGAATCGTAATGAGTCGTACGCCGCCAATATGCACTGTACATTCCACAAGCACTGCCTTCTTATTTTACTTCTTTTAGCTGTTTAACTTTGTAACATGCAAAGAGGTTGGACCAAGTTTAAATGACTGTGCTGCCCCTTTCACATCAAAGAACTACTGACAACGAAGGCCGCGCCTACCTCTCCCATCTGTTTATCTGGCTGGCAGGGAAGGAAAGAGCTTGCATGTTGGTGAAGGAAGAAGTGGGGTGAAGGAAGTGAGGTGGGACAAATGTGAATTCTACAGTAAAACCAAGCTGGCCCAGGGTATCCTGCAGGCTGTAATGCAGTTTAATCAGAGTGCCATTTTTTGGTTCAAATGATTTTAATTATTGGAATGCACAATTTTTTTAATATGCAAATAAAGTTTAAAAACTTAAAAAAAAAATACAAAAAGATTAGCTGGGCGTGGTGGCCCACGCCTGTAGTCCCAGCTACTTGGGAGGCTGAGGCAGGAGAATTGCTTGAACCCAGGAGGCGGAGGTTGCCGCGATCACACCATTGCACTCCAGCCTGGGTAACGAGGGAAACTCTGTCT
>NW_016107408.1:5345684-5352531 GCF_001604975.1 Cebus imitator | reverse complement strand
GGGTTCAGGCAATTCTCCTGCCTCAGCCTCCTGAGTAGCTGGGATTACAGGCATGTGCCACCATGCCCAGCTAATTTTTTGTATTTTTTTAGTAGAGACAGGGTTTCACCATGTTTACTAGGATGGTCTCGATCTCTTGACCTTGTGATCCACCCGCCTCGGCCTCCCAAAGTGCTGGGATTACAGGCTTGAGCCACCGCGCCCGGCCCCCAAAACTATCTTTGGTAAAAGCACAAGTCACACATTCTCCTGTGACCTGTGTCTTTTCCTGGTTGGATCCTCAACCTTAGCTAAATAAACCTTTACTGATTGAGACTTGCCTCAGTCACTTTTCGGTTAACAAGAAAAAGAGGGAAGAGAAGAGCATTTCAAGTAGCGAAAACAGTAGGTATCTCCTACATAAAGCCCATGAATTTCTGTATGCACATCACAGATTATCCACATTTGACATACTCTCTTCAAAGTTGAAATGGAATTGAATGCACAGTGATAAAACAGGAATAGTCTCTGTAAGTTCTTTTAGGCTGACTGATGGTGCTATGGACACCATGTTAACCTCTGTGACTCCAGATGAGTTCCTGGAAAATCTGAAATAACTGGAAGACCATGAAAAGAGGCAGAAATGATCAACCCCTTTTAGACATTCTCTATTGTTCTTTATTCCCGCACCAACTGATAAGGCCATTGGACTCTGTAACCAACCTTGGTCAACCTGGTCTAGGTCAACCTGGACTCCGTACCCTACAACCTCCTCCCAGCTTGCAAACCTACGACCCCCGTCTCAGCTTGGAAAAACCCCGCCCTAAACTGTAACTTCTGTGACTTTCCACTGCTGACCCCAAACCTATAAAACCAACTCCTCTCCCACTGCCCTTCACTGACTCTCTTTTCGGACTCAGCCTGCCCACACCCAGGTGAATAAACAGCCATGTTGCTCATACACTAAGCCTGTTTGGGGGTGGGGTGGGGAGGGAGTGGTCTCTTCATTCAGAGTGCATGTTTTCACATTTTAACATTTGGTGCCAGAAACCTGGGATGGGGGAACTCCTACAGGAGATCAAACCCCCGTCCTGTTCTCCTTGTGCTCCCTCCGTGGAGAGACCTACCTATGACCTAGGTTCATCAGACCAGCCCACAGGTCTACTCACCATCCTCAGCTCAGCTAAGTGGTTTGCCTCAACTTTTCTCTTTAGCCCTTCTCGCTACCTGTCAAGCTTCGTCTCCTCTGTTTCATTTTTCTCTCCCTTTCAGTGGAGACAAGACAAGACTTTCTGTGAGGTTCATGACCAGAAAAAAATCCTACGTAGGTCACGGAACTGGGAAGACAGTCTTCCATCAGTGACTGATCATTGCGGAGACGTCTGCTCTGGTCACTCACTTGCACTCACAGGTGATGGATCAACACGGGGGACACCCCCTTTGACTGATTCACCTCAGGTTCAGACCAAGATTTAGTCTGGGACGCCTGCTAAACTGCTTGGTCATGCATTCACTTTCCTTGTCTCCGCCGCTGGTCTTTTTTTTGTTTTTTTATTTTTATTTATTTATTTATTTATTTATTTATTTTGAGACGGAGTTTCGCTCTTGTTGCCCAGGCTGGAGTGCAATGGCGCGATCTCCGCTCACCGCAACCTCCGCCTCCTGGGTTCAGGCAATTCTCCTGCCTCAGCCTCCTGAGTAGCTGGGATTACAGGCACGCGCCACCATGCCCAGCTAATTTTTTTTGTATTTTTAGTAGAGACGGGGTTTCACCATGTTGACCAGGATGGTCTCGATCTCTTGACCTCGTGATCCACCCGCCTCGGCCTCCCAAAGTGCTGGGATTACAGGCGTGAGCCACCGCGCCGGGCCCATTTTTTTTTTTTTTTTTTTCCACTGCTCTTCTTAAACTATGGGCAACCTCCTACCCTCCATTCCTCCCTCCTCTCCCTTAGCCTGCATTCTAATAAACCTCAAACTTCCCCAGCTATCACCTGACCTAAAACCTAAGCATCTTATTTCCTTCTGCAATACTGCTTGACCACAATATAAATTGGACAATGGCTCTAAATGGCCAGAAAATGGTACCTTCAATTTCTCTATCCCACAGGGTCTAGACAACTTTTGTAGTAAAATGGGCAAATTCCCTATGTCCAGGCATTTTTTTTTTTACACACCAATCTTTCCCTAATCTCTGTTCTCAATGCAACCCATCCCAAATTTTTCTTCTCTCCCTTCCATCTGTCCCTCCTGCCTCTGCCAGCAACCTAGAATCCTCCTTGTCCATCGACCCTTCCGACTTTTCTCCTCCCTGCCTGTCGGAACCAGGCCCTAATTCAGCACTTAAGCCCAACCCCCAGAGCCTTCCTCCTCTTCCTCTGCCCACAACCCATTTCCTTATGCCCCTCCTGTCACCTTGCAGTTTAGTCCTGTGGCTACCTCCTCCACCCCTGCCTGACAATTCCCTCTTGGAGAGGTGGTTGGAGCCAAAGGCATAGTTGGGCTGCATGTTCCTTTCTCTTTATCCAACCTTTCCCAAATCAGCCAATGGTTAGGCTCTTTTACATCAGATCCTCCAATACTTAACTCAGGCCTGTAATCTCACCTGGAGTAACTTAAATGTCATCCTTACTTCTACTCTCACCCCTGAAGAATGCTTGATATGCATTTTATCACCCAATGAGTCCCTGACATTACAAAAAGCCACAGAAATTAGAATCTGGCCCTCAAACCCCACAACAGAATTTAATCAATCTCACCTTTAAGGTGTTCAATAATAGGGCAAAAGCTACCCAGCGGCAGCGTATTTCGGAATTACAAATGCTCGCCTCCGCTGTAAGACAGACTGCAGCCAATTCTTCGGCTCACAGAAGTTTCAGACCGCCAAACCCACAACGTCCAGACTTCTCTTCAGGACCTCCTTCCCCAAAGCCTTGCTTCAAATGACAAGAACCTGGCCACTGAGCCAAGGAATGCCCGCAGCCCGGGATTTTTTTTTTTTTTTTTTTTTGAGAGAGAGAGTCTCCCTCTGTCGCCAGTCTGGAGTGCAGTGGTGGCATCTCGGCTCACTGCAACCTCCGCCTCCTGGGTTCAAGCAATTCTCCTGCCTCAGCCTCCCAAGCAGCTGGGACTACAGGCGCGAGCCACCATGCCCAGCTAATTTTTGTATTTAAGTAGAGACGGAGTTTCACCATGATGGCCAGGATGGTCTGGATCTCTTGACCTCGTGATCCACCCACCTCGGCCTCCCAACCGGGATTCTTCCTAAGCCATGTCCCGTCTGTGTGGGACCCCAGTGGAGGTAGGACTGCCGGACTCAAACTGCTGTCTTTAAGGCTCCAGGAGCCCAACCCGGTAGCCCTCAGGCTGACTCTTTCCCTGATCTCCTTGGCTTGGTGGCCGAAGACTGATGCTGCGTGAACATCTCAGAGGCTCCCTGGACCATCACAAACATCGCGCTTCGAGTAATTGGTGGAGGGTAAATCCATCCCCTTCTTAATCAACCCGGAGCCACCCACTCCACACTGCTTTCTTTTCAAGGACCTGTCTCCTTGGCCTCCATAACTGTTGTGGGAATTGACGGCAAGGTCTCCAGGCCTCTCAAAACTCCCCAAGTCTGGTGTCAATTAGGCCAGCATCACTTTCCATATTCCTTCCTAATCATTCCCACTTGTCCAGTTCCCTGTTAGGCCAAGATATCCTAGCAAAATTGTCCGCCTCCTTAACTATTCCTGGGCTACAGCCACACCTCACTGGCGCCCTCCTCCCCAAACCCATACCTCCTGAATAGCTCCTCTTATGTCCCCCTACCTTAACCCTAGGGTGCGGGACACCACCTCCCCATCCATTGCTGTAAGTCACTCTAACTTTCCACTGCCCACCCCAAACCTATAAAACCAACTCCTATCTCACTGCCCTTCGCTGACTCTCTTTTCGGATTCAGACCGCCCGCACTCAGGTGAATAAACAGCCATGTTGCTCACACAAAGTCTGTTTGTGTGTATCTTCATTCAAAGCGCACGTTTTAACAGTCTCCCCAGAGAATACGTTCCATAAACTTTAGACCACACAGGCAGAAGCTCAATGTGCCGCCACGCAAAGCTTAACACGGCTAAAAGAAAAACATCAATACCTCCGCTAGGACTGAACCCACTCTAATGCCCAAGAGGAAAAGCGAGGGAAGTAGAAAGGCCAGGAAGACAAGGGAGGGAAAGGGATGGAGTGGGACCTTCGGGACCAGGGCTTGTGACTGGTGGCAGAAACCCTGCGACCACAGCAACTCGAGGGCGGGCACCTCGTTAACACTGCGACCTTCGGACAGTGGCAACTGAGTCGAGGGTAGGGGACGAGCGACTCGCGGCCAGGAGGGAAGCAGACAAGCCTGAACGAAGCAGACGCAGTTCTGAAGCCGCAAGGACGAACAAGCCTTTTCGGGGCGCCCTTACAGTGACTGTTGGCTCGCCATCAAGCTCCTCCATAGCGCTACACTCCAGCCTCCTGGAAGTCGCCCGACAGCCAATGCTTCCCGCTCAGGCCTCCCGCTCAGAGCTGGCTGAGAGAGGACCCCGCTGGGCGCCTCCTGCAGCGCCTGCATGCCCAAACCCTCAGTGCTGCGGGGGCCTCTCCTCTCAGCCACGGCCACCCGTCTGCGGTCCTCTGAGTGCGTCCTTCCTTCCTGGCCTGACAGCACGTCAGGGAAAATAGCGCAGACTGCATTCGCGGTACCGGGCTCACAGGATCAGGCGGCACCGTGGACAGCCCCGTGCCGGTCGGAAAGATGGCCCCCGGAGACGGCGGGAGGGGCGGGAGGACCCTGGTGCGACTGCGCGTGCGTGAGCTGGGGCTGCGGGACTTGCGGGAACTCGTGCAGTGCTGGATCCCCAGTGAGCGTGCAACTTCTACCAACTCTGGGAGTCCTCGCCCCATCCTGGTCTCCACGTTAGCGTCGTCGCAGCTGCTTGTGCAAGCCCCGACAGTCAAACGGATTTGTGCTGGAAAGCAATCGCCGCCACTTCCACACTAGAACACACACAAGAAGCACCCGGACAAAATCGATACCACTGAAGGCCGGGCGCGGTGGCTCGCTCCTCTAATCTCAGCACTTTGGCAGGCTGAGGTGGGCGGATCACTGGAGGTCAGGGGTTCGAGACCAGCCTGGCCAACATGAGGAAACCTCGTCTCTACTTAGAATACAGGCCGGGCGCAGTGGCTCACGCCTGTACTCCTAGCATTTTGGGAGGTCTAGGCGGGCGGATTATGTGAGGTCCGGAACTTCGAGACCAGCCTGACCAACATGAAGAAAGAAACCCTGTCTCTACTAAAAATACAAATTAGGCGGGCATGGTGGTGCATGCCTGCAATCCCAGCCACTCGGGAGGCTGAAGCAGGAGAATCGCTTGAACCCGGGAGGTGGAGGTTGCAGTGAGCCAAGATCTCGACACTGCACTCCAGCCTGGGCAACACAGTGAGACTCTGTCTCAAAAAAAACAAATCTTAGTGCTATATTTCCTTGATTATTTTTCTTTTAAGGCTGACAAAATGCCATTTGAAGATAATAAAAGTACTTAGATTGTCTGACCAAGAGTTAGGTAACATTGAGGAAAATGTATTGGCAATATTCTTTGGTCTAAGACTGACGTATACCAGTCATTTTACCCAGTCATTCAAATAGGCTTATTAATAGAATGGTGAACAAGGAAAACTACAGCTAACAGAGCTATCCTTGTTCTATATATTGACTACATATACCATAGATGGACCTTTCCCTTCCTCAAACTCTCTATAGATTTCCAAGAATAAGCTTTTGATGAAATTGTTTATGTATCCTTTTTCAGATAATCGTAATGGAATACCATTGGAAAAACAATTCGCTTACAAATTATTTTTCTCTTTCTGCTCCTCCACCAGTGGCTCCTTCCTCTCTCTTTTCCTCCTTTTCTCTCTAGAGTGGTTGATTTAACTCTCTAATTGTGTTTAATTCTGGAAAAGTCTTCAATTATGCATGCGGTACTCCAACTTGAGGTATAATAGAAACTTATTAAGAGAAAAAGAGCAAAGTATTTCTAGAATTAAAAATCATCTAAAACAAAGCATATCTGTTGCACAAGAATCAAACCAGAAATCATTTTTAAGTCACTCCAAAGTCAGGCTTAGAATCCATCTCAGGGCCGGGCGTGGTGGCTCATGCCTGTAATCCAAGCACTTTGGAGGCCAAGGTGGGTGGATCACCTGAAGTAGGCAGTTCAAGACCAGCCTGACCAACATGGTGAAACCCCGTCTAAAAAAAAAAAGGAATCCATCTCAGATCGGCTGGGCACAGCAGCTCATGCCAGTAATCCCAGCATTTTGGAAGGCTGAGGCCAGTGGATCACTCAAAGTGAGGAGGAGATCGAGGCCAGCAAGCCTAACCAACATGGTGAAACTCCGTCTGTACTAAAAATACAAAATTAGCCAGGCATGGGCCATGCCTGTAATCCCAGCTATTTGGGAGGCTAATGGAGAAGAATTGCTTGAACCCTGGAGGCAAAGGGTGCAGTGAGCTGAGATTGTGCCACAGCACTCCAGCCTTGGTGATAAGAGCGAAACTCCGTCTCAAAAAAGAAGACTCCATCTCAGATCAAGCCAGAGGAAGAAATGTGCTGAAGATGTGGCGTAAGTTTTTTGTGTGTCAGACAGAGTCTTGCTCCATCACCCAGGCTGGAGTACAGTGGTGTGATCATGGCTCATTGCAACCTCTGCTTCCCAGGTTCAAGTGATTCTCCTGCCTCAGCCTCTTGAGTAGTAGTTGGTATTACAGGCATGTGCCACCACATCCAGCTAATTTTTGTCAAACCGGGGTTTGACCATATTGGCCAGGCTGGTCTCAAAC
>NW_016107408.1:5342608-5344324 GCF_001604975.1 Cebus imitator | reverse complement strand
TAATGGTGGAGTTTTACTCTTGTTGCAATGGCTGAAATGCAATGGCGTGATATGGACTCACTGCAACCTCCACCTCCCAGGTTCAAGCAATTCTCCTGCCTCAGCCTCCTGCGTAGCTGGGATTACAGGCATGCATTACCACACCCAGATAATTTTTGTGTTTTTAGTACAGATGGGGTTTCACTGTATTGGCCAAGCTGGTCTTGAACTCCTGACCTCAAGTGACCCACCCGCCCTGGCCTCCCAAAGTGCTGGGATTAGAGGTGTGAGCCAGTGCACCTGGCCTTTTTTTTTTTAGATGGTGGAGTTTTACTCTTGTTGCCTAGGCTGGAGTGCAACAAGGCTGGATATGGGCTCACTACAACCTCTGCTTGCCACGTTCAAGCATTTCTCGTGCCTCAGCCTCCTGAGTAGCTGGGATTACAGGCATGTATCACCATACCCAGATAATTTCTGTATTTTTAGTAGAGATGAGGTTTCACCATGTTGGCCAGGCTGGTCTCAAATTCCTGACCTCAGGTAATCCACCCTCCTCAGCCCTCCAAAGTATTGGGATTTGGATGCCAGCCACCCAGGAAAAAAAAAAGTGTGGGATTACAGGTGTGAGCCATTGCACCTGGCCTAGCAATAGTTTTTTAGTCTTTTTTTTGAGATAGGGTCTCGCTCTGTCACCCAGGCTGGGGTGCAGGGGCAGGATCATAGCTTATTGCAGCCATGATCTCCTGGGCTCAATCAGTCCTCCCACCTTGGCCTCCTAAAGTGCTAGAATTACATACATCAGCTACTATGTCCAGCTGATAGTTTCAATTCATTCATTCAGTGAATCCTCGAATGCCTACAATATACAAAAGCTTAAAGTTGAGAGAAAGCATTCAGGAACCCCAAGTAATTGAATATGACTGAAGCAGAGGCTTCAAGATGAGAAACAAGGCTAGACTGGTTAGTTTAGTTCTCAATGGGCATGTAGGTCTTATCCTGTTAAGCAGATGATTAGTGAGGAACCATGGAGTGTCAGGAACGTTTTTTGAGACAGAATCTCATTTTGTCACTCAGGCTGGAATGCAGTGGCATGATCTTGGCTCACTACAACCTCCACCTCTTGGTTCCAAGCAATTCTTCCGCCTCAGCCTCCTGAGTAGCTGGAAATATAGGCATGTGCCACCACACTCAGCTACTTTTGGTATTTTTAGTAGAGAAGTGTTTCACCACGTTGGCCAGGATGGTTTTGATCTCCTGACCTTGTGATCCATCTGCCTTGGCCTCCTAAAGTGCTGGGATTACAGGTATGAGGCCGAACCTGACCAGGAACTTCTTTTGGCTTATTTTTTTAAATTTTATATATATATATTTTGAGACACAGTCTTTCTCTGTTGTCCAGGCTGGAGAGCAGTCACAATCTTGGCTCACTGCAACCTCTGCCTCCCAGGTTCAAGGGATTCTCTTGCCTTAGCCTCCTGAGTAGCTAGGACTACAGGTAGGCTGCCGCCACACCTGGCTAATTTTTGTATTTTTACTTTTATGTTATTTATTTTATTTTTTTAATTTAATTTTATTTTTTTTAAGATGGAGTTTCACTCATGTTACCCAGGCTGGAGTGCAATGGCACGATCTCAGCTCACCGCAACCTCCGCCTCCTGGGTTCAGGCAATTCTCCTGCCTCAGCCTCCTGGTTGCTGGGATTACAGGCACGCACCACCATGCCCAGCTAATGTT
Source organism: Cebus imitator (assembly GCF_001604975.1). Classification (NCBI taxonomy): domain Eukaryota; kingdom Metazoa; phylum Chordata; class Mammalia; order Primates; family Cebidae; genus Cebus; species Cebus imitator. The sequence goes on along the minus strand of NW_016107408.1, from coordinate 5,342,611 downwards.
TTT
>NW_016107408.1:5339260-5342168 GCF_001604975.1 Cebus imitator | reverse complement strand
GAGTAGCTGGGATTAAAGGTGTCTGCCACCATGCCCACCTAATTTTAATATTTTTAGTAGACATGGGATTTCACTATGTTGGCCAGGCTGATCTCAAAGTCCTGCCTTCAAGTGATCCACCTGCGTCAGCCATCCAAAGTGCTGGAATTCCAAGCATGAGCCACCGTGCCTGACTCTTTTGGTTTATATTTTACAATGGTTTGTGTTTCTCAAACTTTATTATTTATTACTCTTTTTTTTGAGACAGAGTCTTATTCTGTCACCCACACTGGAATGCAATGGCGCAATCTCGACTCACTGCAACTGTGCCTCCTGGGTTCAAGCAATTCTCCTGCCTCAGGGTGCCACCACACCCGGCTAAGTTTTGTATTTTTAGTAGACACAGGATTTCACCATGTCACCCAGGCTGCTCTTGAACTCCTGAGCTCAGGTGATCCACTCGCCTTGGCCTCCCAAAGTGCTGAGACTACAGCCATGAGCTACCATGCTCAGCCTCAAACTTTAGTGTGTTTAAGAATCACCAGGACTGGGCATGGTAGCTCTCACCTATAATCCTATCACTTTGGGAAGCTGAGGTGGGAGGATCTTGAGCTCATGGGTTTTGAGACCAGTCTGAGGAACATAGTAAGAGCCCCATCTGTACAAAATAATAAAGAAAAGGCCGGGCGTGGTGGCTCATGCTTGTAATCCAAGCACTTTGGAGGCCAGGACGGGCAGATCACCTGAGGTCGGGAGTTCAAGACCAGCCTGACCAACACGTTGAAACCCCGTCTTAAAAAATAATAATAAATAAAATAAAATAATAACAATAGTAATAAAGAAAAGTTAGCCTGGTGTGATGGCATGTGCCTCTCATTCCAGCTACTCTGGAAGCTGAGGTAGGAAGATCCCTTGAGCCCAAGAGGCAGAGGTGCAGTGAGTTGACATCACACCAATGCACTCCAGCAGTCTGGGCAACAGAGAGACCCTATCTCAAAAAAAAAAAAAAGAAAAAGAAGAAGGCAGATTTGGTAGGGTATAGTGGCTCATGCCTGTAATCCCAGCATTTTGGGAGGCTGAGACTGAGGCTGGAGGATCACTTGAGCCCAGGATCCATCCAGCCTTCCTTCCTTCCTTCCTTTCTCTCTTTCTCTGTTTCTTTCATGACAGAGTCTTACTCTGTTGCCAGGCTGGAATGCAGTGGCATGATCTCAGCTCACTGCAACCTCCATCTCCTGGGTTCAGGTGATTCTCCTGCCTGAGCCTCCCAAGTAGCTGGGATTACAGGCATCTGCCACCACACCTGGCTAATTTTTTATATTTTTAGTAGAGGTGGGGTTTCACCATGTTGGCCAGGATAGTCTCAATCTCTTGACCTCATAAGCTGTCCTCCTCAGCCTCCCAAGTACTGGGATTACATGAGCCACAATGCCTGGCCAGGAGATGCCATTTCTATAAAAAAATAATAATAAGTTAGCTGCGCATGATGGTGCAAGTCTGTAGTCCTAGCTACTCAGGAGGCTGAGGCGAGAGGATGGCTTAAGGCCAGGAGTTCGAGGCTGCAGTGAGCTATGACTGTGGCACTGCACTCTAGCCTGGGCAGAAAGCAAGACCTGTCTTTTTTTTTTTTTTTTTTTTTTGAAAAAGAGTTTCGCTCTTGTTGCCCAGGCTGGAGTGCAATGGCGCGATCTCAGCTCACCGCAACCTCCGCCGCCCGGGTTCAGGCAATTCTCCTGCCTCAGCCTCCTGAGTAGCTGGGATTACAGGCACGCGCCACCATGCCCAGGCAATTTTTTGTAGTTTTTAGTAGAGATGGGGTTTCACTGTGTTGACCAGGATGGTCTCGATCTCTTGACCTCGTGATCCACCCGCCTCGGCCTCCCAAAGTGCTGGGATTACAGGCGTGAGCCACCGCGCCCGGCCTAGCAAGACCTGTCTTAACAAAAAAAGCAGGATGTGGTGGCTCATGCCTGTAATCCCAACACTTTGGGAGGCTGAGGCGGGTGGATCACCTAAGGTCAGGAGTTCGAGACCAGCCTGACCAATACAGTAAAATCCTATCTCTACTAAAAATACCAAAATTAGCCAAGTGTGATGGTGTGCGCCTATAGTCCCCGCTACTTGGGAGGCTGAGACAGGAGAATTGCTTGAACCCAGAAGGTAGAAGTTGTAGTGAGCTGAGATCGCACCACTGCACTCCAGCCTGGGCGACAGAGAGAGACTCCGTCTCAAAGAAAAAAATAATTTAGGTGAACTCCAGAGCCATCCTTCCAAGGGGCCCAAAAAATCTTTATTTAAACCAGCCCTTTAGATGATTCTGACTCAAATATCCAGGCATAATGGAGGTACCTTAAAACAGGTAGGTTAAGGCTGGGCACGGTGGCTCATGCCTGTAATCCCAGCATTTTGGGAGGCCATGGTGGATGGATCACCTGAGGTCTAGAGTTCCAGACCAGCCTGGCCAACATGGTGAAACCCCATCTCTAGCCGGGCACGGTGGCGCGTGCCTGTAGTCCCAGTTACTCGGGAGGTTGAGGTGGGAGGATCGCTTGAGCCCAGGAGTTCTGGGCTGTAGTGCGGTATGCCGATTGGGTGTCTGCACTAAGTTCGGCATCAATATGGTAAACTCCCAGGAGCGGGGGACCACCAGGTTGCCTAAGGAGGGGTGAACTGCCCCAGGTCGGAAACGGAGGAGGTCAAAACTCCCGTGCTGATCGGCAGTGGGATTGCGCCTGTGAATAGCCACTGTACTCCTGCCTGGGCAACATAGGGAGACCCCGTCTCTTTAAAAAAAAAAATTAAAGGGCCAGGCGCAGTGGCTCAAGCCTGTAATCCCAGCACTGTGGGAGGCCGAGGCGGGTGGATCACGAGGTCAAGAGATCGAGACCATCCTGGTCAACATGGTGAAACCCCGTCTCTACTAAAAATA
>NW_016107408.1:5337779-5338950 GCF_001604975.1 Cebus imitator | reverse complement strand
TGGTGGCAGATGCCTGTAATCCCAGCTACTTGGGAGGGTCAGGCAGGAGAACTGCTTGAACCCAGGAGGTGGAGGTTGCAGTAAGCCAAGATCGCACTGCACTTCAGCCTAGGTGGTAAGAGCAAAACTCCATCTCAAAAAAAAAACAACCAAAAAAAACCCCCACACACACAAAAGCCAGATGGGTTAGGAGGGTATTTCCATATTGCGGTATCATTGTGTTGTTTTTGTTTTTGTTTTCCAGATGGAGTCTTGCTCTGTTGCCTAGGCTGGAGTACAGTGAGTGGTGTGATCTTGGCTCACTGCAACCTTTACTTCGTGGGTTCTCCTGCCTCAGCCTCCTAAGTAGCTGAGATTACATGCACCCGCCACCACACCCAGCTAATTTTTGTATTTTAAGTAGAGATGGCATTTTACAGTGTTAGTCAGGCTGGTCTCGAACTCCTGACCTCAGGCAATCCACCCACCTCAGCCTCCCAAAGTGATAGGATTATAGGCATGAGACACCACAGGGTTTCACCTTATTGGCCAGGCTGGTCTCAAACTCCTGACCTCAGATGATCTGCCTGCCTCAGCCTCTCAAAGTGCCGAGATTACAGGCCTGAGCCACCATGCCTGGCTGATATTGCAGTATCTTCAGAGAGTGTTGATCTGAACTAGATAGAGTTAGTCTTCCTACTTTGCCCTATCACACATCTAAGGACTTAAGCCTCTTCCTCCCAAAGAGGACCTACAGAAGCCCAACAAATCCAGCTCCATCCAGAGGCCAAAAAAAGTAGATGTGGTAGGCATTTAGAAGGTGGAATACACAAGACTTGGCGACTGATTGGATGGGGAGTGTGTGAAGGAGAAGAGGAAGTCAGGAATGTCCCGGCCTTTCTAGCTTGGGGCAGCTGCTGTAGTGGTGTGTCACTCAGTCTAAGAGTGGTAGGTTGGCCAGGTACAGTGGCTCATGCCTGTAATCCCAAGCACTTTGGGAAGCTCAGGTGGGGGGTGGGGGTGCTGGGGGTAAGGGATCATGAGGTCAGGCGTTCGAGACCAGCTTGGCCAATATGGTGAAATCCTGTCTCTACTAAAACTACAAAAATTAGTCAGGCATGGTGGTGCACCCCTATAGTCCCAGCTACTCAGAAGGCTGAGGCAGAAGAATCACTTGAACTCAGGAGGCAGA
>NW_016107408.1:5333465-5337404 GCF_001604975.1 Cebus imitator | reverse complement strand
AAAAAAAAAAAAAAAAAAAAAGCGGTAGTTCAGGAAGAAGGACCCCTGAGGTAGGTAAAGTGAGGCGTTTTAGTTGAGAGTTGCTGAGTTTGAGGTGCCTCTGGGACATCCAAGTGGAGATGTTTAGAAATCAACTGAAAACTCAGAAGAAAGATATGGACTAGAAAGAATAGATTGGAGGATCATTAGCAAATAGACAGTAACAAAAGTGGGTGAAATCATCCTCGGAAAAGGAATAGAGTGGTAAAAGGATCTTGAAGAAAACCCTAAGGAACAGTCAAGGGAAGGACTGAGTAAGAAAAAAAAAATTACAGAAAGAACAAAGGACAGGCTAGTGAGAGGAAACCTTACCTCCTGCAAAGTTCAAGAGAAGGAGTGACAAACTGGAAAACATACTGGCTTCAGCAAAGAAGTCTGCGGTGACCTTGTGGAGAGCAGTTTTAGTGGAACTTTGGGGACAGCACCAGATTGCTGTGGGTTGAGGAGTGAGTGGGAGGGGAGGGGTTGGAGACAGCTGGCAGGGACATTTTTTCAAGCTGTTTTGCCAAGAATGGAGAGAGATAGGATGGTAACTTAATAGAATTGAAAGCTTTTTTTTTTTTCTATGCTAACGGAGGAGAGGAAGAAAATTCAGGGACAAAAGGAAATTATAAAGCCCACGGGGAGGAACAAGGCAGAAACCAGTGCACACGCATAGCGGTTGTTCTTCAGACAGAAGGGACACATGTCTAGGTTTTAGCTGCATGACAGGAGGAAAAGATGAATTGGCTGGAAGCTCAGTTGTTGAGTAGTTCTTGCTTATGGATTGTTTCCTCTCAGAAGATAGGCCATGAGTAAGGAGTTCATTCAATGAATACATGCATATTTTCTCCCAGCTAGTCAAAGTCTAGGGTTACCAGCAGGAGAGAAGACACTGCAGGCCGGGCGCGGTGGCTCACACCTGTAATCCCAGCACTTTGGGAGTCCGAGTTGGGCAGATCACAAGGTCAGGACATCGAAACCATCCTGGCTAACACGATGAAACCCTATCTCTACTAAAAATACAAAAAATTAGCCGGGCGTGGTGGCACACACATGTAGTCCCAGCTACTTGGGGAGGCTGAATCACTTGAACCCAGGAGGAGAATCACTTGAACCCAGGAGGTGGAGGTTGCAGTGAGCTGAGATCAGGCCACTGCACTCCAGCATGGGCGACAGAGCGAGACTCTGTCAAACAAAATAAAAAATAAAAAAAGTAAGACATTGTACTTGAGGCAAGAGTCGGGTTGGAATCAGGTTGAGGCTGACTGAGTGGAAGTATGATGTTCCTCTAACCATGGGAGGGCTGCTGGTCCACTGAAGGAGAGAGATTTTTCCAGAACCGCATGCTGGGGCTTTGATTTAGGATCTCTCTTCCTCCTTTAGTCAGTCTGTCTTCCCTGGCCTATGGCTCACGTCTAAGGCCTAGAGCCTACTCGTTCCCACCAAGGACCAGCTGGAAGCCATTTTGATTATGCTCCACCACGAAGGAGGACAATACAGCCCCGCCCAGAGCTAGGCGCGCCCCCGCGGCGGGCCGGGTGCGCGTGTCCGCGTCTCTTCCCGCCGGCTGAGCGGGCGCCTGGCCCAGGACGCGGTGGCGTGGGGCGGGGGGTGGGGGTGGTTATGTAAGCATTGCGCGCTCCCGCGAGGCGGCAGCCAATGGGAGGCCCCGGCGGCTCGTGCTCGCGCACGTAGGGTGGGGGGAGGGAGCGCACGACGTGCGCGCGCCCTCTCCCTCGTCCACCGCTGCCGCCTCCTTCTTCTGCCGCTCCTGGTGCTGCTTGTGTGCTCGTTTGGTGCGGACCTGGTACCTCTTTTGTGAAGCGGCAGCTGAGGAGACTCCGGCGCTCGCCATGGCCGACGAAAAGCCCAAGGTGAGCTCGGCGCCGGCCTCTTCGCCTCGACGCGCGGCCGGGGTTACGGCGCGGGCCGGGGTCCGGCCGGAGCCCGCCGCTGGTTCCCTGTGCCTTCCCGGGCCCCCCACGGGGCCGGCCGCGGCTCAGGCCCCGGCGCTCCGCGCCATTTTTCTCCCTCCCTCTCTTCCTCCCTCCCGCGCTGGAGGAGGCCCCGCCGCCCTCCCCCGCCCCCAGCGGCCTCCGAGTGCGCGCGGGGCGCGAGTTGGGCGGGCAGATCGCGGACGCCCGCGGGCCCACCAGCTCTGAGCCCGGCTTCTCGGCCCGGCTACCCGCCGCGCTTTAGGAGGGGCGTTAGGTCGCGCGGGGTCTCCACCCTCCGCGGACTTCGCGTCGGGTGTTGCAGTCTCAGAAGCGGCGGGGAGTCCTCTGGGCTCGGGGCTTCACCTCTTAGGGGTGGGGGCCGCGGGCATCTGGGGACCCCTGCCCGGTGCCGCGGCGGCGGGGCGAGAGTTCTGGGCGAATCAATGGGCTGCTGATGGGTAGGATCCTGGATGCCCGCTGGCCGCCGTCCTGGACCTGGGGATTGGGGGATTCCCTTGGAGTATTTCCCACTTTAACGGCATCAGGGGCCCGAGGGGGGAGGGGGAGCGACTTTTCCCTCAGTGCCAACAAACCCCTAATCCGCGAAGACCATGTGGTTTCATGAAGTTGGAGGCACAGGTACGAGCAGAGAGACTTTGTGGGGCTTAACTTTTGAACGCGGCTTTTGAGGCACCCGGAGACTTCCCAGGAGGACAGGGGACACCCATCATCAGGGCACACGGGACTTGCTGTTTTTAGTTGGTGACACCCCCCGCCTCCCGCGCCTTTACTTTCTGGAGCGATTTAGGGCTACAGAATTCCTTCTACACTCGATTTTGGACAACTTCAGGTTAGGTCGAAATCTACAAGAAACACTTAGAATAAAACTGTGTATTTGACCCATGACAACAAAGGGGAGGGGAGAATAAGTGCTCTTAACCGAAAATAAAAATGAAGCTGCTAATAGAGGAGAACGTTGACCGTGGTCCTGAGTGTTACTCCTGTTCCGGGGGAAATCAGGATCTTCTTCGGTTGTTTTTTTGTTTGTGTGTGTGTGTGTGTGTGTGTGTGTGTGTGTGTGTGTGTGTGTGGATTTAGGTTATTAAACCGAGTTTGGTAACTTGAACGGTAATGAGTTTTGAATGGCAGGCTCTAGATTTATTGTTTTGTTTCTTGCAGTTGTACTTAAAGTGCTTAGAAAAGAGAAAGGACTCTTATTTTTAACTTTTTTGGTGGGGAGATATATATATTTTGGGAGTGATATAAAGTATGTCATTTTAGAAAATTTAGCTTTAAGAAAACGTTGCAATACACTGAATAGGACCCAACTTTAAACATATATTGTTGCTACTGATAGTATTGCATGTAGGCTTTTCTGTATCTGTGACAGCCATCTGATACTTTCGCTGCTGCAGGATTTTTCCTCTTTCACATTGATTTCAGCAGCTGAAAACAGCTGTATGCCGTTTTAGCATACGGTATGAGAAACCTGTTGATTTTTGAAGCAACTGGGGCTGCTGCTGCTTTATAAAACATGCTTGTTGATCACATTTCCCAAATTATACTTTTATTTTTCTTTTAACAGGAAGGAGTCAAGACTGAGAACAACGATCATATTAATTTGAAAGTGGCGGGGCAGGATGGTTCTGTGGTGCAGTTTAAGATTAAGAGGCATACACCACTTAGTAAACTAATGAAAGCCTATTGTGAACGACAGGTGAGGAATTCATATGTGTACTTCCACTGAAGAAAACTATTTTTAAAAATCTTATTTTCATGGATACAAAAACTAGATTAGCATACTACTACAATGACTTTCTGATGGGATGAATATGCACTTATACTTGGCATATCAGTTTTCTTGCACACTTGGTATATCGATTGCTCATGAAAACCCTTAGGATGATTTGGTTAGTATTATATGTGGTTCTGTCCTGTGCCAGAAATGCATCAAATTATATTTACAATACTTTTTTTTTTT
>NW_016107408.1:5328061-5331885 GCF_001604975.1 Cebus imitator | reverse complement strand
TTTTGAGACAGTCTCACCCTGTCACCCAGGCTGGAGTCCAATGGCTCGATCTTGGCTCACGGCAACCTCTGCCTCCCAGGTTCAAGCGATTCTCCTGCCTCAGACTCCTGAGTAGCTGGGATTACAGGCATCTTGAACAGTATTCTAATGCATGTCTTATTTAACTTTTCTGCAATTAAAAAATTTTGCCCTTTTTTCTTTTTCTTTTAAGACAGGGTTTTGCCCTGTTGCTCTTACTGTGGAGTGCGGTGGTAGGATTCTGATCATGGCTCACTGCAGCCTCTGCCTCCCAGGCTCTAGCAGGCTCACCTCAGGCTCCCAGGTAGTTGGAACTATAGGCTTGTGCTACCATGTGAATTTTTTGGGGAAAAAAAAAAAAAATTTTTTTTTTTTTGAGACGGTGTCTTGTGCTGTCTGTCACCCAGGCTGGAGTGCAGTGGCGTGACCTCCGTCCACTGCAGCCTCTGCCTCCTGGGTTCAAGCAGTTCTCCTGCCTCCAAGTAGCTGGGATTACAGATGCCCACCACCACGCTCAACTAATTTTTGTATTTTTAGTAGAGATGGGGTTTCACCATGTTGGCCAGACTGGCCTTAAATTCCTGTCCTCGGGTGATCTGCCTGCCTGGGATCCGAAAGTACTGGGATTACAAGTGTGAGCCACCACGCCTGGCCTTTTTTTTTTTTGGTCTTAATCTCGGTTTACTGCAACCTCTGCTTACCAGGTTCAAGTGATTTTCCTGCCTCAGCCTCATGAGTAGCTGGGATTATAGGCATATGCCACCATACCTGGCTAATTTTGTATTTTCAGTGGAGACAGGGTTTCACCATGTTGATCAGATTGGCTGGTCTTGAACTCCTAAGACGGAGTCTCGCCCTGTTGCCCAGGCTGGAGTGCAGTGGTGCAATCTTGGCTCATACTGCAACCTCTGTCTCTCAGGTTCAAGCAATTCTACTGCTTCAGCTTCCCAAGTAGCTGGGATTACAGGTGTCCACCACAACACCTGGCTGATTTTTTGTATCTTTAGTAGAGACGGGGTTTCATGATGTTGGCCAGGCTGGTCTCAAAGTCCTGACCTCATGAACTGCCTGCCTTGGCCTCCCAAAGTGCTGGGATTACAGGTGTGAGCCCCTCACCCAGTCCTGGAGAGCCTTTAAATGGGCATTTTTACTTTAAATTTCCCTTCAGTGTCTAACTCATTTAAATACATATTTGTCTCAAGATATGTTCTATTAACCTGTAGCTGTGGTCTGAAAAGCAGTAAATTTTTTTTTTTTTTTTGAGACGGAGTTTCACTCTTGTTACCCAGGCTGGAGTGCAATGGCGCGATCTCGGCTCACCGCAACCTCCGCCTCCTGGGTTCAGGCAATTCTCCTGCCTCAGCCTCCTGAGTAGCTGGGATTACAGGCACGTGCCACCATGCCCAGCTAATGTTTTGTATTTTTAGTAGAGATGGGGTTTCACCATGTTGACCAGGATGGTCTCGATCTCTTGACCTCGTGATCCACCTGCGTCGGCCTCCCAAAGTGCTGGGATTACAGGCTTGAGCCACCGCGCCCAGCCCAGCAGTAAATTTTTTTAAGAGAATGATTTATTGGCTGAGCATGGTGGCTCACACCTGTAATCCTGGCACTTTGGGAGGCCGAGGCTGGTGGATCACTTGAGGTCAGGAGTTTGAGACCAGCCTGGCCAACATGGTGAAACCTTGTCTCTACTAAAAATGTGGGTGTGGTGGCAGGTGTTTAATCCCAGATACTCTGGAGCCTGAGGCAGGAGAATCATTGAACTCAGGAGGTGGAGGTTGTAGTGCTGAGATCTCATCACTGCACTCCGGCCTGGATGACAGAGTGAAACTCTCTTAAAAAAAAAACAAAAACTTTGGGAGGCCAAGGTGGGTGGATCACTTGAGGTCAGGTGGTAAAACTGTCTTTACTAAAAAATACAAAAATTAGCCAGGCATGGTGGCAGGTGCCTATAATCCTAGCTCCCCGAGAGGTGGAGGCAGGAGAATTGCATGAACCTAGGAGGTGGAGGTTGCAGTGAGCTGAGATCTCATCACTGCACTCCGGCCTGGGTGACAGAGCAAAGCTCTGTCTCAAAAAAAAAAAAGAATGATTTACTGATTTTCAAAAATCTAAATATACTACATCTTAGAGTTCAAGGAAGATGAAAGTCTGGGTATGATGGCTCACGCCTGTAATACCAGCACTTTGGGAGGCCGAGGTGGACTGATCACCTGAGGTCAGGAGTGGTAGACCAGCCTAACCAACATGGTGAAACCCAGTCTCTTCTAAAACTACAGTAATTTGCTGGACGTGGTGGCAGGGGCCTCTAATCCTAGCTACTTGGGAGGCTAAGGCAGGACAATCACTTGAAACTTGAGGTGAAGGTTGCAGTGAGCGGAGGTCATGCCACTGTACTTCAGCCTTGACAGCAGAGCAAAACTCTATCTCAAAAAGAAAATGAGAATCACCCCAAATCTTTTTACCTACAGCATATGTTAACGTGTGTTGATTGTTTATTTAGGTATCTCTTTTAATATATTCATGGCTAAATATACATGTAGTTGTATCTAAATATAATTGTTCCTTTTAATGCTGTTGATTGCTTTTAAATTCTCTTGTTCAGGGATTGTCAATGAGGCAGATCAGATTCCGATTTGACGGGCAACCAATCAATGAAACAGACACACCTGCACAGGTAAAAATTCTCTCCTAATTAGAAAAACTACTGTTTGTAATTTTTTTCTTCTTTTGAGACAGTCTCTCACTGTTGCCCGGGATGGAATGCAGTGGCGCAATTTGGGCTCACTGTAGCTTCTATCTCCTGGGTTCAGGAGATTGTCCTGCCTCAGCCTCCCGAGTAGCTGGGATTACAGGTGCCCGCCACCACACCTGGCTAATTTTTTGTATTTTTAGTAGTCTGGGTTTCACTGTGTTGGCTAGGCTGGTCTCAAACTGTTGACCTTGTGAGCTGCCCACCTTGGCTTCCCAAAGTGCTGGGATTACAGGCGTGAGCCACTGTGCCTGGCCTACTGTTTGCAATTTTTTGAACAGCTTTGTTTATGAATTTGGATGTTTGAACATTGTAATATAATTCTTGTAGAGTTCAAAGCAGTAGGCTCAGGAAATGCCAGTGGGTTTTATTTATTTATTTTTAATTTTCATTTAATTATTTTTTTAGTGACAGGGTCTCTCTCTCTTGCCCAGGTTGAAGCGCAGTGGTCTCATTATAGCTCATTGCTGCTTTGGCCTCCCAAAGTGATGGGATTATAGGCAGGTATCAATGTGCCCAATCCACCATTGGTTTGTGCTTTTTTTGTTTGATGGTTTTTTGAGATGGAGTCTCACTTGTTTGCCCAGGCTGAAGTACAGTGGCATGATCTTGGCTCACTGCAGCCCTCGCCTCCCATGCTTAAGCGAGTCTCCTGCCTCAGCCTTCCAGAGTAGCTGGGATTACAGGCATGCACCACCACACACAGCTAATTTTTATGTTTTTAGTAGGGATAGGGTTTCACCATGTTGACCAGGCTGGTCTTGAACTCCTCCGCCTGGCTCAGCCTCCCAAAGTGTTGGGCTTACAGGCGTGAACCACTGCACTTGGCCAGATTCTTAACATTTTAGTTCTACATGCTGAATTGAATTCTCTTTTATATGTCTTTGTGAATGAAAGGGAACTAATAGCCTTCACTGCCATGTCTCATAGTGTGTTTGACAGGGAGAGCACCTGATAACAGGTGATTTTTCCAAACCCTTACTATAAAACGTGATGCTCTCTGATCCTGTAAATCTCTTTACCACTTCATTTTGTTCTGTCACTTTTTTTT
>NW_016107408.1:5326324-5327406 GCF_001604975.1 Cebus imitator | reverse complement strand
AAAAAAAAAAAAAAAAAAAAGACTTCCAGTTTTGACCTGGCAAGGTGGCTCACAAGATCCATTTGCTTTACAAAGTGCTTATAATGCCAGTACTGTGAGGCCGAGGCAGGTAGACCGCTTGAGTCCAGGAGTTCAAGACCAGTCTCAGCAACATGGCAAAATCCTGTCTTTACAAAAAAATACAAAAATTAGCCAGGGTGTGGTGGTATGTGCCTGTAGTACCAGCTACTTCTTGGGGTGCGGTGGAAGGATCACTTGAGCCCAGGAAGTGGAGACTGCAGTGAACCAAGATTGCCCCACTGCAGTTTAGCCTGGATGACAAAGTGAGGCCCTGTCTCAAAAAAAAGGAATTCCAGTCTTGTCCTGGCTTGGTAGTTCATACCTGTAATCCTAGCACTTTAAGAAACTGACAGAGTCAGGAGGGTTGCTTGAGGCCAGAAGTTTAAGACCAGCCTGGGCAACATAGCAAGACCCAGTCTCTACTGGCAAAAAAAAATAGCTGGGCATGGTAGCATGGTCCAGCTTGGGTAACAGACCCTGTCTCCAGAAAAAAAGTCTGGGCACAGTGGCTCACACCTGTAATCCCAGCACTTTGGTAGGCCGAGGCAGGTGGATTACCTGAGTAGGTCAGGAGTTCCGGACCAGCCTGGCCAACATAGTGAAACTACCCTGTCTCTACTAAAAATTAAAAAATTACCTGGATGTGTTGGTGCTTACCTGTAATCCCATCTTAGGTACTCAGGAGACTGAGGCAGGAGAATCCCTTAAACTAGGGGGAGCTGTAGAGTGTGGTAAAGGGCAGAGGTTGCAGTGAGCTGAGATCATATGCCACTTCACTCCAGTCTGGGCAACAGTGAAACACCGTCTCAAACAAAACAAAACAAAAACCGCAATTATGGTATGTAGCCACAAGGAGGAGCTAAATTCTACTGATAAATGAGGCTGGGACAGGAACTTCATTTTTTAAAGGCATTTAAAGTTTCACTGTAAAACTACATTTTGATAATTTTGTTTTAGTAAATACGTTGACAGGCTTGTTTGGGTTTAAAATAAATAGTAAAAAGTAAAAACTTTTTACCTTT
>NW_016107408.1:5323475-5324414 GCF_001604975.1 Cebus imitator | reverse complement strand
ATCTCTTGACCTCGTGATCCACCCACCTCCCAAAGTGCTGGGATTATAGGCGTGAGCCACCGCACCCGGCCCCTATTTCCTGTCTTTAAGCCCTCCTTACCCACCACTAAAACGGGACTATCTGCTATACTGGTTACAAATATTAAACAAGGAGTATTTGTTTGGGTCCGTGACCTTGAGGCATTTTAAAATCTTCAGGTTGAATTTGGAATTGATTCATTTTAGAATTGTTCTCCCAATATGTGTTAGATAGCAGGACTATGATAGATTAAAAATCTTAGCAGGCCTCCTGCTCTCTCTCTCCCAGCTTAAAAAGAATTTTTTTTTTTTGGAGACAGAGTCTTCCTCTGTCACCCAGACTGGAGTGCGGTGGCACAATCTCGGCTCACTGTAACCTCTGCCTCCCAGGTTCAAGGGATTCTCCTGCCTCAGCCTCCTGAATAGCTGGGATTATAGTCGTCTGCCACCACACCTGGCTAATTTTGGTATTTATTTATTTATCCATTTATTTTTTTGAGATGGAGTCTTGCTCTTTCGCTCAGGCTGGAGTGCAGCGGTACAGTCTTGGCTTACTGCAACCTCTGTCTCCCAGGTTCAAATGATTCTCCTGCCTCAGCCTCCTGAGTAGCTGGGATTACAGGTGTGTGCCTCCATACCCAGCAATTTTTTTTTGCAGTTTTAGTAGAAACAGTCTCCCTTTGTTGCCTAGACTGGTCTAGGTCTCCTGGGCTCAAGCAGTCCTTCAACCTCAGCCTCCCGTAGTACTGGGATTACAGGCATGAGCCTCCACACCTGGCTAATTTCTGCTTTTTTCCTTAAAAACTTAAGTTTTAAGGCCGGGCGCGGTGGCTCAAGCCTGTAATCCCAGCACTTTGGGAGGCCGAGGCGGGTGGATCACGAGGTCAAGAGATCGAGACCATCCTGGTCAACATGGTGAAA
>NW_016107408.1:5319247-5321695 GCF_001604975.1 Cebus imitator | reverse complement strand
ACAACATAAAAATCCTTGCATACCTTGTTTGATTGGAGACTTTTAATGTTTTTCATTTATCATTGTAAAACCAAGGACAATTTTATAACTTTTTTGTACGTAGCTGTTACATGTAGGGCAATCTGTCTTTAAGTAGGGATAAATTACTCTAAAACAAAAAAAAGAATCCTAGATAGTTTTCCCTTCAAGTCAAGCGTCTCGTTGTTTAAATAAACTTCTTGTTTAAAATGAGCTGTTTTCTTTATTCTGAGAAATATTAAATAGAAAATTGAGGCTTAGAAAAAACATATAAATAGGCCTGCTTAGAAGTAACATTTCAAGAAGGAAGTAAAGCTACTTGGTGTTTCTGACAGAGTGATACTAAACAAAGAATAACCTATAAATGACTATCAGCAGAAGTTTTTGCCTTCACTTTGTTCCAAAACTTTCTCTAGATCCCATGTTAATATGCAAGAATACTAGCAGAAAAATTGGGCCATAATATTGTGGATTTCCAGGTATTTTTTGCATACTAAATGAGGCAGAGTATACAGTATAGGGTAGCACATGTGGCAAGGAAAAAGTTCTGATTTGGCCTTTGTTGCTGATAAAACTGAACCATTCTAGCCCTCACTTTAATAAGTAAATATTCCCTAACCTAAAAGTTTTCATTCCTTATTTAAGGATTTTTTGAGATGAGTTTTGCTCTTATTGCTCAGGCAGAAGTGCAGTGGAGTAATCCCCGTTCGCTGCAACCTCCTCCCGGGTTCAAGCGATTCTCCTGCCTCAGCCTCCTGAGTAGCTAGGATTATAGGCGTGCACCACCACACCCAGCTAATATATATTTTTTCAAGTCCATATTTTTTGTATTTTTAGTACAAATAGGGTTTCATCATGTTGGCGAGGCTGGTCTTGAATTCCTGATCCACTCGCCTCGGCCTCCCAAAGCTAAGGACTTATAAGCGTGAGCCACGGCGCCCAGCTTTTTCAAGGATATTGAGAGTCTTTAATTTTTGTTTCTTTGTTTTTTTTTGTTTTGTTGTTTTGTTTTTTTAATCACCCTCTCAACCCAGCTTTTCTTGGCTCCGGGAAGAACCGGGAAGGGAAAGCCCATTAGGTTCTTCTTTTCCCTTTTATTTATTTATTTTTTAATAAAGATGGGGTTTCACCATGTTGGTCAGGCTGGTCTTGAACTCCCGACCTCAGGTAATCCGCCCACCTTGGCCTCCAAAGTGCTTGGATTACAGGTGTGAGCCACCATGCCCGGATGTTTCTTGGGTTTTTTTTGAGAGAGGGTATGCCGCTGTTGCCTAGTCTGGAATGATGCAGTGGCATGATCTCGGCTCACTGTGACCTCCACCTCTGGGGCTTAACCTGATCTCAAATGATCCACCTGCCTTGGCCTCCCAATGTGCTGGGATTACAGGCATGAGCCACTATGCCCAGCCCCTTTTAACTGTATTTTATTTTATTTTTTGAGACAGCGTTTTGTTGTTGTTGCCCAGGGGAATGCAATAGCATCATCTTGACTTACTGGAACCTCCGCCTCCCAGGTTCAAGCTGTTCTGCCTTAGCCTCCAGAGTAGCTGGGACTAAAAACGTGTGCCACCATGCGTGGCTAATTTTATATTTTTAGTAGAGATGGGGTTTCACCATGTTGGTCAGGCTGGTCTCAAACTCCTGACCTCAGGTCATCCACCTGCCTCAGCCTCCCAAAGTGCTAGGGTTACAGGTGTGAGCCACCGTGCCTGGCCTCACTGCCATTTTATAGATGAGGAAGCCACATTCTAGAAGAGTAAAATAGATGGTGACAAAAGTATAAACCTGGGACCAGACATAGTATCCTGATGCTTGTTACTACATTTGATCTTAGCCAAAAGGCCGAGAAGCGATCCTGATGCTTGTTGATGGTTTTTGTCCATATTGATTGTCATCTACCAATATGATCTGCCATCAAGTCACCATGTAGTATCATGCGTTGTAATTCCTTAATCCACTGTACCTTTGTTTACATACAGCCTTTACATTCCTTACATCTACAGCAAATGAGCATTGCCAGTGACAACAGGAATTCAGGATTTTTCTTACATTTGTATATGTATGAATTTTACTCTTGAATCAACTAGTCTTGTTTTCCTATATGTACAAGCAGTTCCCTGCCTCAGCCTCCTGAGTAGCTGAGATTACAGGCACATATCACCATGCCTGACTAATTTTTGTATTTATAGTAGCAACAGAGTTTCACCATCTTGGCCAGGCTGGTCTTGAACTCCTGACCTCGTGATCCACCCACCTCGGCCTACCAAAGTGCTGGGATTACAGGTGTGAGCCACCGCACCCAGCCAACTAATTGATTCTGGATTGTGGTTTTCAATTAGAATCCTCTGGCAAGTTTTTTAAAAATACCAAAGCCTGGCCGGGCGCGGTGGCTCAAGCCTGTAATCCCAGCACTTTGGGAGGCCGAGGCGG
>NW_016107408.1:5312430-5314340 GCF_001604975.1 Cebus imitator | reverse complement strand
AAAGCCTGGACTCTATCCCCAGAAGTGTATTTTCAAAGCAATATGGAATTGAAAAGCACTTTTGGGAGGCATCCTCGGAAGTTAAGCACTTTATGGTGAAGATTAAATGAGAGAATGTGGTTTTTTTTAACATTGCTGTGAAAATATTAATGTATGTTTTATCTTTTTTTTTGAGACGGAGTTTCGCTCTTGTTGCCCAGGCTGGGGTGCAATGGCATGATTACGGCTCACTGCAACCTCCACCTCCTGGGTTCAAGCGATTCTTCTGCCTCAGTCTCCCGGGTAGCTGGGATTATAGGCATGCTCCACCATGCCTGGCTAATTTTTTGTGTTTTTAGTAGAGACAGGGTTTCTCCACGTTGATCAGACTGGTCTCGAACTCCTGACCTCAGGTAATCCGCCTGCCTCGGCCTCCCAAAATGTTGTGATTATGATTACAGGTGTGAGCCACTGTATCTGTTTTGTTTTGTTTTGTTTTTGGAGACAGGGTCTCACTCTTGCCCAGACTAGAGTACAGTGGCGTGATCTCAGCTAACTGGCCTTTGCCTCCCGGGCTCAAACAATTCTCCTGCCTCAGCCTCCTGAGTAGCTGGGATTACAGGAGTTGTCCACTACTGCTGGATAATTTTTTGTATTTTAGTAGAGATGGAGTTTCACCATGTTGGGCAGGCTGGTCTCAAACTCCTGACCTCAAGTGATCCACCCACCTCAGCCTCTCAAAGTACTGAGATTATAGGCATGAGCCACCATGCCCAGGTAATGTGTGTTTTAGATGCCTAACATGGTGTGTCCCATATATAAGTTTTTTTTTTTTATTATTCTTTTTCTGAAACAGAGTCTCACTCTGTCTTTGGTACCCTAAGGAGCAAAGCATCCACCCACAGGATGCATTAGATTTCTGATTACCTAAATGGTGACTTGAAAGTTCTGGATGTGGTAAGAAATAGAGGCTTACCTCCCAGGGACTACGGGATTGATTGGTCTCAGACTGCAGCACTACAATAAAGCAGATAATAAAAAGAGTCACAATTTTTTTTGGGCTTTCAGTGCATATAAAAGTTATGTTCACCATGCATGGTGGCTCACGCCTGTAATCCCAGCACTTTGGGAGGCCAAGGCGGGCAGATCACCTGAAGTTGGGAGTTCGAGACCAGCCTGATCATCATGGAGAAACCCCGTCTCTACTAAAATTACAAAATTAGCCAGGCACAGTGGCGCATGCCTGTAATCCCAGCACTTTGGAAGACCAAGGCAGGCAGATCACAAGGTTAAGAGATCAAGACCATCCTGGCCAACATGGTGAAACCCTGTCTCTACTAAAATACAAAAATTAGCTGGGGATGGTGGCACACCCTGTAGTCCTAGCTACTTGGGAGGCTGAGGCGGGAGAATTGCTTGAACCTGGGAGGCAGAGGTTGCAGTGAGCCGAGATCACGCCATTGCATTCCAGCCTGGCCCCTGGCAACAGAGCGAGACTGTCTCAAAAAAAATAAAAAATTAGACAGGTGTGGTTTATGCCTATAATCCCAAATAGTCAGGAGGCTGAGGCAGAAGAATTGCTTGAACCTGGGAGACAGGTTGTGGTGAGCCAAGATCACGCCATTATACTCCAGCCTAGGCAACAAAAGCGAAACTCCGTCTCAAAAAAAAAGAAATACATAGATTAGCTGCCTGTAATCCCAGCTCCTTGGGAAGCTGAGGCAGGAGAATTGCTCAAACTTGGGAGGTGGAGGTTGCAGTGAGCCACAATTGTGCCACTGCACTCCAGCCTGGGCAACAGAGCAAGATTCCATCTCAAAAAAAAAAAAAAGGCCGGGCGCGGTGGCTCAAGCTTGTAATCCCAGCACTTTGGGAGGCCGAGGCGGGTGGATCACGAGGTCAAGAGATCGAGACCATCCTGGTCAGCACGG
>NW_016107408.1:5310195-5311725 GCF_001604975.1 Cebus imitator | reverse complement strand
AAAAAAAAAAAAAAAAGGAAAAAAGCAATACATACTTTAATTTTTATTTTTTTTGGAGGAAGTGACAGGACCTTACTTTCTGTGTTCCCCAGACTAGAGTGCAGTGGTGCAGGTATAGCTTAGTGCAGCCTCGAACTCCTGGGCTCAAGCAATCCTCCTGCCTCAGCCTCCCAAAGTGTTGGGATTATAGGCATGACCCACTGTGCCTGACCCATATATTAAAGTACTTTTTTGTTTGTTTTTGAGACAGTGTCTTGCTCTGTCACCCACCCTGGATTGCAGTGGTGTGATCACTGTTTAATGCAGCTTAGACATCTTGGTCTTAAGTGATTCTCCTCCCTCAGCCTCTGGAGTGCCTGGGACTAAAATGATACATGACCACACTGAGCTACATTTTTCTTTGTAGAGACAGGCTCTCTCCATGTTGCCCAAGCTGGTCTCCAACTCCTGATCTCAAGCGATCTCTGTGCCTTGGCCTCCCAAAGTGCTGGGATTATAGGTGTGAGCCACTGTGCCTGGCCACAATATTCTTTTTTTTTTGAGATGGAGTCTCACTGGAGTGCAGTGATGCAATCTCAGTTCACTGCGACCTCTGCCTCCCAGTTCAAGTGATTCTCCTGCCTTAGCATCCTGAGTAGCTGGAACCACAGGTGTGTGCCACCATGCCCGGTTATTTTTGTATTTTTAGTACAGATGGGGTTTTACTATGTTGGCCAGGCTGGTCTCGAACTCCTGACCTTGTCATCTGCCCACCTCAGCCTCCTAAAGTGCTGGGATTATAAGCATAAGTCACTGTGCCTGGCCTCATGAATGTTCTTAATGGTATACAGAATGTTGAATCCTTTCCAAAAGGTTTTCAATTTACTTTGCCCAGATTCAGGGGATGATTCTATTATTCTTATTGAGACTCTGTCACCTAGGCCAAAGTGCAGTGGTGTGATCATGGTTTGACCTCCTGGGCTCAAACAGTCCTTTCCCTTAGGACTCCCAAATAGCTGGAACTATGGTCCCTGCCACCACATGAGGCTAATTTTTTTTTTTTTTTTTTTTGAGGCAAAGTCTAACTGTGTCACCCAGCCTGGAGTGCGGTGGTGTGATCTCAGTTTACTCCAACCTCCACCTCTTGAAGTCAAACAATTCTTGTGCCTCAGGCTCCAGAGAAACTGTGATTACAGGCCTGTACCACCAGGCCCAGCTAATTTTTGTATTTTTAGTAGAGTCAGGGTTTTACCATGTTGGTCAGGCTGATCTCGGACTCTTGACCAGGTGATCTGCCCATCTCAGCCTCCCAAAGTGCTGGGATTACAGGTGGGAGCCACCGTGCCTGGCTGCCAGGTTAATTTTTTACAATGTCTTTTTCTCTAGTTTTTTCTTTTTTTTTTTTGAGACGGAGTTTCGCTCTTGTTACCCGGGCTGGAGTGCAATGGCGCGATCTCGGCTCACCACAACCTCCGCCTCCTGGGTTCAGGCAATTCTCCTGCCTCAGCCTCCTGAGTAGCTGGGATTATAGGCACGCGCCACCATGCCCAG
>NW_016107408.1:5306940-5309430 GCF_001604975.1 Cebus imitator | reverse complement strand
GGCCTCCCAAAGTGCTGGGATTACAGGCTTGAGCCACCGCGCCCGGCCTATTTTATTTTTATTATTATTTTATTTTTTGTAGAGATTTGGTTTCACCATGTTGCCCAGGCTGGTCTGGAACTCCTGACCTCAGGTGATCCACGCACCTCAGCTTCCCAAAGTGCTGGGATTCCAGGCATGAACCACCTCACTCAGCCCTGTTTTGCTTTCTTATCATTTTTGTGTTCAGTGAAGTAGCACTTCTAATTTCCTTCAATAACTTTTCCTTTGCATTCACAACTTGGCTAACTGGTGCAAGAAGCCTAGTTTTTGGTCTGTCTCAGCTTTCCACATGCCTTCCTCAGTAGGCTACATAATTTCTAGCTTTTGACTTTAAGTGACAGATGTTTGCTCTTCTCTTGAAAAGTCGCTATAGGTTTATTAATTGGCCTAATTTCAGTATTGTGTCTCTGGAAATACGTAGGCTGGAGGTATGGTGCAGTTGGTGGAGCAGTCAGAACACACATTTATCAAATAAGTTAGCAGTCATATGTGGGCACGGTTTGTTGTGCCCCAAACAATTACAGTAGTAACATTAAATCACTGATCACAGATCATTATAACAGATACAATGAAAAAGTTCGAAATATTGGAAGACTTTCCAAAATGTGATATAGATACACAAAATGAACATGTACTGTTGGAAAGCGGCACTGATAGACTTCCCTGATACAAGGTAGCCACAAACCTTCAATTAAAAAAAACACAGTATTGCAGAGGCTGGTGCAGGCCTGTAGTCCCAGCTACTCCGGAGGCTGAGGTGTGAGGATCACTTGAGCCCAGGAGTTCTGGGCTGTAGTGTACTATGCCGATCAGGTGTCTGCACTAAGTTCAGCATCAATATGGTGACCTCCCAGGAGCGGGGGACCACCAGGTTGCCTAAGGAGGGGTGAACTGACCCAGGTCAGAAAAGGAGCAGGTCAAAACTCCTGTGCTGATCAGTAGTGGGATTGTGCCTGTGAATAGCCACTGCACTCCAACCAAGGCAACATAGTGAGATCCTGTCTCTAAAAAAAAAATAAATAAATAATAAAAATAAAAAATACAGTATTGGCTGGGTGCAGGGTCACGCCTGTAATCCCAGCACTTTGGGAGGCTGAAGCGGGTGGATCATGAGGTCAGGAGTTTAAGACCAGCCTGATCACTATGGTGAAACCCCATTTCTACTAAAAATACAAAAATCAGCCAGGCATGGTGGCGGGCACCTGTAATCCCAGCTACTCAGAATGCTGAGGCAGAGAATCGCTTGAACTTGGGAAACAGAGATGACAGTGAGCCGAGATTGCACTACTGCAAAGTGCAATAAAATAAAAAATGCCTATATGCATGTTTTACAATGAGACTTTGGTCTTTATAGTGGTTAGCTAATTTAAAAAGTTCCTCAGGGTAAAACATAATTAGAACAGATGATATAAACAATTTTGAAATTAATCTGTTATTTGGATTATAGATTGTTATTTTCCTATAAGCAATGACGTGACTATACAAGGCACTTTTAGGATTTCCTAGACCCTGAGGGCTATGTGAAACACTTTAAAGTCCAAGAATTATCATTTAATATTTATTTTCTTTACCATTCATATTTTAAAGGCATATTATGTGGCTAAATTTGCCACAAGTTATAGAATTTAGAATATTAAGGGAAGAATTTTTCCATATTTTTTCCTGGGGATACCCTTTGAAATTATGTATATATAATTTTAACAAATATCTTTGCAAAAGAGGCTAAATCCATCTCTAGGAGAACAGGACAGATGAGTAATGGGTTTTTTTTGGCTTGTTTTTTTATTTTTTTGTGACAGCGTCTTATTCTGTCACCCAGGCTGGAGTGCAGTGGTGTGATCATGGCTCACTGCAGCCTAAAGCTTCTGGGCTCAAGCAATCCTGCCTCAGCCTCTTGAGTAGTTTGACCACAGGCACACACCACCATACATACAAAAATACAAAAAATTGGCCGAGCGTAGTTGTGGCTCACATCTGTAATCCCAGCTTGACTTTAGAAGGTCAAGGTCAGGAGTTCAGCCTAGACAACATGACTAAACCCTGTCTCTACTGAAACTATAAAAATTAGCTGGGCATTGGTAGTGGGTACCTGTAATCCCAGCTACTCAGGAGGCTGAGGCAAGAGAATCGCATGAAGTTGGGAGGCAGAGGCTGCAGTGAGCCGAGATTGCGCCATTACACTCCAGCCTGAGCGACAGAGGGAGATTCCATCTCAACATAAAAAAAGTTTGGGGCCGGGTGCGGTGGCTCAAGCCCGTAATCCCAGCACTTTGGGAGGCCGAGGCGGGTGGATCACGAGGTCAAGAAATGGAGACCATCCTGGTCAACATGGTAACACCCCGTCTCTACTAAAAATACAAAACATTAGCTGGGCATGGTGGCGCGTGCCTGTAATCCCAGCTACTCAGGAGGCTGAGGCAGGAGAATTGCCTGAACCCAGGAGGCGGA
>NW_016107408.1:5304193-5306515 GCF_001604975.1 Cebus imitator | reverse complement strand
AGAGACGGGGTTTCACCATGTTGACCAGGATGATCTCGATCTCTTGACCTCGTGATCCACCCGCCTTGGCCTCCCAAAGTGCTGGGATTACAGGCGTGAGCCACCGCGCCCGGCCTTTTTTTTTTTTTTAAATAGAGAAATAGGAGCATAGTATTGGGGTAAAGAGGACAAACTTAAACCACATAATTTTATTCAGCTCTTACTCTGCGGAGGAGGAAATAAGAATTTCCTCTTGAAGACAATTTAGGAATCATGCTCTCCATCTCTACACTTTAGAGAGGTTAAAAAGGACCCAGGGGGGCATGTCAGACCTTAGTAGGGTGTGTGTGCCGTTCTGTTAACCTTAACTTTGAATAAAGGGAAGACATAAACTTTACAAAACCATTTTCCACATTTGAGAACTCTCGGTTTATTTGTTTAATAGCAAATGAGTTTTAAACGGAAATAAACTCCTTGAGCTGTCTCTTCTAGTACATTGATCTGTCTTTTTTTGTAAGGATACAGCTAAGAAAAGAATGGACAGATGCATACTAAATTTGGCTTTTGGAGTAATGGATGCAGAATGTATCTGTGAAGATGTGTGGTTAAGTCACAAGTGATACACTTAAGGGATACCCTGAGATGTTGGGACTGAGAAGTCCCTGGATGATTTTGTGAGTTCAGTCACTTAATCAATTTCAAAAGCACATGACTAGCATTTTCTTTTAATAATGAAATAAAGTGGAATAGAAAATATGTAAGAGTAGGCTCAGTGTGGTGACTGACACCTGTAATCCGAGCACTTTGGGAGGCTGAGATGCTTAGATCACTTTGAACTTAGGAGTTCAAGGACAGCCTGGCTAACATGGCGCAACCCCATTTCTACCAAAAATACAAAAATGATCCTGGCATGATGGCGTGTTCCTGTAGTCCCTGCTACTTGGAAAGCTCAGGCAGGAGAATTGCTTGAACCTGGAAGGCGAGGTTCCAGTGAGCCGAGATTGCACCACTGCACTCCAGCCTGGACGACAGGTGAGTGAGACTCCCAAAAGCAAAACAAAACAAAAACAAACTGATGAAGAAAATACTAAGAGTGCACATTAAACATGTCTACTGGATCATACTGAAAGACACCATCTGAGATCTGTTCAATCTAGACTGCAGAATCTAGGGAGAGTAAATCTCAAGAAGGAGGCCAGTGTAGATTGCCCATTTCCTTTGTCATTCTGGGATAAGTTGGGACTGGTTAAAATTATAGAGACACTGGGTGCAGTGGTTCATGCCTGTAATCTCAGCACTTTGGGAGGCTGAGGTGGATGGATCATAGGGTCAGGAGTTTCAGGTCAGGAAATCTTGTCTCACTGCAACCTCCGCCTCCCAGGTTCAAGTGATTCTCCCATCTCAGCCTCCTGAGTAGCTGGGACTACAGGCACATGCCACCACTCCCAGCTAATTTTTTTTTTGAGACAAGAGTTTTGCTCTTGTTGCCCAGGCTGGAGTCATGATCTCAGCTAGCTGCAACTTCCGCCTCCTGGGTTCAAACGATTCTCCTGTCTCAGCCTCCTGCGTAGCTGGGATTACAGGTGCATGCCACCACTCCTAGCTAGTTTTTGTATTTTTAGTAGAGATGAGGTTTCATCATATTGGTCAGGCCGGTCTCAAACTCCTGACCTCAGGTGATCCACCCATCTCAACCTCCCAAAGTGTTGGGATTACAGGCGTGAGCCACTACGCCCAGCCAATTTTTTGTATTTTAGGTAGAGATGAGGTTTCACCATGTTGGTTAGGCTGGTCTCAAACTCCTGACCTCAAGTGATCCACCTGCCTCAGCCTCCCAAAATGATAGGATTACAGGTGTGAGCCCCCATGCCCAGCCAAAATTTATTTTTTAATAAGGGTAGTTATGGGGTCTTACCTGGTTGCCCAGGGTGGTCTTGAACTTCAGGGCTCCAGCAGTCCTCCTGCCTCAGCTTCCCAAAATGCTATGATTACAGGTATGAGTCACTGTGCCAGTCCGTTCTCCTCTTATCTGCATTTTAAAAGCAGGTGAAATTGACAAGTATATAGGGCAGTGGGTTTTTGTTAATTTTTTGAGAAGGATTCTTGCCTTTTTACCTAGGCTGGAGTACAGTGGCTTGATCTTGGCTCAATACAACCTCCACCTCTGTGTTCCAACAATTATCCTGCCTCAGCCTCCCGAGTAGTTGGGATTACAGGCGTGTACCACCACGCCAGGCTAATTTTTGTATTGGTATTTGTATTTTCATTTTTTTCTGTATAGTAGTGTGAAATGTATTTTTATTTTTATTTATTTATTTAAAAATTATTATTACTTTTTTTTTT
>NW_016107408.1:5294177-5303088 GCF_001604975.1 Cebus imitator | reverse complement strand
TTAGTAGAGACGGGGTTTCACCATGTTGACCAGGATGGTCTCGATCTCTTGACCTCGTGATCCACCCGCCTCGGCCTCCCACAGTGCTGGGATTACAGGCTTGAGCCACCGCGCCCGGCCGTTAGATTTTTTTTTGTTAACTTGAGAACTTAAACAAATATGCCAAATAGGCCAACAGCCTTACTCACTTGTTTGTTTTACATACTTTTGCTCTTATTCATAAATCAGATTAGATTAGAAGCATTCTCCAAGGACTGATTCCTTACCTTTGTAGCAAAGGTTCTCAGCTCAAGCTGTAAGTGAGAATTACCTGTGTAACATTTTAAAGATATCTATGACTAAACCCTCACCCCAGAAATTGCAATTTAGTAGATCTTGGGCTGAGACCTGGTATTCATTTGTATACTCCAAAAATCCCATAGCTGATTCTGATGTGCAGCTAGTATGGGGCACCTCTAATAGAAAGTTTTAGTTTAGCATATACATTCTTGTGTGTGTGTGTGTTAGTGTCTCACTGTGTCACTCAGGCTGGAGTGCAGTGTGTTAGCTCACTGCAAGCTCCGTCTCCTGGGTTCAAGCGATTCTTCTGCCTCAGCCTCCTGAGCAGCAGGGACTACAGGCACATGCCACCATGCCCAGCTAATTTTCGTATTTTTAGTTGAAACGGGGTGTCATCATATTGGCCAGGCTGGTCTCCGAATTCCTGACCTTGTGATCCACAAGCCTCAGCCACCCAAAGTCTGGGATTACAGGCGTAGGGCACTGTGCCCAGCCTGCAATCCCATTTTATTTTATTTATTTATTTATTTAAAGATGGGGTTTCACCATGTTGGTCAGGCTGGTCTTGAATTCCCAACCTCAGGTGATCCACCCACCTTGGCCTCCAAAGTGCTTGGATTATAGGCGTGAGCCACCACACCCGGCCAATCCCATTTTATAGATAGGAAAATTGAAGCTTGAGAGCATAAATGACATACCAGTGTCTTATATTGGGAAAGGGCAAAACCAGAACTTAGGTCTTTTGACTTCTAGTCTATTGCAGCATTGCCACACCAAGCTGTTTTCTAGCAGACTGCAAGGAAATAAGTACAACATGAAAATGTAATGTAATCCCAGCTACTTAGGAGGCCGAGGCAGGAGAATCACTTGAATCTGGGAGGCGGAGGTTGCAGTGAGCTGAGGTTGCGCCATTGTACTCCAGCCTGGGCAAAAGAGCCAAACTCCATCTAAGGAAAAAAAAAAAATGGGAAGATTTTGGCCAGGCGCAGTGGCTCGTGCCTGTAATGCCAGCACTTTGGGAGGCTGAGGAGGGTGAACTGCTTGAGGTCAGGAGTTTGAGACCAATCTGGCCAACATGGTCAAACCTTGTCTCTACTAAAAATACAAAAATTAGCCGGATGCGGTGGTGTGCGGCTGTAGTTCCAGCTACTGGAGAGGCTGAGGCAGAAGAATCACTTGAACCTGGGAGGCGGAGGTTGCAGTGAGCGCCATTGCACTCCAGCCTGGGCAACAAGAGTGAAACTCCATCACAAAAACAAAAGAAAAAAAAAAAGGGAAGATTCTAACACAAGTGGTGTGCTTCATGCTGTTGTGGTAAGCACATACATGCAAGACCCATGCTTTCTAGAAGAGAACCTCTCACTGCCTTTTCATGAAAGCCCAGGGAGAGAGTGGTTAACCTAGACTGCCCAGAATACAAAGTTCCAACTACCTGGAAGGTGTCTTTGCAAAGAGGAATGTAGTTCAGTTATTATAAAAATATTGAGACAAACAAAGACATCTGCCTTGAGGAAATATGCAAGACATGAGCAGGGCTTATCTATCAACTGCCTGCCCTCTTTTGCCCAAGGCTTTCCTATTATGATCTTGTAAACCATCATTCCTGAGCCCTCCAAGTGTGTCCGCATTTGTTGCATAGATAGATTTACCCAGACAGGTGGAAGAGTCATGACTTAAGGGTTATAAACAGCTGCAGAGGACTGAGCTGCTCCCATAGTCTTGGTAGCAGGGAATGAAGCCATCCCTGCTGCCAGGCATTAACCAGCCTTATAATAGGCTCCCAAATAGAAGCGACTGTAATTTTCGTCCAGTACATGCACCACCCATTACAGCTAAACAGTAACATTAAAATGTAAAGAATTTCCAGTCCTTTTAAAAGGGATCATCTTGGCGTGCTCTCTGTTGCTGACTCATACTGCTGCTGCTTTGAGACTATTAGGTTTCTAAATGGGACCCACAGTAGCTTTTCAATAAATAAATGTCAACTTGTTGCAGTACTTTTCATCCCTTAAGGAGGATGCCCTTACTATCCCACCATCAGTAAAGCAATGTGAGAATGGTAATAGTGACAAATCTCCCTTCTGCTTGCCGAGGTTGTAACTCCCCAAGAAAGAGCTGTGAACAGGTAACGTTTTAAAGTGACAGCCAGCACGACTTGTACCCAGCGCGAGGCAGTTTCGTCTTCTGTCCAATCATCGCCGAGATTTTGGAGTGGGGGAGGGGAGAGTGTCCCAAGGCTTCCCTGCCCAGGAAGGGGGCGGGCTTAGGCTGAGCCTTGCCCGCCACAACCCATCGTAATGTCGCACGGTGCATGGCACTCCAGAGAGCCAATAGGAACGAAGGGAGCCATTTGAACCGGCCAATTCCGGCGGATTGGGGGGACGGCGCTTAAAACCGTATAAAGGCGTCGATCCGCCGGACAGGAGGCGGCGGCGGCGGCGGCTCCTGAAGCGGCGGCCGGCTGTTGGGTGTGGAGTTTCCCTGCGCCCCTAGGGTCTGACCCTTTGAGCGTTCTGCTCCCGCGCCAGCCTACCTCGCTTCTCGGCGCCATGACCACAACCACCACCTTCAAGGGAGTCGACCCCAACAGCAGGAATAGCTCCCGGTGAGGCGATCCGACCGCGCCCGACCGGCGCGGGGCTGAGGGGCTGGGAGGGCCGCTGCCGGCGGGGCCGCGCGCCGGTCGTTGCGGGCAACAAGCCCCGTGCGCTGCGCTCGCGCCGGGGCGGGCGGCGGGGATGTGCCGCCGGCGCTGCCTTTGTGCCGCCTGGCGAGCCCTGCGCGCCAGCCCCGCCCGGGTCCCTGCTGCTCTCCATTCATTCCTCCCACAGAACCAGGGGCTTGGGAGGCCGGCGCTGGTCGCCCCTCGGTTCACGGCCGGTTTTGTTTAATCGGAACTTGCGGGGAGGACTTCCCTTTTTTCCTGCGTGCGTGCAGGTTGGTCCATACCCAGGATGGTGGGCTTGCCCCCCCAGGTGCCCTGGGAGCCTTTAGGGCCCCATGGTCAGGCCCTATTGTCCCATCGCCGGGCCACGCGCTCCTTCTGCCCCTGACGCAGGGCATGCGGCTGGTCTCGCGCTCTGGCGCAGCGATCGGATCTGGAGACCGTATCGGTCAGGTCCGGCGGCTCCTTACCCTCGCCGTGCCCCCACTCTTTATTCGGATCTACCTGGCAGGTGGATTTGTGGTCGGGTGGGGCTGATTATTACGACCCTTTACTCCCATTTAGGACCCAACCGTTCGTCCCCTCTTTGAAGTGCCTCCCCTCTTCCAAGTGCCTCCTCTTTCCTAACAAAGGAAAGACCCCTTCTCCCCCTCCCTGCGCCCATTTCTAAGAGGGAGGGGGAACGAGCCAACCCGAGTGGGTTTTCTGCGCTTAAACCTTCGGACCGTGGTCTTTGCATCTCACCTTCTTCGCTTCCTCGTTTGACGTTTGCCCAATGAGTTCATCCCTGGCCCTGGTTCCCTTGCAGGAGGAGGTTTCTTGTTCTTGGGCGGGGCCGGAGACATCCATTGTCTCTAACATAGTATTTCTACCTGGGAAGCGGGGGATTTTTCTTGCCCTTCATCCCACTGCTTTTTGGGCTTGAGGCACTGGGCACAGTGTTTGGACAGGAACCCTTTTGCAAGTGCTTGCTTAACTTGGTGGAAGGGATTCGATTCTGTGGAAGGTGTGTGTCCACATTGTCTCAGCTAATTGCACACTGTTCTTTAAGGTGGGTTACAGGCATAACTGGGATCCTCCTCAAGGCTTGGAGGAAGCTTCGATTCCACTTTATTGAGCATGTATTTATATCGATTATGACCTGCATTCATGTGTGGCTAGCCTCGGGGTCTTGGCCAAGTGGCACAAAGGGAGCCATTTTGTGGGGCTAAGAAGACACGTGAAATAGCAATATCTAACAGGGGTTAGAGAACTTGGGAACAAAAAGCACGCCTCACTCAGCAACTGAGCCTTAGGAGGAAGGCATGGGAAATGACATTCCTTTGCAACTCATTTCTTTCAGGTTTACAATGTCAAAAAGACTGGGTAAGATTCAAAAAAATAAATTGGTGATTACTGAGAGGACGGGGAACTTGAGTAGCATAGACCTAGGAAAACTGGTCGCTCCCTTTCTGTTATCTTTCTAGTGAGATAATGTTTTCAGAGGACAGGAACAGATTGAGCCTTGGCTTTTCATTTTATGTTGCGAGGGCAACTTACGGTCGATGAGACTTCAATTGTTGGAATGATACTGTGTAATCTGGGGTTTTATTCTTTGGGGTTGAGTTCCTATTAGGGTTTTGTTAAGAATTTCAGTAATCAGGTCAAATGAATCCTCACACTTGCAATGTGAGACAAATGAGTTTTGATCCTGCGAAATAAATATTTTAGTTCACCTCTTGTCATCAATTTCCTTCCAACACTGCGCTCTGGGGACTGTAGTAGCATTGTCATCTTATTGTTTCTGTACCTTCTCGTTTTCTATAATTTCACCTAATTCTCATAAACTATTTTCTCTAATAATGTTCTTCTGCCTCCATAAACTCGTTATAAATTTAGTCTGGTAGGGAATGATCTGCAAAGATATTCAGAAACTTCGAGATTTAAAGAGAAGAAAGAAAATGAGTGATTTTTAAAAAATTGCTATCTATAGTACTTGGACACATTTTTGATCAGTCTTAAAGATATAATCCTGATTTAGTTGTTGTGTGTTCTGAAAGAATGGTAGGATGCTAAAACACGGAGATACTTTCTGCCTTATGATCTACATCCTTTGTTTGGGGATGTGTCGCTATTACAAATGGTCTCTACAACACTGACGTCATCCGAGTTGGTTAGTACCTGCTATTGCAGGAGGTACACAGACCTTTAAAAAGTTGGACTGGTTAGAGTTTTGACTTGCTCTTAAGCTGATGTTTGGGTACTAGTGTCTTTTTCTTGATTTTTTTTTTTTTTTTTTTTTTTTGAGATGGAGTTCGCTCTTGTTGCCCAGGCTAGAGTGAAAAGCTGCTATCTCCACTGACCACAACCTCCGGCTTCCAGGTTCAAATGATTCTCCTGCCTCAGCCTCCCTAGCTGAGATTACAGGCATGTGCCACCACGCCTAGCTAATTTTTTATTTTTAGTAGAGATGGGGTTTCTCCATGTTGGTCAGGCTGGTCTCAAACTCCCAGCCTTAGGTGATCTGCCCGCCTCAGCCTCCCAAAGTGTTGGGATTACAGGCGTGAGCCACCTCACCTGGCCTTTTATTTATTTATTGAATTTTTTGAACAGAGTCTCACTCTGTTGCCAGGCTGGAGTGCAGTGGCGGGATCTCAGCTCACTGCAACCTCCGCCTCCTGGGTTCAAGTGATTCTCCTGTCTCAGCCTCCCCAGTAACTGGGATTACAGTTGTGTGCCACCACGCCTAGCTAATTTTTGTACTTGTTTAGTAGAGACGGGTTTCACCATGTTCAACCTCGTGATCTGCCCACCACAGCCTCCCAAAGTGTTGGGATTACAGGCATGAGCCACCTCGTCCGGCCTTAATTTAATTTTTATTATTATTGTTATTTTTTGAGACAGAGTCTTGCTCTTTTGCCCAGGCTGGAGTGCAGAGGCACTATCTCAGCTCACTGTAGAGCCTCTTCCTCCTGGGTTCAAGCAATTCTCCTGTCTCAGCCTCCTGAGTAGCTGGGATTATAGGTGAACGCCACCACACCTGGCTAGAAGTTCTATATATTCTTAGAAAAATATTTGTTATGGCCTAGTGTGGTGGCTCACACCTGTAATCCCAGCACTTTGGGAGGCCGAGGCAGGCGGATCATGAGGTCAGGAGTTCGAGACTAGCCTGGCCAACATAGCAAAACCCCGTCTCTACTAAAAATACAAAAATAATAGCTGGGTGTGGTGGCGCATGCCTGTAATCCCAGCTCCTCTGGAGACTGAGGCAGGAGAATCTCTTGAATCCAGGAGGCAGAGGTTGCAGTGAGCCGAGATCATGCCATTACACTCCAGCCTCGGCAACAAGAGTGAAACTCCATCCCAAAAAAAAAGAAAAATGTTTCTTACTCAAACTGCTTTATGAAGAAACAAAACTAGACCACTCATCAGCAATAAAGGAATCGAATCAGTAGTTAAAAGTCTTCCCATATTCTGTAAATTACATAGGCAGTAGGAAAACAAAAAGTTAAAAGAAAAAGTCAGCTGGGTTTGGTGGCTCACGCCTGTAATCCCAGCACTTTGGGGTGCTGAGGCGGCGGGTGGATCACCTGAGGTTAGGAGTTCAAGACCAGCCTGACCAACATGGTAAAACCCTGTCTTTACTAATAATACAAAAATTAGGCTGGGCATGGTGGCTCACGCTTGTAGTCCCAGCACTTTGAGAGGCTGAGGTGAACAGACTGCCTGAGGTCAGGAGTTCCAGACCAGTCTACCCAACATGGTAAAAACCTGTCTCTACTAAAAATACACACAAAAAAATTAGCTGGGCATGGTGGCACATGCCTGTAATCCCAGCTACTCTGGAGGCTGAAGCAGGATTGCTTGAACCTGGGAGGCGGAGGTTGCAGTGAGCCAAGATTTCACCACTGCACTCCAGCCTGGGCGATAAGAGGCAAGACTCCATCTCAAAAAGTATTCCCATAAAACCACCTGGATTTTCTGTTTTGAGAGGTGGCAAGAGGAGTTAAATTGAGTTTTCCAAGGAGACAAATTGGTCAACCTATGGCAGGAAGATTTGGAAATGTTAAAAAATGTATTTCCATGTTGAACAAAAAGCTATAGATGATGTCCAAAGGAACACAGACCATGATGTGGAACCTTATACTTAATTTCTCATACTGACTTTGCCCTAATGGCTAGTCACTCATGTTTACTGTGAGAATGGTGAGGTACAAGGCTTATTAGTGAGGCTGAGATCAAAGAGACTATTATCAGCTCTTCTTGGGCTTCTAAATTGGTCCAGCCAACTTGAGAAAGAGAGAGAGAGAGGGAGAGAGACAGAGAGAGAGAGAGAGAGAGAGAGAGAGAGAGAGAGAGTGTGTGTGTGTGTGTGTGTGTGTGTAAGTAAGTAAGTAATTTAGAGACGGGGATCTCACTATGTTGCCTAGGCTGGCCTTGAACTCCTGGGCTCAAGCAATCCTCCTGCCTCAGCTTCTAGAATGGCTGGGACAACAGGGGCCTGCCACTGACCCAGCCCAAGTTATTTATGTAGTTAAAAATAAAGAAGTGATTTTTAAAATTTTATTTACTTTTTGCATTTTGATACAGTTTTGCTCTGTCACACAGGCTGGAGTTCAGTGGTGTGAGCACAGCTCACTGCAGTCTTGACCTCCTGGGCTGAAGCGATCCTTCTGTCTCAGACTCTGATGTAGCTGGGACCACAGGCATGCGTCACCACGCTTGGCTAATTTTTAATTTTTTTTTTTTTTTATAGAGATGGGGTCTTGCCATTTTGCCCAGGCTGGTCTTGAACTCCTAGGCTCAAGTGATGATCCTGCCTTGGCCTCCTAGAGCGCTGGGATTACAGGTGTGTTCCAGTGCCTGGAAGTGATTTTTAAATGAATAGAAACAAGAAATGTTTCTAAACTTCCTTGCAAATATATTCTGCCAAGCCCAGTAGAGTAAGGTCCAGTAGGTCTTTTGCCATTTCTGAAAAGGTGACGCCAACCAGGCTGTTAATTGTGATGAGTTCCACGCTGTTTCAGCTGCCTCGTGTTATCCATGACCGCATTACAAGCATTATAAAGCAGTATTTAGTATCTTCACATCCAGCATTGAATGTACACGCTGATGAAGTTGATTCCTTTTTCCTGTTAGCAGCTGTCTGTTGTAGGGGTGAGGGAAATGAATGGGTGAGGAAAGTGAAATGAAAGTTGTCTGAAAAGATTTATGCCAAGAAATGTTGCAGTATGATCTGAAGTTGATGTTTTGCCATTATTTGTAGGGTTTTGCGGCCTCCAGGTGGTGGATCCAATTTTTCATTAGGTTTTGATGAACCAACAGAACAACCTGTGAGGAAGAACAAAATGGCCTCTAATATCTTTGGGACACCTGAGGAAAATCAAGCTGCTTGGGCCAAGTCGGCAGGTATTCTTGTTATCTGTGCTCACTGTTCAAAGGTATGGGCCCAGTATCAACAGCCACAGATGCAGCCTGGGCACCAAAGTGTGCCCCCATCTCTATAAAACAAAATAAAAATTAGCTGGTGGTAGGGGCAGTGTGCATGTAGTCTCTAATACTTGGGAGGATCGCTTGAGCCTGGGGGGTGGAGGCTACAGTGAGCTGTGATTGAACCGCTGCCCCCCAGCCTAGGTGACAGAGTGAAACCCTGTGCCAAAAACAAACAAAAGAGAAATTAACTACAGCTGGTTTTGAACTAATAACAAAATCTAGCTTAATGGTAATAAAACAACAGTTTAGATTTAACATGAGAGGAAAGAGATAGGAAATACTAGGAGGCTGTGTGATGGATCAGAGTCGGGACTGAAGTCAGACTGGGTTAACGTTTAAGTAATTAGCTTAACTTCCTTAAGACTGTTTTCTCAGGCCGGGCGTGGTGGCTCAAGCCTGTAATCCCAGCACTTTGGGAGGCCGAGGCGGGTGGATCACGAGGTCAAGAGATCAAGACCATCCTGGTCAACATGGTGAAACCCCATCTCTACTAAA
>NW_016107408.1:5290690-5293172 GCF_001604975.1 Cebus imitator | reverse complement strand
AAAAAAAAAAAAAAAGAAACATTTCTGAGTTTAGGGACTGTTTTTTGCTAATACTGCTTTGCCTGGAACTCCAGGAGACTAGTGCTGGCATGACCACTAGTTGTGTCTGGAGTTGAGTACTACCACTAAGCCCCCTGTGTGTTGGAAAGACTTCCCCCTAAATCCCTCAGAGCACATTGAGGCATCACCTGTCTGGGTGTGGAGAGAACTGGAGAAGGGCTTTGGAACCGATAGGGGTCCTTCCATAACTAGATAAGGGGAAAGGAGAGAGACAAATGAAAGGATAGGTTTACCAGTTCTCCATTCTAATGCAGGATCTCTGAAGTGCTCATTGGGGTGGGGTCATCAGAGTAAAGTTTATGTTTTTTGTTTTCGATGTGTTCCTGGCACCACGGCAATTTCTCGTGCAGAATATTTGCATAGCACTGTCCTAAGTTGGACGGAGGTAGCAGACTGACCCTGGGCTTGACTGCATCAAAATGAAATGTCACATTTGGTGTCAAATAAATATTAGCTGCTATGAAGTATGACTGGTTTTTTGTGTTCCAAAATTAAAATAGGAAGTAAATTTTTGAATTTTTTTCCTTTCTAGGGAGAAGCTGATATTCATGGTGAGTACTTCTGAAGACCAAATTTCTGGCTCTGTCAGTGGTTTTAGGACAGATGTGAATTTTGATTTAAATCATGTCAGCTAGGCGCAGTGGTTCACGCCTGTAATCCCAGCACTTTGGGAGGCCAAAGCAGGTGGATCCCGTGGTCAGCAGTTCAAGACCAGCCTGGCCAAGATGGTGAAACTCTGTCTCTATTATAAATACAAAATTAGTCAGGCGTGGTGCCAGGCACCTGTAATCCCAGCTCTTCTGAAGGCTGAGGTAGGAGAATCACTTGAACCTGAGGGGCAGAGTGAGCTGAGATGGCACCACAGCACTCCAGCCTGGGTGACAAAGCAAGACCCCATCTCTAAATAAATAAATAAAATCATGTCTTGGGGAAGGAGACTGGGGAGTGAAACCTGGCTGTGCCCCAAGTGCTGCCATCCTCTGGGTGGAGAGGAAACGAAAATGAAACTGGAAAGTCAGTAAACATGGCCACATTCTTAATCTGCCAGTAATGTGATCAATGCTAGAAATGTAATAGAAGAGAAAAATTGGAGAATCCTTTAAAATTACATATATTGACTGGGCGTGGTGGCTCACGCCTGTAATCTCAACACTTTGGGAGGCTGAGGCAGGCAGATTGCTTGAGCCCAGGAGTTCAAGACCAGCCTGGGAAACATGGTGAAACACCATCTCTATAAAAAAAGTACAAAATAGCCTGGCATGGTGGCACATGCCTGTAATCCAACTACCCAGGAGGCTCAGGTGGGAGGACTGCTTGAGCCCAGGACGTGGAGGTTGCAGTGAGCAGAGATCACACCATTATACTCCAGTCTGGGTGACAGAGTGAGACCTTGCCTCAAAAAAATAAACCCAAATATATCTATACTCAAACACACCCACATTTAATCAGGTCAGTATTGGTTACACTTAATGAGAGCTTTTTTTTTTTTTTTGAGATCAGGTGTCTCTCTGTCACCAAGGCTGGAGTGCAGTGGGTGATCACAGCTCACTGTGGCCTTGACCTCAGCTGATCCGCCTACCTCAGCCTCCTAAGTAGCTGGGACTATAGGTGTATGCCACCACACCTTGCTAATTTCTTTTTATTTTTAGTAGAGATGAGGTCTCACTATGTTTCCCAGGCTGGTCTCGAACTCGTGAGCTTAAGTGATCCTTCCACCTCAGCTTCCCCAAAGTGTTGGTATTACAGGCATGAGCCATCCCAGCTGAGAGCTTTTTGCATTTATGTACTTATTGTATTTATGTATATACTAGCCAAGTGCAGGATTGAGAAAAGGAGAAAGCTGGACCTGTAACTATGAACAATCCAGATAACTCCCACCCAGAGAGAGCTTTTTAAGATAAGCATTTCAAGCTCAGCGCACAGCATCCAATTTACAAAGTTCATTTGTTTTTATAGGGATGTTGCTTATTCAGCAACACATTGGTTACTTGGTGATTTTGTAAATAATGATTTAGGGAGCAAATGTAAATTTTGAGCTGACCATCCATATTACCAATTACAGGTAGAAATAAGCTGTAATTATTGACTTAATTACCTTAAGTCTTGGAAGTATTTGTTGGCATTTCTTTAACAAGTGCTGGAGAACTGCTGATGAATGCGAGGCTGACAAGTATCAGGCAGCAGCAGTCCGTGAGTGCGGCAGTCACAAGGCCCTCTGGTCTAGACAGAAGCAGCAGCTTCCTCTTAAGGCCTTTTCCTACCCTTATGTTTTATGGTGTAGTGCTTTCAAGGACACACAGAGCCGGGCGCGGTGGCTCACGCCTGTAATCCCAGCACTTTGGGAGGCCAAGGCGGGTGGATCACGAGGTCAAGAGATCGAGACCGTCCTGGTCAACATGGTGAAACCCCGTCTGTACTAAAA
>NW_016107408.1:5284882-5287560 GCF_001604975.1 Cebus imitator | reverse complement strand
TAATTGAGCCAGATCTCTGTCCCCCATTCTGAAGTGCAGTGGCACTTCCACTTCCTGGGTTTAAGTGAGTCTCCTGCTTCAGCTTCCTGAGTGGCTGGGACTACAGGTGTGTGCTACCACTCCTGGCTAAAATTTTTGTATTTTTAGTAGAGATGGTGTTTCTCCATGTTGGCCAGGCTGGTCTCAAATTCCTGACCGAAGGTGATCCTCCTGCCTTGGCCTTCCCAAGTGCTGGGATTATGGACATGAGCCACTGTGCCAGCCAATTTTTGTAGTTTTTGTAGAGATAGGGTTTTGCCATGTTTCCCAGCCTGGTCCTGTTGATCTTCCTGCCTTGGCCTCCCAAAATGCTGGGATTATTGGTGTGAGCCACCGTGCCTGGCTGGGGTACAGTAATAAGATACATCTGGAGTATTAAAGGTCAACCCCAATTCAGTTTAAATAAGATGGATTCCCTTTGGATATAAGGGAGATTGCTTTTACCTCCAGGGCAGTTAAACACAGGAGTGGCTACAGGAATGACTTTGGAGTTTCCATCTTGAGAAATCTTTAAGAGGGAGAAAGTCCAGGAATTTCAGGCAGAAAAGTCTTTCCCTAACTGCAGGCAGGTTAGATGGTCTGCTACTTTTCTTCAGTTTCTGATTCTTTGATTCTTACAACGAGTCATTTTCTTCTATTCAGATAGAGGTGTCTTTGTTCAGTTATCTTATTGATGTGCCAAAGAAGAGAGACAAGTCAGGAGTGGCTAAAATGTATATTTTGGTAGAAATAATTTCATTTAAATATTCAGCAGACAAAAGCTTTCTGTGTCAAATTGGTATAAAAGTTTCTAAGCAATCTCAATTCCTGTACTTATCTCATTATAGGCTAGTAACAAACTAACCTCCCTCTTCTGTGGCTGGACTATTTCTAACTGGACATTTATTTTATTTATTTTGAGACAAAGTCTTGCTCTTGTCCACCAGACTGGAGTGCAGTGGTGTGCATCTTGGCTCACTACAACTTCCACCTCCCAGGTTCAAGCCATTCTCCTGCCTCAGCCTCCCGAGTAGCTGGGATTGCAGGCATGCACCACCATGCCCGGCTAATTTTTGCATTTGTAGTAGAGACGGGGTTTCACCATGTTGGCCAGGCTGGTCTGGAACTCCTGACCTCAGGTGATCTGCCCGCCTTGGCCTCCCAAAGTGCTGGGATTACAGGCTTGAGCCACGCCCAGCCTGGACCGACATTTTAATTTTATTAAGGCCTGCTGCTGCTTGTTTAGGCTCCCTGTGTTGTGTGCTTTTTTGTTCTTTATTGGTATGTTATGTATTTGTGAAAAACAAAACAATTCTATTAATAATGTAAGACAAATACAAGATTAGTAGGATTGAGCTTGATTCATCCAAAGAGCATTTCGTGAAAATAAATCACCATGGGTGGGCTGTAAGATTATGTTTTATTCTTCAGAATATTCATTAACTGCTTGATTCAGACAGAATGAAGAATTCAGTCAGATCCTATATGTGTAGCAGGAGGCCGTGTCCCACCAGCAGAAATGAAACTACTTGAACTAATAAGTTGTCTTAGTCTGAATTCTAGAGTTTTTTTTTTAATGTGGAGTTTTGTTTTTCTTTTATATTTATAGTTTAGGTTATTTTAGGGACACTTATTGCAGGACTTGTGTGTCTGATCCAGTGCATTTGATCTTGCTGCTTTTTACAATGGATGTAACCATAGGAAACTAATAGGTGACCCTCTCTGAGTTTCAGTTCATAATTGCGATGGCTGTCATTCTGGAAAGCCTTATACTCTAGTTTTGCTTGTAGTCACATTGTATAGAACATTTTATATGTTATTTCCTTAGAATGTCCCAGAAATTCATGAAATGTTAAAAGTAGCATATTCCTGAGATTTTGCTGTGTTTTGGATCTAAGAATATATATTTTTAGTTCAAAGACTTCTCGGCTGGGTGAGGTGGCTCACGCCTGTAATCTCAGCCCTTTGGGAGGCCAAGGCAAGTAGATTACCTGAGGTCAGGAGTTCAAGACCAGCCTGGCCAACACAGTGAAACCCTGTCTCTACTAAAAATACAAAAAATTTAGTCAAGCGTGGTGGGGTGGTGGGTACCTGTAATCCCAGCTACTTGGGAGGCTGAGGCAGGAGAATCACTTGAACCTGGGAGGCACAGCTTTCAGTGAGCCGAGATTGCGCTGCTGCACTCCAGCCTGGAAAACAAGAACGAAACTCTGTCTGAAAAAATGGAAGAAAAAAAAAAGGCCACACGTGGTGGCCCATGCCTGTAATCCCAGCACTTTGGGAGTCCTAGGCGGGTGGATCACAAGGTCAGGAGTTCGAGACCAGCCTGGCCAATATGGTGAAACCTCATCTCTACTAAAAATAGAAAAGTTAGCTGGGCATGGTGGCTTAGGCTTGTAGTCCCAGCTACTTGGGAGGCTGAGGCAGAAGAATTGCTTGAACCCGGGAGACGGAGGTTGCAGCGAGCCGAGATTGTGCCACTTCACTCTAGCCTGGGTGACAAAGCGAGACTCCATCTCAAAAAGAAAAAATTAAAAAAAAGAAAACTAGGCCAGGTGTAGTGGCTTTAATGCCTATAATCCTAGCACTTTGGGAGGCCAAAGTAGGCAGATCACTTGAAGCCTGGAGTTCGAGACCAGCCTGGCCAACATGGCAAAACC
>NW_016107408.1:5280983-5283748 GCF_001604975.1 Cebus imitator | reverse complement strand
GCCTCCCAAAGTGCTGGGATTACAGGCTTGAGCCACCGCGCCCGGCTTCTTATTTTTTTTTTAAAGACAGAGTTTTGTTCTGTCGCCAGGCGCCAGGCTGGAGTGCAGTGGCACGATCTTGGCTCACTGCAACCTCCGCTTCACAGGTTCAAGCAGTTCTCCTGCCTCAGCCTCCTGAGTAGCTGGGACTATAGGCGTGTGCCACCATGCCCAGCTAATTTTTGTATTTTTTAGTAGAGATGGGTTTCACCATGTTGGCCAGGATGGTCTCTATCTCTTGACCTTGTGATCTGCCCTCCCAAAGTGCTGGGATTACAGGCATGAGCTACCACACACCCAGCCTGAATCAGTGTTTTTTTCTGGTTTTGGAGACAACCCTAATGAGAGTTTGTTTAGAAATGTTGGATTGGTTTGTTTTTTTGCTGTCTGTCAGAGAATTGGATAAATAGACTATGTCATGTGGTAATTGCTATAAAATAGCAGTTAAGCTTGACAGTGAAGTGAGGGATTTGAAAACATGTAGTTAATGAGCAAGGTGAATTACAACCCTGTGTGAAAGTATATCGGATACTTCTCCTACAGTAAAAACAAAGGAAATCGATACCATTTATGTTAAATGTAACCAGAACAGTGTTACGTCTTACCTGGCTACATATAAATAAATGTCCACGAAACAAGTGAACTAGAAGGATGCTGAGGACTTGCAGTGGGACCGCTGGGAATGGCGAGAGCAGGACCCATCCGGAGGTGGAAGGGGCTGGAGAGCTAGAGTTCCCTGTTTTTATTTAAAATCTTCATCTTCATGTATTCATGTAATTTAGGAAAGAACATAAACAACAAATGTGGGAGAACATGAACACTGGTTAATTTTGTGGAGTGGGAACATGGCAGGTGATGATTATTTTCTTTATGCTTTTAGGTATGTTTCCAACCATCAAACAGAAAATTAAATAAAAAAAAAAACCAGACCTTTAATCTTAACAGGAAATACCTGTGGTTATGAGTGTTATTTCTATTCTGTTTTCATAGAAAATGTGGACACAGACTTGCAAGGCAGCCTGGGGCAGAGTGAAGAGAAGCCCGTGCCCGCTGCGCCTGTGCCCAGCCCGGTGGCCCCGGCCCCAGTGCCATCCAGGAGAAATCCCCCTGGTGGCAAGTCCAGCCTTGTCTTGGGTTAACTCTTACTGTCCTGAACACTGTCGTTTTGTTTGTTTCCTCCATGCTTGTGAACTGCACAACTTGAGCCTGACTGTACATCTCTTGGATTTGTTTCATTAAAAAGAAGCACTTTATGTACTGCTGTCTTTTTTTTTTTTTTTTTTTTTTTTTTTTTAAGAACAGGTTTCTCTCTGTTTTGACTCCTGGGTCTGTGGGCTATGGCATGAGTGTTTTCTAGTAGTAGGTTGGAGGGAAAGCTTTGTGACACTTAGTACTGTGTTTTTAAAAACAAATTAATTTGGTTCCAGATGTGTTAGAGGATCTTTTGTACTGGGGTTTTAACACTTTACTTGGGTTTACCAAGCCTCAACTGGACAGACCATAGCCAATCCACAGGCACCGTTCCCGCCAGGCCCCAGCACATAGGGTGTCTCTCCGCAGAGCCTTCTTGGTGTTGCCCTAACTTGGCCAGTGGCCTTTGCTCCGAGCCTCCTCCTGTGCCATGTGGAACAATGAAGAGGCCTGTGCCTCATGCCTTGCCACCTGCAAAGCAAAGAAACTGCCCTTTATTTTTTAGCCTTTTTTTGAGATGGAGTCTCGCTCTGTTGCCTAGGCTGGAGTGCAGTGGCACAATCTTGGCTTACTGCAACCTCGGTCTCCCGGATTCAAGCGATTCTCCTGCCTCAGCCTCCCAAGTAGCTGGGATTACACGTGCCTGCCACCACACCCGGCTAATTTTTTTGTATATATAGTAGAGACAGGGTTTCAACATGTTGGCTAGGCTGGTCTCAATGACCTCAGATGATCCACCCGCGTTGGCCTCCTAAAGTGTTGAGATTATAGGCTTGAGCCACCACACCGGCCTATTTTTTAACCTTAAGAAGTAGCCAGATAGTAACATGGTGGCTGATGAGCAAAGCTTGCTGCTCTCATGCAGAAAGTGGCTTGGATGTATAATGAAACTGACTGGAACTAAAAGCAGTGAAGCAAGGGAGGCAGTCACACCAAAGTGGGTCTTCATCTAGGAACGGGGTCCCATGGGGGCGGGGGGTGTTTTAAATAACTTGATGCTGTGTGCATGATGCTGGTGCTTGACCATGAAAGGAAAGTCTCATCCTTAAAATGTGTGTTGTACTTCACAATCCTGGACTGTTGCTTCAAGTAAACAATATCCACATTTTGAAACATTGTGTACTGTGTCTTCTTTTTGAGATGGTTTCAGTGTTCTCCCTGGTTAGATGCTTTTCTTGTTGTCACTAAAAATCCTGCCCACTGATTGGATGAGTCATTTGAAGTTAAAATAGCTGGGTGTGCCTGTAATTTGCTAGTTGGGATGCTGAGGCAAGAGGATGCCTGAGCCCAGGGGTTTGAGATTATCCTGGGCAACGTAGCAAGACCCCCTTAAAAAACAAAAACAAAATGGATGAAGACCCAGAGAGCAGTGGGTTTCTCTCGGAAGAAGTCTCTAAAGATAAGCAGGTTAGACTCTTCTGCTAACCTGCCCTTTGTTCTGGGGTAACATTTTAAAGTGTTCTCCAAGCCTTGGCAACATGGTGAAACCTCGTCTCTACCCCCTAAAAAAAAAAAAAATTCTTCATAGAATAAAG
>NW_016107408.1:5276310-5280398 GCF_001604975.1 Cebus imitator | reverse complement strand
AAAAAAAAGATGTTGTCTCACTGTTGCCCAGGCTGAAGTATAGTGGCATGATCTCCACTGACTGCAACCTCTGCCTCTCAGGTTCTAGTGATTCTCCTGCCTCAGCCTCCCAAGTACCTGGGACTATAGGCACCTGCCACCACACTCAGCTAATTTTTGTATTTTTAGTAGAGATGGGATTTTGCCATGTTGCCCAGGCTGGTGTTGAACGCCTGACCTCAAGTGACCCGCCTGCCTGGACTTCCCAAAGTGCTGAGAGTACAGGCATGAGCCACCATCCCGGCCCTCCAATTCAATTCTGACAATCATCTACCTGGAGATAGCTTAGATTCCACAGGTTGAGGGCTCAGTCCCCAAGAAAGCTTCCCCTTGAATTTCAAGTCGCAAGTCTGGACCTCCGAAATGTCTGCGTATCTATGAGTTGTATGCATGTTGACTTGAGACATTCTTAGACTGTTTTTGCGATGCTTCTGTTGCATGTATTTGGAAGCAGTGGGCTCGTGAGATGGGCCACTTAAATCTGTGTTTATAATTTTGGCTCCCCCTCCCCTCACAGGGCCTCCCTCTGTCACCCAGGCTGGACTGCAGTGGCAGGATGAAGGC
This sequence comes from Cebus imitator, assembly GCF_001604975.1. Taxonomy (NCBI): domain Eukaryota; kingdom Metazoa; phylum Chordata; class Mammalia; order Primates; family Cebidae; genus Cebus; species Cebus imitator. The sequence goes on along the minus strand of NW_016107408.1, from coordinate 5,279,795 downwards.
TCAGTGTAGCCTCAACTTCCTGGTCTCAAGGGATCCTCCTGCCTCAAGCTCATGAGTAGCTGGGACCACAGGCATGCGCCACCATATCCAGCTTATTGATTTATTGTAGCGGCAGGGTCTCCCTATGTTGCTCAGGCTGGTCTTGAACTCCTGGGCTCAAGTGATCTGCCTGGGCCTCCCAGAATGCTGGGATTACCAGCCTGAGCCACTGTTCCTGGCTTTATAGTTTGTACGTAAATAGATTTTGGTAGAGTCAGGAAGTTTCATGAAATCCACAAAAAGGAGAGTCAAATTTATTAGTTAAGCATTTTCTACACGGGGGTAGAAAATGCCAGTTCTAGGTAAGCAATGTTAGTAAGCAATGTTAGTTCTACATAAAGTCTTGAGGACAGTCCTGATTACTTGTACCTGATCAAAATAATCTTTCCAGGGAAACCAGGCTTGAAACTCCCATTTTTTTTTTTTTTTAATGGAGTCTCTCTCTGTTCGCCAGGCTGGCGATTCTCCTGCCTCAGCCTCCCGAGTAGCTGGGATTACATGCATGCTCCACTGTGCCCAGCTAATTTTTGTGTTTTAGTAGAGATGGGAGTTTCTCCTTGTTGGTCAGGCTGGTCTCGAACTCCCGACTTATGGTGATCCGTCGCCTCGGCCTACCAAAGTGCTGGATTACCAGCGTGAGCCACCGCGCTCGGCGCTTCCCGGTATTTCAGGGCATCCCTTTGTTGCAACCCTGGAAGGTCAGTCCCCGACTAGTAATGTGGGGTACATTTGCTGTAAACTGGGAGGCAGCTGATGGGGACAAAGGCTGAGTACGAGAAGCGCAGGGTCAGAAAAAGGCCCCTCAGAGCCGTCCCTGCACCCTAACCCTAGGAAGGCTTCACATAACCGCAGGGCCACCTGCACCGCCACCAGTCTACGAGCGGCCCAGCGTTCTATGCAAATAAACTCGGCGGCCCCGCCTAGCGCCGCAGCTCCGGAAGCGGCGCTCCCTTCCCCTTTCTCCCTCCCCGCGCTTCCGGCTGGGCTGGTGCCCCCACGGGCCCGAAGTCCCGGCCCGGCGGCAATGGCGCGGCGCGTACGCGTGCTGGTGGACATGGACGGCGTCCTGGCTGACTTCGAGACCGGCCTCCTGCGGGGCTTTCGCGACCGTTTCCCCAGGGAGCCGCACGTGCCGCTGGAGCAGCGCCGCGGCTTCCTGGCCCGCGAGCAGTACCGCGCTCTGCGGCCCGACCTGGCGGTAGGGGGCGCGGGGTCCCACCCGGGCAGGGCCGGCTACCACCGTTCGCGGGGCCACCCCCTTCTGTGTGAATGGAGCAGAGCTGTCACCCCAGAACCCGCGGGCAGCGCACCCTGGGGAGGAGCCTTTGGGCGCGAGCCCCTGAGCGAAGCCCCCTCCGCAGCTCCGAGCCGGAGCCCGGAGCCCCTAGGAGGCTCCCTGCGAGTCCTCGCTGGAGCTGGATCTGCCAGAGGCAGAAACCGGGACCCAGATCTCTTGTCTTTTCAGGACAAAGTGGCCAGTGTGTACGAAGCCCCAGGCTTTTTCCTGGACCTGGAGCCCATCCCGGGGGCCTTGGACGCCGTGCGGGAGATGAACGACCTGCCGGAGTAAGGAGGGCGAGGGCGGGCGGAGGCCGGGGTGGGCTTCGGGCTCCCGGCTCCCAGCAGTGACCACGTCCTCCTCATCCGCAGCACGGAGGTCTTCATCTGCACCAGCCCCCTGCTGAAGTACGACCACTGTGTGGGTGAGAAGGTGTGGCTGCCCGGCCCCCCCCCACCGCACATGGAGCTGCCTAAATCCTGATTTTAAAAAGAAACCACCAGAAACCAGAAGGTTGGGGGTGGGGGTGGGGCTCTCAAGGGCTTACACCCCACTCCTTGCCCCTCAATTCCGGCTCGCATCAGGCCCTACTGACAGACCTGTGTCTCCTACACAGTACCGCTGGGTGGAGCAGCACCTGGGGCCCCAGTTCCTAGAGCGAATTATCCTGACAAGGGACAAGACGGTGGTCTTGGGGGACCTGCTCATTGATGACAAGGACACAATTCGAGGTTGGATCCGTCATCCTTGGCAGCCTCCAGGCCTCTGGCCTACCTGGAGTAGGGAGAGGGAGTAAAAATAACCAGATGACAGCGGGCTGCCTTTCCTGTCCTAGGCCATGAGGAGACCCCAAGCTGGGAGCACATCTTGTTCACCTGCTGCCACAATCGGCACCTGGTCCTGCCCCCCACAAGGAGACGGCTGCTCTCCTGGAGTGACAACTGGAGGGAGATCTTAGACAGCAAGCGAGCAGCTGTGCAGCGGGAATGAGAGGGATGCCGCGGGCAGCGGCTGGAGCTGAAGGGCAGGCCCGCAGGGGCCACCGCAGAGCCGAGTCAGGTTGGCATCGTGCTGGTGCCTTTGGCCCCGTGGAATGGTGCAGGCAGACACCGTAACCTCTGTGCTGCCAGGCCATAGGCCCAGCCCCGGTACCTCCCGAGAGGCTGCCCCTGGACTCTGACTGGCATGCAAATAGAGTGGGAAAACTAGTTGGGACCCTTTTAATAAAAGACCTTGGCTTTCTAGTCTTCTAGGACCCTTTATTTGGGAGTGTAAAGGGACAGGCTCCCTGGGTGGGTGCTGGTGAGCCCTGCCCTCCCCTCTGAGTCCAGTGGCCCCTGAATCTGCCCCATTTCCATGTCCATGTGGATACCATTCCTGTAGCATTTGCCATTCTTGGGCCATCTAAGGGGTCAGCCTTGAGGGGGTACACAAGAGGCAAGGACCCCCCATTTTCCCTGAGCTCCAGCTTTCCATCGGGTCCCACATACCTTCTGTTGTTGACCAGGGCGCACCGAGGACATGGAGCCACTTCCTCTATGTTGCTGTCTCTTCCTGTCTCCCTTGAGCACCACTCTTTCACTGCATCCCTGATGCCCTCACGAGATATACTTCTGGGGTAGGGGCTCCCCATCACTGAGTATGGCAGCGGAGGAGAAGGGCGAGGGGGGGAAGATGCAGCTCCCCGGGGTCATGCCTCCATTCTGATGTGTCATCACTCGCATGGCCTTTTCTTGATGCCTGATGGACATGTTAAGTCACTGGGCTGTGTCACTCAAGGGCAGGGACCCCATCTTCATCTTGGAGTCCCCTACGTGGTGCCTGGCAGAAAGCAGGGCTGGGCAGACGATTCATGCTGGGCTACAGGTTATCCAGGTTGGCATCCCCACACCAAATGCCCAGCCTGGAGAGCCCCTGGGGGAGGTATCCATCCTCCACAGCCCTCAAGGGGGCACCACACCTTACCAGGGTGAGATCCTTTCACCATGAGGCATCTCATTCCTGTCCCTGAAAACTACTCTGGACACTTCTGTTAAAGTTAATCCCTTAGTTCCTGCTATGAAGGTAGCTCTCTTAAGCCTCAGTCTCAGTTGCTGAGAACACTGTCCTGCAAAGCCTCTGGGTCCAGGTATGTGGCTGCTTTTTTTTTTTTTTTTTTTTTTTTTTT
>NW_016107408.1:5273350-5276270 GCF_001604975.1 Cebus imitator | reverse complement strand
TCTTGTTCTGTCACCAGGCGCCAGGCTGGAGTAAAGTGCCAGGTTGCCAGGCTAGACTCACTGCAACCTCGGCCTCCCGGGTTCAAGCATTTCTCCTGCCTCAGCCTCCCAAGTAGCTGGGACTACAGGCATGTGCCACCATGCCTAGCTAATTTTTATATTTTAGTAGAGACAGGGTTTCACCATGTTGGCCAGGATGGTCTCGATCTCTTGACCTCGTGATCCGCCTGCCTTGGCCTCCCAAGGTGCTGAGATTACAGTTGTGAGCCACCGCGCCTGGCCACGTAGCTGCTGCTTACACCATTGCCTGCCTGGCAGTGGTGGCGCTGGACATAGGGTTGAGTGTGGGCCTATGGAAGCAGCTCCAGTTTATTCATGTGTCTCTGAGTCTGGCTTCCTTAACTGAATAGCATTTCATCACAGTGTAAATACCTGTCCTGCTGAAAGAACTCACCTTTCCAATGGCCGAAAAGGCACCACTTGGGCAGCATGTCCTCCTTCTGTGCCCTGTGTCCACACCAGGCCCATGGTCTCCAGCAGTAGGAGTGCTATAGTCTCCAGGTCTCCATGGATCAGCGCTGCTGTGGGGACACGCTCCTAGGCAGTGGGATACCCAGGGCAGAGTGTGCCTGCCGGCTGCGTGCCTCAGCCACTTGGCTGGGGGAGCAGAAGTCCTCCAGGAAGATCTGCGCCAGGTTCCGGAGCCTGGCACTGGCTGAGAGGGAGAAGCGCAGCATGCACTGTACCACGGGTGCGGCGGTCAGCTCTGGGGGGCGGCAGGGGCCCGGTGCACTCAGGTGTATGAGCGTGGTGATGGCAGACAGCACTGTCTCCTCGTTGGGGCTGGACAGGCAGTTGATGATGAGAGGGATGCCTCCTGCCTGCAGGATGTGTTCCTTGTTGGCTCTGTCTGGGCACAGGTTGCACAGGCCTCCTGTGGGAGAACAAGGAGGAATCTGTATGCTGCAGCCCTAGCCTTCCTCCCAGCTCCCCAGCCCATGAGCCCCAGGATGGGTCCCAGGCCAGAGAGAAGCTTGCCCCAGTACAAGAGATCCAAAGCCCATTCCGGCTTCCTGCCCTCTCAAGCTTTCAGAAAGGCCTGTCTGCCCCGGCCTGCCACAGCCCAGCCTTCTGAAAGTGGGCACAAATCCCTTTCCTTCTCAGTTCAATGGCTGATATGCTTTTTTCCCTTTCTTAAATGTAAAAAAGTAAAACAAGGCCGGGCACGGTGGCTCATGCTTGTAATCCCAGCACTTTGGGAGGCTGAGGTGGGTGGACCATCTGAGGTCAGGAGTTCAAGACCAGCCTGGCCAACATGGTGAAACTCCATCTCTACTAAAAATACAAAAATTAGTTGGACGTGGTGGTGTGTGCCTGTAATCCCAGCTACTTGGGAGGCTGAGGAAGGAGAATCTCTTGAACCGGGGAGGCAGAGGTTGCAGTGAGCCAAGATGGTGCCACGGCATTCCAGCCTGGGTAACACAGCAAGACTGTTTCAAAAATAAATAAATAAAATAAAAAACTAAAACAAAATCTATAATGCATTGTCACCATAGAACAATTATTATTATTATTTTTTTGAGACAGAGTCTCTCTCTGTAGCCCAAGTTGTAGTGCAGTGGTGCAATCTCAGCTCACTGCAACCTCCGCCTCCCAGTTTCAAGCGATTCTTCTTCCTCAGCCTCCCGAGCATCTGGGACTACAGGTGCTTATCATCATGCCCAGCTAACTTTTTGTATTTTTTAGTAGAGACAGGGTTTTACCATGTTAGCCAGGATAGGCTCGATCTCCTGACTTCGTGATCTGCCCGCCTTGACCTCCCAGAGTGCTGGGATTGAGCCACAGCACTTTGGGATGAGCCACAGTGCCTGGCCAAGCAGGAGAATTTCTAAGCAGAAAGACATGTGACCCAGGATCAGTAAGAGGAGGAGATATGGGGTAGCCACCCCACGCTCTATGTCAGGCAGATCCAGTGAGGATCTCAGCACTGCCACTGAAGACCAGGTGACCAGAGCCAGCTACTCAATTTCTGTAAGCCTTGGTTTCTTCACCGGTAAAACTGGCACAGAAATGAAATGATGTGATTAGCGCATCTTGTTTGGACACACAGGTGATGTGGAGTAAGCATCCACCTGTTCAGAGCCCAGAGGTTGGCAGTACCAGACCTGTAGCCCTCACATACAGAATAGTGCCAGCACATACATGCAGAGTTTATCAATGAGAAAGCAAGTGCCTGTGTAGCCAGTATTGAGGTGATCCATAAGCCTTTTCATGTGCCTTTCTGATCCAGTCCTCTTCCCTCCCTCAGAGACACACACCTTCCTGGTTACACTGTATTACTATGAGTCTAGCATCATTTGCTAAATATTATGTTTTTAAGATCGCTGCATGCAACTGTAGATTTCAGTTTGGTTGCTAAATAGTAGAAATATCCCATGATGTCAGTATCCACTCTCCTGCTGACTGTCTCTGGTTTGGGACCTTGGGACCGTTACAGACAGTACTGCTAGTGGCGTTTCACTGCATGTGCATGTACCCTAGCCCCGTGGATTGAAGTGCTGGGTCATGGGGTGCGCCTACTATCTTCAACTTGTTTTTTTTTTTGAGACGGAGTCTCGCTCTGTCGCCAGGCTGGAGTGCAGTGGCGTGACCTTGGCTCACTGCAACCTCTGCCTCCCGGGTTCAAGTGATTCTCCTGCCTCAGCCTCCCAAGTAACTGGGACTAGAGGCGCCCACCACCACTCCCAGCTAATATTTTCTATTTTTTAGTAATGGGGTTTCACCATGTTGGCCAGGATGGTCTCGATCTCTTGACCTCATGATCTGCCCGCCACGGCCTCCCAAAGTGCTGGGATTACAGGCGTGAGCCACCGTGCCTGGCCTATCTTCAACTTTACAAAATACTGTTTTTCTTATTAAA
>NW_016107408.1:5266814-5272915 GCF_001604975.1 Cebus imitator | reverse complement strand
TCTTTTTGAAACGGAGTTTCGCTCTTGTTACCCAGGCTGGAGTGCAATGGCGCTGTCTCGGCTCACCGCAACCTCCGCCTCCTGGGTTCAGGCAGTTCTCCTGTGGGAGGCCACCTTCTTAAACTCTGTTTTAGTAACAAAACTGCTAAATATTCTACGATATGCTAGGATTCAACCAGTTTTCATGAAAGTAGAAAATTATCTCCTGATTCCTTCATATCTTCATACAGCATCTAGGATGGCGCGGGTAGGTACACAGGACATCTAAGAGTCAGTCAATGGCGCTGTGGGCAGACCCTCCCAGTAGAATTCCAAAGGCTACCAATACTTTCATTTAGGACTTGAACTCAGAATTATTTCATTCAATGACTATTTACTGAGACCCTGGCTTTACATCTGGTTTCCATAATTCATCCACCTCCCATCCATCATCCCAAACAAGGGCAGCTCTGGCCTGACCAAGGACACCTCCGGCCTGACCAAGGACACCTCCTGGGGTCAGTTCCTTCTTTTTTCGTTTGTGTTTTTCTTTGAGACAGGGTCTTGCTCTGTCACCCCAGCTGGAGTGCAGTGTCGTGATCACGGCTCGCTGCAGCCTCAACATTCTGGACTCAAGTGATCCTTCTGACTCAGCCTCCTAAGTAGCTGGGACCACAGGCGTGCACTACCACGCCTCATTAATTTTTTATATTTTTTGTAGAGATGGGGTCTCACTATGTTTCCCAGGCTGGCCTCAAACTCCTGGGCTCAAGTGATCCTCCTACCTTGGCCTCCCAAAGTGCTAGAATTACAGGCATGAGCCACTGCACGCAGCCCCAGTGACAGTTCCTCTATGACACTGGCAAACTATGGCTGGGCGCGACAGCTCACGCCTTAATCCCAGCACTTTGGGAGGCTGAGTTGGGTGGATCACTGAGGTCAGGAGTTTGAGACCATCCTGGCCAACATCACAAAACCCCGTCTCTACTAAAATATAAAAATTAGCTAGGTGTGGTGACAGGTGCCTGTCATCCCAGCTACTTAGGAGGCCGAGGCCGGAGAGCTGCTTGAACCTGGGAGGCAGAAGTTGTAGTGAGCCGAGATTGCACCATTGCACTCCAGCCTGGGTGACAGGGCAAGACTCCATCTCAAAAAAAAAAAATAAAAAAAAAAAAAAAAAAAAAAAATGTGGCCCCAAACCGTGGGCGCTATCAGTTGCGGCAGAAATGTCTTCCCACCAGAACTCACTCAGGAATGTGGCAGAGGCAGCAAGGTACAGTAAAGAGAAAGAACAAGGAAAGAAAACGTCCTGGAGGCTGAGCCTGAGTTCTGCAGCTAGTTCCCCAGGGCATGGAATTTGGATCCTCGATGACAGGGTCATCCAGGCTCCAGTTATTGCTAACAGTGGGAGCCCCAGGCAGTGGACTTACCCTCACTTGGTGGCGGGGAGTTCCTGATATGTAAAAAGAGGCTAGAACCACCTGCCTTGCAGTTAATGACAGATTCAGAGGCCTTGTGGGCAGGGCTGGTTCAGGTGGGCGTGTGGTAAGCGCATGGTGTACACTGGGCGGGCATCCAGAAGAGGCAGCTTTTACCTCAACAGCACCCAAACAAGAGCCCTGGACCCTGGGCAGAAAAGGCAGCCAGAAGCACAGGGAAAGGGGTCAATAAGCTAGTTCCACAATTGTTCTAAATGGGCAAACCCACAAAAGGCCAAGAAAGGGGCTGGAGACAACTCATGCATGTTCTCCACGATTGCTATAAACAGGTCCTTCCTCATGGCTGTGGCTGTGCCTATGGGGGCAACTGAGAGGAAGCCACAGGAGAAAGGGACCCCTGCAGAGAGATGATGGTTAGCGAGGCCAGGCTGCTGCTGGCGAGTGGTCGCTGCCACCGCAGGTCTACTGCCACTGCTGATGGGAACACTGGGTCCAGACTGAAGCCCTGGCTGACATCCAGTAAGAGCGGGGGTCTCTCTATGGGCCTGCAGGGCCCTAAGCATGGAAATAAAGGAAACTCTTGAGTCCCTTCAAGAAATTCCAGGCACCCAGCTAGCCCTGAGAAGCAAATGAGCAACTTGATAAACAAGAAGGTCATAGTTAGCTTAAAACAATAGCCAAGGAAGTCACGATCAGAGAGAGAATGTCTGCTTTCCCCAGAGAAACTAAAGATAACATCCTTTATTTTATTTATTTATTTTTTTTTGAGACAGAGTCTTGCTCTGTTGCCCAAGCTGAAGTGCAGTGGCATGATCTTGGCTCACTGTAACCTCTGCCTCATGGGTTCAAGCAATTTTCCTGCCTCACCCTCCTGAATAGCTGGGATTACAGCTGCCATTATGCCCGGCTTATTTTTCTATTTTTAGTAGAGACGGGGTTTCACCATGTTGGCCAGGCTAGTCTTGAACTTTTGAGCTCAATTGATCCACCTGCCTCAGCCTCTCAAAGTGCTGGGATTACAGGTGAGCTACCTCGTCCAGCCTAAAGATAACATTTTAACATAAGCCCCTGAGTTGCTTTTCAGAAATCTGGATCCCCTGGCACTGAGACCGAAGATAAGGGGAACTGAAAACAGCACTCTGACCACTCTTCAGATCAATTCTTTGTTCTAAATTTCTCCCTGAAGGGCCTGGAGGACACACCCACAGGTCATAGCTAGCATTCTTTTTTGCTGATTCCGAATTTGTAGACAAAACTTCACCTCCTTAACCAATCACAAATCAGAAAATCTTTGAAGCCACCTATGAGCTGTGCCCCCATCCCTTGGAGACATCCTGCCCTTTTAGGCCAATATATAGCCTCCACGTGTTGATTTAAAACTTTGCCTATAACCTCTGGCTCCCTGCCTTTAAATACCATTACCCATAAGACGTGTGGGAGTTTGGGTCTTAAGCATGAGCTGCTGGATTCTTCTTGCTTGGGCCCTGCAATAAAGGCCTCATTTGCAGCCAGGCGGTGGCTCATGCCAGTAATCCCAGCACTTAGGGAGGCTGAGATGAGCTGATCACCTTAGGTCAGGAGTTCAAGACCAGCCTGGCCAACATGGTGAAACCCTGTCTCTACTAAAAACACAAAAATTAGCTGAGTGTGGTGGCAGGTGCCTGTAATCCCAGCTACGCAGGAGGCTGAGGCAGTGAGAATCTCTTGAACCTGGGAGGCAGAGGTTCCACTGAGACGAGATCACGCCATTGCACTCCAGCCCGGGCAACAGGGTGAGACTCAGTCTCAAAAAAAAGGCCTCTCTCACTGCAATTCCATCAGTAATTGCCTTAGTGTGCAGGGCGAGCAAATCATTTAGTTAGATAACATCGGGCTTCCAGCCCTCACAGAAGAGGCAAAAGTCCCGGGCCAAAGAGCAGACCTCATTCAGAGCTGCTGCAGCACAGCCAGCATGGAGGGGTGACTGTGGTGGCTGCAGGGACAGACGGAAGGAAGCCTGCATTCTCACCCTGGCCTGCCATAGCCAGACAAGGGGCAGCTGTCTGCAGGGCAGTTTCCTTATTGATAAAATGAGCAATTTGGAGTAAACTTTTCAGCTTTCACACAACAATCGAGGAATGAGAACTCTACGGGAAGGAAAGGGCCAAGGGAATAGCTGCTAGACCCTGAGTGCTTTGGGCTTCAGTTTCAGGTCTGGAACTCTTTAAACCTTTGGCCAGCCCGCTGAACCTCCCTAAGCTTCAGAGTCCTTACTTGAAAGTACGCGGTGTAAGCACATCTACTCCAGTACTATCTCTGATGCACAGGAAGCAAGTGCCTGGTACCCAATGGGAGCTCCTAAGTGTGAGCTAGTGCCATCCATGCTGGGGGTACAATAGCATTGGGCCTGCAGCCAGGTTCTCCCCACCTAACGCTGCCTGGGCACGCTCTGGGAGGCTGAGGATCGGCGTTCCTGTCATTCCGTGATGTTTTTCTGTGATGAAGGTAAGAATCCCTGGAGCAGATTATCTGATCCCATTTCACCTCTCTGGGAGAAGGGGCGACTGCTCACCCTCAAAGGGTTTTGGGTATCATTTGTCTTTGGGTGGCAACCAAGGGGATCCTGTCTACAGCTGCAGACACTAACCCTAAAAAAGCACTTTGTATAATCCCAGCACTTTGGGAGGCTGTGGAGGGCAGATCACCAGGTCAGGAGTTCGAGACCAACCTGGCCAACATGGTGAAACCCTGTCTCTACTAAAAACACAAAAATTAGCTGGGTGTGGTGGTAAGTGCCTGTAGTCTCCAGCTGAGGCAGGAGAATCACTTGAACCAAGGAGGCAGAGGTTGCAGTGAGCTGAGATCATGCCACTGCACTCCAGCCTGGGCAACACAGCAAGACTCTGTCAAAAAACAGAAAAACAAAAAAGAGCACTGTGGTGTTTCGTTTAATTCTCAACTGATGTGAGGCAGCTACTGGCACTGTCCTCATTTGACAGATTATTGGAGAGAGCGCCCACACCCACATGCCTGCCTGATCCCAAAGCCCAGCTCTCATCCCATTCACTATGCTGCTTGCCAACAAGCAGATACTCATTTTGTTTGTTTTTGTAGGGACAGGGTCTTGCTATGTTGCCCAGGCTGCTCTCTCCAATTCCTGGGATCTCAAGTGATCCTCTTGCTTCAGGTTCCCAGAATGCTGGGATTATAGGCATGAACCACCGAACCCAACCAAGCAGACACTGGTTTTGGTTTTGTTTTTTTTTTTTTTTGAGATGGAGTCTCGCTCTGTTGCCCAGGCTGGAGTGCAGTGGCGTGATCTTGGCTCACTGCAACCTCTGTCTCCTGGGTTCAAGTGATTCTTCTGCCTCAGCCTCCGAGTAGCTGGGATTACAGGTGTGCGCCACCACGCCCAGCTAATTTTTGTATTTTTGGTAGAGACAGGGCTTCGCCATGTTGGTCAGGCTGGTCTCGAACTCCTGACTTCAAGTGATTCAACTGCCTTGGCCTCCCAAAGTGCTGGGATTACAGGCATGAACCACTGTGCCCAGCCTGGTTTTGGATCTGTGAGCCACTGCCATGGGCAATCTGACCCAGCTCTCCACTCTGCCAGTCACTGCAGAACAAACCCTGCTCGGGGTGCTGCATCACGTCATAGCCGGGACTCCACACCTATGAAGTGTAGTTTCCCTGCTTTTCCTTCCCCTTCTCTCCTCCTCCCTAGGCCAAAAGGCCTAAGCACTCAAGCCACAAAGACAGAAGCAAGGCTGGGTGCTGCCCTCAGGGAGATCACAATCTCAGGGCTGCCACAGGGGATAAAAGACTCAACCCTCCACAGTGCAGCACAGCACAGAGCCTTCTCCAGCAGCAGCAGAGTAAGTGCCTGTCAGGGATCCCCACCCCAAGACATTAAGAGAAAGAGAAACAAGGGCACCAGCTCTCCTTCTCAGTCATGCATAATAAATACAAGAGAAACTTCCTCTGCAGAGTGTCCCACTGAGGGATTCGATGCTGAGAAAGTTACTTGCTTGGGACCAGGGATCTTGCTCTGGCAGAATAAGGAAGAGAAAAAAAGGAAGAAAAAATGGTTGGGAAAAATAAAGCTGGTGATAACGATCCTAAGAATTCTAGATAAAGTGCCTGCACAGACACAGATGCACAGACACACATCCACACTTCTGCTCCTGCAGCAGCCTGCAAGGCAGGCAAGGCAGGCCAGGAAACGAAGGGACAGGACTCAGCTGCTAGGAATCAGCTGAGAAGTGGAGACGCTGGGACCGCGGACACCAGGACCGGGGCTCAGCCCCCCACGGGGGGAAGCTGCCCAGGGTAGCAAGAACCTATGCCAGGGCCACGCCGTCCCCATAGCTCAGTGGACCCGGACCTCAGGGTGTCCCGACCTGGGAAAGTTGCTTCCTGACAATTTCCTGAGAAATGACAGCACAAAAGACTCCGACTGGTAAACACTTTTTGGGGCGACTGCTCTTTGACTTTCGCCAATTTTTCTCTAGGGTCAGCGGCTTGATTTGGAGGAGCTCTATCGCCCCCTGGTGGTTTAGCCACATGCTTCTGCAGGGGCCACAGTCACCATTCAGATTCAGATGGCAGCAGCTGTGGGGCAGAGGCACAAAAAGGGAGGGGATGGAAGACCAGTCTGGGTAACACAGTGAGACCCTGTCTTGACAAAAATTAAAAAAAAAAAAA
>NW_016107408.1:5253503-5266396 GCF_001604975.1 Cebus imitator | reverse complement strand
GAGGATAAGATCAATGCCCTCATTAAAGCAGCCGGTGTAAATGTTGAACATTTTTGGCTTGGCTTGTTTGCAAAGGCCATGGCCAATGTCAACACTGGGAGCCTCATCTGCAATGTAGGGGCTGGTGGACCTGCTCCAGCAGGAGGTCCTGCCCCTCTACCGCTGCTGCTCCAGCTGAGAAGAAAGTGGAAGCAACAAAAGAATTTGAGGAGTCTGATGATGACATGGGCTTTGGTCTTTTTGACTAAACTTCATTTATAATACGTTCAATAAAAAGCTAAAGTAAAAAAGAAAAAACAATAAAAAGTTTTGTCTTTTTTTTGAGATGGAGTCTCACTCTGTTGCCCAGGTTGGAGTGCAGCGGCATGATCTTGGCTCACTGCAACCTCCGCCTTCTGGGTTCCTGTCTCAACCTCCTAAGTAGCTGGGACTGCAGGCATGTGCCACGATGCCCAGTTAATTTTTTATTTTTAGTAGAGACAGGGTTTCATGATGTTGGCCAGGCTGGTCTCGAACTCCACCTTAGGTGATCCTCCCCCTTCAGCCTTCCAAATTGTTGAGATTATAGGCATGAGGCACCACACCCAGCCTAAAGAGATTTAAGATAATTTATGTAGTAACTTCCTTCCAATGAGTATAATATGTAAAGAGAGGAAAGAAAGAGTACTTTCACAGTGGAGAAGCCTGGTGACAACACTTCAGCCAGGTAATCAGGCACATGTCGCCCAGGCTGGAGTGCAGTGGCTATTCACAGGTGCAATCGGAGCACACTACAGCCTTAAACACCTGGGCTCAAGCGATCTTCCTGAGTATCTGGGACTACAGGTGGGTACTGTGTATGGCTTGAAAAAGGAATTTTTGTTCTCTCTCAAAGTTTTGTTTGCTTAAACTATTTCCCATGGCCTACATCTAAGCCCCCGCTGCGCTCTCTAAACTTTTTTTTTTTTTTTTTTTTTTTTTGAGACGGAGTTTCGCTCTTATTACCCAGGCTGGAGTGCAATGGCGCGATCTCGGCTCACCGCAACCTCCGCCTCCTGGGTTCAGGCAATTCTCCTGCCTCAGCCTCCTGAGTAGCTGGGATTATAGGCACGCGCCACCATGCCCAGCTGATTTTTTGTATTTTTAGTAGAGACAGGGTTTCACCATGTTGACCAGGATGGTCTCGATCTCTTGACCTCGTGATCCACCCGCCTCGGCCTCCCAAAGTGCTGGGATTACAGGCGTGATCTAAACTCTTTTTATGCCATTCTCCACTTCACTACAACGATCCTGCCACAGCAGCTTTCCTTCTGGCTCCTTCCTGTTTTAAGGCCTTTGCCCATGCCGTGTCCCCACTAAAATGCCTTTCCCACGATGGCCAAGACTGAAGTAGCCCCCACCTTCCACTGCTGTCTCTCATTACTCTATTTCCTTCTGAGCATCATCTTTTTTGTTTGCTCGCCACCTGTCCCCCCTACTAGAATGTAAGCTCCTGGAGGGAAAAGACCTTCCCCTAACTTGTTCACCATACCCCAGCATTTAGAACAGTAGCTTGCTTATACAGTACATGCCCAATAAATATCGCCCAGTGAATAACTCAGTAGGTCTTAAGATCACAACTACAGAAGCCATAAGTTACAGATTGCAAGCCATCTCTACTTCTCTTGATATGAAAACACTAAATATGAGTTACTTTTGTTTTTGAGACAGGATCTTGTTCTGTCACCCAGGCTTGAGTGCAGTGGCCCAATCCTAGCTCACTGCGGCGTCAACCTCCCAGGCTCAGGCAATCCTCCCACCTCCGCCTCCCGAGTAGCTGGGACACCATGCCAGGCTAATTTTTTTTTTCCTTGAGACAGGGTTTTGCGTTTGTTGCCCAGGCTGGAGCTGGAGTGCAATGGTGTGATCCTGGCTTACTGCAACCTCTGCCTCTGAGGTTCAAGTGATTTTCCTGTCTCAGCCTCCAGAGTAGCTGAGATTACAGGCGCGCCCCCCCCCACCATGTCCAGCTAATTTTTGTGTTTTTAGTAGAGATGGGGGTTTCACAGTGTTGGCCAGGCTGGTCTCAAACTTCTGACCTCGTGATCTGCCTGCCTCAGCCTCCCAAAGTGCTGGGATTACAAGTGTGAGCCACCACAACCGGCCAACAGGCTAATTTTTGTAATTTTATTTTTTTTTAATAGCAGAGATGGGGTTTTGCCATGTTGCCCAGGCTGGCCTTGAACTCTGCGACTCAAGTGATCTGCCCGCCTCAGCCTGCCAAAGTGCTGAGATTACAGGTTTAAGCCACCTCTCCTGCCTGAAATTGTTGGGTTTTTTTGTTTTTTCCAGATGGAGTCTCACTGTTGCCCAGGCTGGAGAGCAGTGGTGCCATCTGGGCTCAGTGCAACCTCCACCTACTGGGTTCAAGCGATTCTCCCACCTCAGCCTCTCAAGTAGCTGGGATTACAGGTGCCCGCCACCATGCCCAGCTAATTTTTTGTATTTTTAGTTACCTACAGGGTTTCACCATGTTGGCCAGGCTGGTCTCAAACTCCTGACTTCAGGTGATCTGTCCACCTCAGCTTCCCAAAGTGCTGGGATTACAGGTGTGAGCCACTGTGCCCGGCCAAAAAATTGCTTTTTTATTTTATTTATTATTATTATTATTATTATTATTTTTTTTTTTTTTGAGACGGAGTTTCGCTCTTATTACCCAGGCTGGAGTGCAATGGCGCGATCTCGGCTCACCGCAACCTCCGCCTCCTGGGTTCAGGCAATTCTCCTGCCTCAGCCTCCTGAGTAGCTGGGATTACAGGCACGCACCACCATGCCCAGCTAATTTTTTGTAGTTTTAGTAGAGATGGGGTTTCACCATGTTGACCAGGACGGTCTCGATCTCTTGACCTCGTGATCCACCCGCCTCGGCCTCCCAAAGTGCTGGGATTACAGGCTTGAGCCACCGCGCCCGGCTATTTTTATGTTTTTTAAGACGGCGTTTCACTATGTTGGTCAGGCTGGTCTTGAACTCCCGACCTCAGGTGATCCGCCCGCCTTGGCCTCCAAAGTGCTTGGATTACAGGCGTGAGCCACCACGCCCGGCCTATTTTATTTTTTTGAAGTGGAGTCTTGCTCCCACTGGGCAGGCTGGAGTGCACTGGCATGATCTCAGCTCACTGCGACCTCCACCTCCAGGGTTCAAGCCATTCTCCTTTTTCAGTTTCCCAAGTAGCTGGGATTACAGGATACGCCACTAGGCCCAGCTAATTTTTGTATTTTTAGTAGAGACAGGGTTTCACCATGTTGGCCAGGCTAGTCTTGAACTCCTGAGCCCAGGTGATCCTCCAGCCTCAGCCTCCCAAAGTGCTAGGATAGGTGTGAGCCACCGCGCAGTGGCTGAAATTGCTCTTTTTAAGACATCTCTTTTGGGTTGGGCATGGTGGCTCATGCCTGTAATCCCAGCACTTTGGGAAACCAACGCAGGTGGATCACCTGAGGTCAGGAGTTCAAAGCCTCATCTCTTTTAAAAATACAAAAATTAGCCAGGCATGGTGGTGGGCACCTGTAATCCCAGCTACTGAGGAGGCTGAGACAGGAGAATCACTTGAACCTGGGAGGCGGAGGTTGCGGTGAGCCGAGAACTTGCCATTGCACTCCAGCCTGAGGAACAAGAATGAAACTGTCTCGAAACAAAACATCTTTTTTTCGAGACATGGTCTCGCTCTGTCGCTCAGGTTAGAGTGCAGTGGCTCAATCTCAGCTCACTTTGGCCTCTGCCTCCCAGACTCACACAATCTTCCTGCTTCAGTCTCCATGGGCCTATAGGTTCACACCACTGTGCGCGGCTGTTTTGCATTTTTAGTAGAGACGCGATTTTGCCATGTTGCCCAGGCTGATCTCAAACTCCTCAGCTCAAGTGATCCGTCTGCCTCAGCCTCCCAAAGTGCTGGGATTACAGGCGTGAGCCACCACGCCTGGCCCCAACGACTCAATTCTAATTCACTTATCTCACCCCGGCCCATTAGACATCTAGGGAACCGGCCCCGCCCTTACCAATAGCAAACTCCACGAGGGTCTCATTCTCCTCCGACAGCGAATCAAGAAATAAATCCAGGACCTGCAGCTGCCGCAGATACTCGTAGTTGTTGGGGTCATAAGCGAAGTTGGCGAGGTTGGCGAGGACTTGCTCCTTGGCGTCTGCAACGGGAAAGCGGCACTGGAGCCAGGTCCGAGCGGCGGCCACAGCAGACCCTGCCCCCTGGCCCCACCGTGGCTCTCACCTTGGCTCTGGGTCTCCTGGAATTCTGTGACCAGCGCCTGCAGGAATCCCAGCCGCCCGACGTGGGGGTCCACCTTCGGCTTCTGGGCCATGGCCGGTGTGGCCGAGGACCCCCAGGGACGGGCAGGAGGGTGGGAAAGGTGCAGGGGGAAAGCCGAGCGAGACCTTCACCTGCCCTCCACCTGTGTGGAGAGGGAAGACGCGGGGCGGCAAACGGGTTTCTTTCCAGGGCTCAGATTCTACAGTAATTTGAAGCTGGAAATGGGATGTGGGAGATGGGGCGGGGGTCTCAGAATCCTGTAGGAGTTGGGTTTGAAAATCGAAATTGGGGCGCGGGAGACGAGGAACAGTCTGCGAGTTGGAGCTTGCGGAGGGGACACCAGCGCCGGAACCCCGGCTACGGGGCTCTATTCCGAACCCCCAGCGGAAGCCGCGCTGTCTCCGCCCTTAATGAGGCGGAAGGGGCGGGGCCGAGGCGGAGGGGGCGGGGCCTGGGCGGGGTCGTCGGCGAACTCCCTGGCGCGCGTACTCTGCGTGGTTACGTTTTTTCTGGAGGCGGCAGCCCTTCATCCTGGGGTGCAGCCCGCTACGAGCGGCTTCGCTGAGACAGGTGCGGGTGTGGGTGGGTTTACTGCGAGGAGCAGCCTGGTTTCCCATATCTCGTTTCCAGCTGCAAATTACTGCAAAATCTGAACGCAAGAAAGAAACCCACTTGCTGCCCCGGCCGATGGGAGGGCGGGTGAGGGCCTCGCTCAGCTTTCCCGCCCCACCTTTCCTACTCTCCTGCCGATTCCCCGGGGTCCTCCACCGCCCCGACGTGGCCTAGAAGGTGAGACGCCCACGTCGGGCGACTGGAATTCCGCGAGGAGCAGCAGAGTCTGCCAGAACCCATGTGGCAGGACGTCAAGGCAGAAGCACCTCCAGGGCCCCCACGGCTGGCGGGGGCGGGGCCCAGCCTCCTTGACCAGGAAGGCCCTTAGGAGCGCGGGCATCAGCTCTCTGCGCCCCCCATTGGTCCTTTGCCCCTTTTGCAAAAAGCCTGGCGACCCCGATACGCCCTCCATCCCAGCCCCGAGGTGGATTCGCCACCTCTGGACAGAAATCAAGGGGACTGGGTTATGTCCTGGGGCTTTTCGTCAGTCGGGTGGACGGCGCGCGCCTGGGGCAGCACCGGGGAGCCGGAGAAGGAGCCTTGGATGTGGCGCTTTCAGGGCTTTCTGGATGCTGAAGCCCTTCGGCCGGTTCCCTCTCGGGGATTTTCAGGAAGCGGATGTGTGCTGGATTACTAGTGGTCACAGGGAACAAAGCACCAGGGAAGGAGGTGGCCTTGCCACACTCCAATCGTGTTGGACAATGTGGTATAGGTGGCTTAGGCTGTGCATGTCCTGAGAGTACAAAAGTGGAGTCACTTGCATTAAAAAACAAACAAAACCCCGACAGAGTCCAAGAAACCCACGACGAGAGAGTTCTCATGCATAAATATCTGATAATCAAAACTATCACAAAGACTGCAAAAACCACCACGTTGCATAAAGGCCATCACAAACTTGCACAAAACATACTTCTGCACGGTCATCTGCCCAACAACTGCCCGTCCAACCTTGAACTGGTCACTCTTGTTATGAATCCTTCTACCTAGCGATAATTATCTCAAAACAGGTAATCCTAATTTTTCCCTTAAAGCCTTTGTCTTCCTTTACCTCCCTGAATACCCATATGGTTTACTATGCCATGCATATTACCACTGCAATGCCCTATGCCCAAAGAGATGGCATTTTCTTTGAGAGAGCCTCTCTGTTATTTAGGATGACAAAGGCAAGGACCATACCTGAAGTCCTGGGCCTGGATGAAGGCAGAGTGGCTGTCACAGTCCAGCCAGCTGCGGCCCCATTGGAAGCAGGCCCTACCTCTGAGGCTTCCGGTCCTTGCCATCAGCCCCTGCCCTATGCACCGCACACCCTTGGAGGCAGGAGTTTCAACGTTAGTCTGGGGGCCTACCTTAGTCTGGGTGCTTAGGCCCCAGGACCCTCCCCAAAGCTCCTTGGTGTCTGTTGGGAGCCTCTGCAGCCTGGGAAGTACATCTTACCCCAAGGTGCCCAAGCAGTTTCTCTGCCTCTTGCTGGACCCAGCAGCAAAGGGGAGCCCATGAACGGAGGCAAGGATGGAAATAAGTTCCATTCCTCCCTGCCCAGGAATTGCCCCAGACCTTCTCTAGAGGTTCGCAGGCAATCAGCTAAGTGGGGACTGCAGAATCAGATGTGCCACCCCCATCCTCCTCCCTCATTGGTCTTCTCCCTTCTTAAGGCCTCTGGGAGGGGTCTTCCTTGGGGTAGAATTCTCAGCCGTTGGTAGGTCTTACCTCTGCTTAGTTTCTTGCGCACAGTAGATATTTAATAAATATTTATTGAAGGAATTCTGCCCAGAGATGATTGCCACTCTTGCCTAGGAGCAGGTGAGGTCAGTTTCCTATGCAGAACATTCAGTGATAGCCTTTTTGTTTTTGGCAGGGGGACAAGGTCTCATCACTCATGCTGGAGTGCAGTGGTGTGATCACAGCTCACTGTGACCTTGAACTTCTTGGCTCAAGGGATCCTCCTACCTCTGCCTCCTGAGTAGCTTGGACTACAGGTCTGTGCCACCATGTCCAGTGAATTTTCAAACTTTTTGTAGAGATGCAGGTTTCCTTATGTTGCCCAGGCTGGCCTCTCAAGTGATCTCCCATCTTGGCCTTCCAAAGTGTTGGGATTATAGGCATGATTCACCATACTCAGCTTTTCCCCCACTTTCCTTAATTTTTTTGTAGAGATGGGGTCTCTATGTTCCCTAGGCTGGTCTTCAAGTCCTGGTCTCAAGCCATCCTCCTGCCCTGGCCTCCCAAAACGTTTTTATTGTTGTTGTTGTTTTTTTTTTGAGACAGTCTCATTCTGTCACCCTGGCTGAAATACGGTGGCATGATCCCAGCTCACTGCAACTTCTGCCTCTTGGGTTCAAGCAATTCTCCTGCCTCAGCCTCCCAAGTAGCTGGGATTATAGGTGCCTGCCGTCACACCTGGCTAATTTTTGTATTTTTAGTAGAGTCGTGGTTTTGCCATCTTGAACTCCTGACCTCAAGTGATCCACCCACCTCGGCCTCCCAAAGTGCTGAGATTACAGGTGTGAGCCACCGTGCCTGGACTTGTTTTTCTTTTTTTTTTGATATGAAGTCTCGCTTCGCTGTGTCGCCAGGTTGGAGTGCAGTGGCGCTATCTCAGCTCACTGCAACCTCCACCTCCCAGGTTCAAGTGATTCTGCTGCCTCAGCCTCCCGAGTAGCTGGGATTACATGTGCACATTACCATCTCCAGCTGATATCTGTTTTAAATGTTTTCAGGAAGTGGGCCCTTTACGGGATGCACTCAAAACCTGGTGGATACTAGCACCAAACTTCCTCCTTTCCCATTCCATTGAGATGGAGGAGACAGGACCTGGAGAAGCACACGCAAGCATTCTCCCTTCAGAGCACGTGTTATTGATGGCAGACAAGTGTAAGACTGGGTGGGGAGCCAGAAGGCAATGGGGTCTTCAGGATAATCACCGAGTCAGACTTTTCAACTGAAAGAGACAAGCTCATCCAGGCGAACCTCCTATGTTTTCTTTTTTTAAATTAAATTAAATTTTATTATTTTGCCATAACAAAGTAACCTCCTACTTTTCCAAGGCTCAGAGGTGGTCAACAATTTGCCCAAAATCACATGGCAGATAGTGGTGGAGTCAAACACACTCAGGGCTATTCCCGCCCAAGCCCTTTGCTTTGCCTGCAGTACCGCCTTTGGCCACAAGAGACACTCATGGCTGCTCCTGGAGGAAGCAGGACATCCCCAAGGATACTTATTCACACCAGCTGGACATGGGGGACGAGAAGACTGGAACCAGCTCATGAAAATAAAATCTCCTGATAAGGTTTTCTTGCCAGAGCCTGGTTAAGCCTGAATCAACAAACAACATCCTGAACCTGAGCACCCCTTACTGAGGGGGGAGGAAAGGAAGGGGGTTGGGGAAAACTCCAGCCCTGTTTTCCAGCTTTATTAGTTCACAGAGTTTATGACCTGCTGCAGGGAACATTTTTGTGTATAATTCAAACACATTCTGTTTTCTCATTCCCTCGGTACCCTGCTGGGACAAGAGTGGGCTGATGAAAGCTAACCCCTGGGTGGTGATTTTGGGGAAAGGCACCAGCAAAATGTGTGTTGGGGGAGCTCAGACCTCCATGTCAAAGGCACAGGTGTACAGGGAGCAGGGGTGAACTGGCAGCTGGATCAGCCAGCCACTTACCCCAGGGTTGACACCTCTAACACAGCAGGGGGAAAGGGGGGCCTCCGGAGGACAGGATTGGGGAGTAGAAGAACTTCTCTTGCAGAAGCAGTTCCATTTTCACAGCGGTCTTCGGGCTGCCTGGCAAGCCCTCCTCTCCCCTGGTCAAATGTCTGGCTTCCCCCACCCAGCAATAATCCTCCCCACCAAGGAGACAGGGTGGGGAAAGGAAGGAGGAAGTCCCTAGATAGAGTAGGTCCTGCTGAGACTGCAGGGCGGGCCCTCAGACTTCACCGATTCTGGGATCCAAACCAAGGTCTCAGCTCCTGGTAGAGTCCCAGCTTGCACAGCCTTGACAGCCCGAGTTTCCTGGGCTGCTCTTCACCAGAGCACCTGGTCAAGGAGCTGGAGGTCCCCCTCCTGGGCTGAGACTCTTCACTCAGTAACCTCAGGACTCAGACATTGGTCACATAGGTGACCCCTGGGTCTTAGACGCTGGTCACATACATGATCTCAGGGCACCATTGCTTCCCAGAACCGTCTTTGCCTTCCAAGAAAAGATCCTGCTCTAAGGCATCTGTCGCGACAGCCTGCTTGCCTTGCTGCTCCTTCTTCTGCAGGGAATAGAAGCTACTGCCCATGAAGAGGGCAGCTGAGATGAGGAAGAAGCTGGACATGTAGAAAACATAGCTGAAGTTGTTGGTGCTGTCCAGGAGGAGCCCTAGCAGATAGAGATCAAGTTAGGCCAGTGCTACCAGGCCTCCCCCCAACCAAACTGTGTGTTCCTGACAGCGGGGATTTTATTTTTGTCTCTGCTGTACCAGGAATTGTGGCTGACACCCAGTAGACATGCAACAGATACTTGTTGAATGAAAGGAGGGGAAGAAACACTAAACCCTTCTGGCCTGGGCAGGAAGAGTCCTCAGGCTGCAAGATAACTCAGGGACATGACCTGTTGACCCTTGGTGGCAGGGAACTAGTGGAATCTTTGCTCAGCACCCTCCAGATCTCTCCTATGCCTCCTTCTGGAGAGCTCTCCCAACTTGTTTGCTTAAAGAATTCCTGGCCAGGCGTGGTGGCTCACGCCTGTAATCCAAGCACTTTGGAGGCCAAGGGGGGTGGATCACCTGAGGTTGGGAGTTCAAGAACAGCCTGACCAACACGGTGAAACCCCATCTTTATTTAAAAAAAAAAAAAAATTATTTAAAAAAAGGAAAAAGAATTCCCTTGTGGCCAGGCACAGTGGCTCACACCTATAATCCCAGCACTTTGGGAGGCTGAGGTGGGTGGATCACAAAGTCAGGAGTTCAAGACCAGCCTGGCCAAGATGATGAAACCCTGTCTCTACTAAAACTGTAAAAATTAGCCAGGCGCGATGGTAGGCGCCTGTAATCCTAGCTACTCGGGAGGCTGAGGCAGGAGAATCACTTGAACTCCGGGCAACAGCAATTGCAGTGAGCTGAGATCACACCACTGCACTCCAGCCTGGGCCATAGAGTGAGACTCCATCTCAAAAAAAAAGAAAAGAAAAAAATTCCCTTGGATGCACCGGGCACAGTGGCTCACGCCTGTAATCCCAGCACCTTGGGAGGCCATGAGGTGGGCGAATCATGAGGTCAGGAGATTGAGACCATCCTGGCTAACGTGGTGAAACCCCATCTCTACTAAAAATACAACAAAATTAGTCAGGCATGGTGGCACACACTTGTAGTCCCAGCTACTCAGGGGGCTGATGCAGGAGAATCACTTGAACCTGGGAGGCGGAGGTTGCAGTGAGCCGAGATTGTGCCACTGCACTCCAGCCTGGGTGACAGAGTGAGACTCCACGTCTAAAAAAAAAAAAAAAAAGGAAAAAGGAGGTACAGGGACGATGATGGAGGACTGAGGTCTGGTACACAAAGCCATGCTTTCAGCTGTTCCTACCCTGAATGCCAGGTGGAAAACCGGCTGCAGCACACACCCTGGAGATGCTGGACTGGACCCAGAGCTGTCTAGTCTGTTCCCCTTTTACCATACTGCCTGGCTGCCCTCCTTCCCAGCTCCTCACCGGCCAGTGGCGGGGAGATGAGGAAAGCAAGTCCATCCAGGACGGTGAAGAGTCCCAGGGCGCTAGGGAAGCGATCCATGGGGACGATGTCCATGAGGACCTGGAAGACGAGGGCGCCGATGCCACTCATGGACACGCTGTACACCAGGCAGTAGCCCACAAGCACCCAGAAGTCGGCTGATGCCGCACACACCAGATTAGTGAGCCCGTTGAGCAGGACTGCCAGGCTGAACAGGTACTTGCGGTGGCTGGCAAAGGCCCGCCGTCCTGCCACCAGCCCGGCTAGGGGCCGCAGGAAGATGTTGCTGAAGCCAATGATGGAAATGAGAAGGGCTGCCTGCTGCTCGTCCACTCTGTGCCGCATGGCATATGGCACCAGGAAGACATGTGGCAGTGGGAAGCCCAGGATTGACCACATCACGCCCAGCGTGTACACACGGTAGCCTGTGTTGTGCCGCAGGATGTCAAAGGCCAGGTGGCGCTGGATGGTCTGGCCACAGGCAGCCAGGCAGCCGAGCACAGGTGTCTTGGGAGGTGGCGGGGGACATTCTTTGGTCTCAGGGGCCACGCTGGTGGCCACAGGCCTCATGACGGCCCCGCAGATGCAGCAGTGGAGAAAGACTCCACCAAAGACAAGGAAGGTACCCCTCCAGCCCAGATCCTCCAGGAGGTAGCGGGAGAGCAGCGGCCAGAGCGTGATGCCCAGGGAGACGCCCATAGATGCCAGTGCGTTGGCCAGCACCCGTCGGCGGACAAAGTAGAAGCCCAGCACCGTGATGCTCGACTGGAAGCTGAAGCACATGCCCAGGCCTGCGGGGCAAGAGGGAAGACCAGCCTGGAGGCATGCTGGGGGGGCCTTCCACCTGTACCCAGGGGTGGTGTCGGCCCATTCCACACACCTGCCCTCCTCTGATTCTAGTCCATACCCAGGTCTAAGTCCCCGGGGACTGAAGATGGAGTTAGCTGGCCTCACCACCTCCCTGTAAGCACCCCTTCCCAGATCTGCCCTCCCAAGGCTGCCAGGGCATTCCTGTTCCCCTTGGTGTAGCACAAGAGTTATCTTTTAAAAACCCAAATTGGGCTGGGCGCCGTGGCTCACTCCTGTAATCACAGCATTATGGGAGGCTGGGGCTGGTGGATCACTTGAGCTCAGGAGTTTGAGACCAGCCTGGCCAACATAGTGAAACCCCCTCTCTACTAAAAATACAAAAATTAGCTGAGCATAATGGTAGGCACCTGTAGTCCCAGCTACTTGGGAGGCTGAGTCAGGAGAATTGCTTGAACCCAGGAAGTGGAGGTTGCAGTGAGCCAAGATATTGTCACTGCACTCCAGCCTGGGCAAGAGAGAGAGATTCTATCTCAAAAACAAACAAACCACCAAATTGGATTAGGTTCTCTCTTGGCTTAACACCTTCCAAAGACTTCCCATCCCACTTGAAAACAGATCCAAAGTATCCACGAAGCTCTGGAAGGCTCTCTGTGGTCTGGCTCCAGCCCACCCCTCAGATGCCATCTCAGGCCACTCCGTCACTCACTATGATCAAGCCACAGTAGCTTCTTTCTCTGCCTCTGGACATGAAGCTGCCCCTACCTCGGGACATTTGTAGCTACTGTTCCTTCTGCTTGGAATCTGCTTCCTCCAGACTTTCCATGTTCCTCTCAATTCAGCCGCCACCTCTCCAGAGGGGCCTTCCCAACTCCCCACCCACTCGGTGTCTGCAGCTGCACACCTGAGCATGCTGGAGAGAAAGCTCCCAATCACGTGTGACCATGGCCTCAGGCTGCCTGTGCCACCAGTACAGCTCCCTCGGTCACCCGCTGCCTGCCCTGCTAGGTGAGTACTGGGTCTCTTCCTCTGTGCATCCCAACGCCTCCTCCCTATCCTCATGCTCAGCTGTCCACATGCCCACCAGTGACAATGGCCTGCCCGTGCCCCAGTGGCTGTCCCTCCCTTCTGTCCTTCATTCTCTCCACTCAGAGGCACCTCTCTAGCAGGTCCCTTCTGTCCTGCATCATCCTTTTTCTCTTTCCTTGATCATTCTACTTCATTATTTCTCCCATTAAAAAAAAAAACAACCCTCTGTTGACCTCATAACCACTTCTGGATATAGTCCATTTCTCCGGTCCCCTTACAACAAAATGCTGTGGAAGGGCTGGGTGCGATGGGCTCACACCTGTAATTCCAGTACTTTGTCTTTTATTTTTTAATTTTTATTTTTATATTAAAAAATATAGGCCGGGCGCGGTGGCTCAAGCTTGTAATCCCAGCACTTTGGGAGGCCGAGGCGGGTGGATCACGAGGTCAAGAGATCGAGACCAT
>NW_016107408.1:5251021-5252318 GCF_001604975.1 Cebus imitator | reverse complement strand
TTTTTGAGACAGAGTCTCCCTCTGTTGCACAGGCGGGAGTGCAGTGGCGTGATCTTGGCTCACTGTAACGTCTGCCTCCGGGTTCAAACAATTCTCCTGCTTCAGCCTCCCGTGTAGCTGGGTCTTCAGGCGTGTACCACCATGCCTAGCTAATTTTTTTTGTATTTTTAGTAGAGACAGGGTTTCACCATGTTAGCCAGGATGGTCTCAATCTCCTGACCTCGAGATCTGCCCGCCTCGGCCTCCCAAAGTGCTGGGATTACAGGTATGAGCCACTGCGCCCAGCTGAGACTGCTCATTCTATCTGGGTGAAATAGGGTTGGTTCATGACTTCACCACCTCCCCCACTTCGCTGGGGGTCTGCTGGTGGGAGGAGTTGGGGCAGTGTTCCAGGACATCTAGATCACAGTGTCCACCTGTTTTACCTGCCCCACCTCCCCCCACCACATCCTCAGGAAGACTGGCCACAACCCTCCTACCACCTTCCCAGCCCTACAGTTTGGGGAGCCCTGGGCCCCTTCACGCCTCCTTGGCCTCTAGAGCGTGCTGCAGAAAATCAGGCAGGGTACATTCTCCCCTCCCACACCATCTAAAGCACCACCAAAGTCTGTACCTAGAGGTTTGGCTGCATGTGGACAGAGGCCTGTTCCTTGCCCGGCTCCCAGATGCTTTCTCACCAATCCACACTCCAGAAAAGTAGAAAAGAGCTGGGGACTGCTCCTTGGCACCTTGCGGGGGCTGTGTTCACCCAAGCACGTGTGGAGCTTCTGTAACTCACTCTACCAGAGTGCTACTAACAGGACGGCGGAAGTGTGTGTGCATGAGGTACCTGTGTGTGTGCGTGGGGTGGAGGGGGATGGGTAGTGTGAGCCAGTGAGTATAAAAAGTGACAGAGTAGGCTGGGCGTGGTGGCTCACACCTGTAATCCCAGCACTTTGGGAGGCCAAGGCAGGCGGACCACCTGAGGTCAGCAGTTCAAGACCAGCCTAAGTAACATGGTGAAATCCTATCTCCACTAAAAATACAAAAATTAGGCTGGGCAAGGTCCCAGCACTTTGGGAGGCCAAGGCAGGCAGATCATGAGGTCAGGAGATCGAGACCATCCTGGTCAACATGGTGAAACCCTGTCTCTACTAAAAATACAAAAATTAGCTGGGCCTGGTGATGTGTGCCTACAGTCCCAGATACTTGGCAGGCTGAGGCATGAGCATCGCTTGAACCCAGAGGGGGAGGCTGTAGTGAGCCAAGATCATGCCACTGCACTCTAGCCTGGCGACAGAGCGAGATGCCATCTCAA
>NW_016107408.1:5242060-5249863 GCF_001604975.1 Cebus imitator | reverse complement strand
CCGCCTCCTGGGTTCAGGCAATTCTCCTGCCTCAGCCTCCTGAGCAGCTGGGATTACAGGCACGTGCCACCATGCCCAGCTGATTTTTTTTTGTATTTTTAGTAGAGACGGGGTTTCACAATGTTGACCTGGATGGTCTCGATCTCTTGACCACGTGATCCACCTGCCTCGGCCTCCCAAAGTGCTGGGATTACAGGCGTGAGCCACCAGGCCCGGCCGAAACCCCGTCTTTAAAAAAATAATAATAATAAATAAAAATAAGCAAATAAATAAAGATAAACAAAATAAAATGTCTGCAGTGCTCCGAATGAACACGGGCTCATGCAAGTGTATGCGTACATAGGAGCTGTCTGGCCAGGAATCCCATGCCGATGGAGATGCTGAGATGCCTGCTAGGGGGTGGTGAGCCCAGAGTCGGCTAGGGAGTAGGTTCCCCACCAGATGCCCGGTTCCTAGCCCCTGGCCCATGCCATGCTCTGCCTGTGTGAGAAGACACCCTCTGGGATCCCCCCACTCCCTGCCCCAACCCTGAAGGCCAGAGGCCATGAGGCAGCTTCAGAGCTCACCCAGGTGGTGCTCTCTCCCAGCTTGACCTCCCTCCTGGTTTGAGGGCAGGACCTGGCAGGCTGCTGGTGGCAAGTGGAGGGAGTGGCCGGGAGGTAGCCGGGGAGATGGGCAGCTGCGGCCAGCAAACACACACGCCTGCAGAGAGCTGTGGGCCATCAGCTCGGGCTCCTGTCCACTGGGCTCCTCCAAGGCCAGGGTCTGTGCAGTGTCCCTGGAGAGCTCCCAGGAGACGAGAGCAGGTCCCTGGGTCCAGGGCTACTGCAGAGAACCCTCCCTCTGCCCCGCTCCCAACGCTAGGGTCAGGGGGAGGCAGTCAGGCTCCTGGAAAAGCCAGCCAGGAACAGGACCCTCTGAGGCCTGTGGTGACAGAGCCAGGAGAAGAGGCAGGCAGGGGCTGCCTTCCTCCATCACCCCAACTCTGCAACCTCCTCCCCACAGGGAGTCCCGGGAGAGATGAGGCTTTTGCCTTGTACCCCTCTTGTTCCTGGTATTTTCCTTGCATCCCCTTTCCTGTCCTGAAGCCACTCCCTGCCCCAGCGAGGGTCTCCAAAATATTAACCATTCATAGCTGCCTACATTTCCCAGCTGCCAGCACCTCCAGGGAAGACAGTGGTCTTCCCTGCTATTCTATGTGGAGCTGGGCGGGATGACGGGCATTACCCTCGGATTGCAGAGGAAGCAACTGAGCTTCAGAGAGACCGCCCAGCTGGAAAGCAGGAGAGTCTTGGTCGGCTGGCCCCAGTGCTCCTCCCAGCCTGGCACTGAGCACCCCAGCACACCTACGTCTATGTCTGGATTGATCCCAAGCAAAGGACACAAGGCTCTGCCTGTCTTTGCTTCCCAGGCACCTCCCCCAACTCTCCGCAATCTCTCCTGAGCTCCAGCCCAGTCCAGCTGGATTCCAGCCAGGGGCCCCACTGAAATCAGGTGAAATCTTAGGAATTCACCCAGGAGGCAAAGCCTGTGGCCTCAGAGAGAGGAAAGCAGGAGGTCAGGGAGGCTGTGGCTTCCTCCCCACCCCTAGGCCTTTCTCATTGGCGCCTCCCCAGGCCACTCACCTGCCATGTGGACTACAGCCGTGAGGATGGAGGGGAACCAAGAGGTCTCGCTGTTGCTGGCCTGGAACTCCCATTGCAGTTCAGTGAAGAAGATACCAATACACGTGGGGAAGCCCAGGGTGAGGCCCTGGCTCACCACGGTGGCCAGCAGCACCACCCAGGCCCAGCTGCCATCTGCACGCTCCAGGGCCTGGGGCATCCTCTGCTGCTGATGCTGCCACAGCCTCACTGCCACTGTGACCACTGCCTGGGGAGGGGATAGAATGGAGCCTGATGCAGGCTGCCCGTCTCTCCTGGCCCACCTGCCACCTTCTCCGGGCAGCTGAGGCTGTCCCTTCCTTATGCCCCAGTACCAGGTGTCACAGAGGGGCACCGCCCCTGGGAGGTGGCCAGAGGCCCACGCGTTGGCCTTGGCATCTCCTTTCACCCACTTCCCAGAGCCAGCCTGGCAGGAGGTGGCAGGAAGGACAGGAGAGACAGGATGGGGCAGGGCAGGTGGCACCAGGCAACGGGGTGCAATTGCTTCTAATTGTCACATCACTTAGAAGTCAGCAGGGGACCTCCTGGCCCACTCAGTCACTGCTTGTAGAATGCAGCAGACCTCTGGGGTAAGTGTGGTCCCAACATCCCCAAATGCACACACGGATACATTTCAGACACTCATGCCCAGGCTTCCTGCATACGAACACAGGCTTTTGCAATGCCTCAGAAGCAGCGAAGTTACTATTGGTGCCGTTGTGAAGGCCCGAGTGAGCAGGCCGGTGCTGGGTGCAGCCACAGAGTGTACACAAAAGAGTTTAACAAACACCCAACCAGCAGCTTTGGAGAAGGCTTGGGTCTCACCCACCCCCACACCCCCAAACCTTTCCCACTGGCCCCTTTGCAATCACCCTGCAACACAGAGCTCAAGGCTAAGACTCAAGTTCAGCGATCACACTGAGCAATGATCAACTGCCTGCAAGGGCTTCTCTGTGTACCCCCGCCACACACACACACACACACACACACACATACACACACACACAGTCACACACGGACATAGTCACAGCATACACTCAGGCAAGCACAGAGACATACAGACACATGCACACACACAGACACACACAGTCACACACACACAGATATCCACTGACCCACACAAAGACCACACAGGAACACAAATTCATATAAAGACACACTTACATAGACACAAAAAAAGTCCAGAGACACGAAGAGACAGGGACAGACCTGTATTACACAGACACGTAGACACTTACGCAAACAGAGATATACACCGTCACACACGATGCAAGCAGATGAACTCACACACAGAGGCATACAAGCAGGTACACATGGTAGACGCACACAATTACACATAGAGAAACACAGAGACCCATGCACATGTACAGACAGACATACCCAGAGTCACACACGCTAGACAAAGACACACACAGTCACACACTATGCAAACATGCACATGTGCGAACACACACACACACACACACACACACACACGTCTCACATCTTTGGCTCAGCAAGGTACAGCCGGTCCCATCTTCGCTGAATACCAGCCAGGCCACTCTCATCACAGAAGCTGCCATCACCTGGCCTCCAAGGCCCAAGGTCCCCTCCCAAGTTTGGACCCCTTTTTCAACCCCCTCGAGTCCTGCCTCCTGTGCCCTGCCCACCCCCCAGACCTCACTGCTTGGGGGCTCTAGGCTGCAGCAGACGCTACCTGGAGCAGTCTCCACCTCAGTGAAGCCCACACATCCCAGAGCTGCTGTTCCACAGCCTCCCTCTCTTTCACTCCAGGTCCTGGGAAGATCCGGAGAAACTCGGAAAACTACCAGAAATATGAAACCCCCTCTTCCTGCCAAGCCCAGCACCCCACCACTTCCCCCACAACCAGGAGTTTTAAAGCCGCACCTAAGCCGGCTCCATCCTGAACTGCCTCCTTTTCAGTCTCCAATCCTCCGCCCTCCCAGAGGAGCGTGGGAGCCCTGCCAAGGTGAGTGTCCCCTTCATCACAGCCTGGGGTGAGAGGGTGCGTGACCTTTGTGCAGGGTGCAGCACTGCCTGCTGTCCTGCCCTCTGCATGGGACGTCTGGCTAGAGATCCTCCCAGCCTGGCCCTCCTCCTGGCCTAGCTTCAGGTTGGGAAACATAGCAGATGGGGCTTCTCCAGCAAACTAGCCCTCGCCTCTCCCAGAATTTCTGTTCCTTCAGCCAACGGAAAGGCCACGGGCGCCACCTGATCTTATGTCTTGCCCCAATGTCAAGTTTCCAGCCCTGCTCCCTAGCTTGCCCCTCCACCCCAGCTCTTCCGCTCTCCCAGTTGACACTTTCACCTCTTCCTCCCGGAAAGGCCACAGCCTTCCTGGCTTTCTCCTGCCTTTCCCTGTTCCCTGACACCCAGCCCTGGCATGCCCAGGCCCCGAGACCCTGGCGGCATTTGGGAGGCCTGGAGGCTGGACCCCAGCCCCGCTCCCTCTCCCCGATGTCCAGCTCTGGTCCGTGTCCTGGTCTTGCTCCACCATGTCCTGCCCTGGTGGGAAGTCTATGGAGAAGTCTCTTTCTCTGAGAAGAGCTTTTCTCAGCATCCATTTTTTGGGGCACTGTTTTTGGGGACTTTGCCCAGGCTTCTGTGACCTTCACTCTGAATTCCACCTTCCCTCCAGAACCATTCAGTGGGGCTGGCTGTTCCTGAACAAGTCCTCTCTCCAGGCCCCAGGCCAATCCGAGCCCAGGAACCCCCCAAGCACCTCTGCACACTAGAAGCCCTGCCACTAGGCCAGGCACGGTGGCTCACGCCTGTAATGCCAGCACTCTGGGAAGCTGAGGCGCGTGGATCATGAGGTCATGAGTTTGAGACCAGCCTGGTCAACATAGTGAAATGCCATCTCTACTAAAAATACAAAAATTAGCCTGGCGTGGTGGCACACACCTGTAGGCCCAGCTACTTGGGAGGCTAAGGCAGGAGAATCGCTTGAACCTGGGAGGCAGGCTGTGGTGAGCTGAGATGGTGTCACTCCAGCCTGGGCAACAGAGAGAGACTCTGTCTCCAAAAAAAAAAAAAAAAAAAAGCCCTTAGGCCAAGGTCTGAGGACCCCCCTCCCCCACCTCCCTCTGGGATCCCCCTTGCAGACTTGGCCTTCCTGGTCTCCTTTCCCACTCCCAGCAAGTCCCAGCTCAGATACACGGTGTAGATGCCCAAACGGCTCTCCAGCCTTCCCTCCCAGCAAGCGGTTTCTCCTGCTGACCTTGGCTGCTGTGGCTCCGGAATTCTTAGCCAGAGAGAAGCCGATTCGTCCTTCAAAATTCAGCCCTTAGGCCGGTCTGGTAGTGAGTTATTTCAGTTGATTGTTCACAGGCAGGTGCTGATCAAACTCCTTGTTCTATGTTTTCCCTGCTTCCCACTACCACTCCTGAGTAGTCTTAAAAGAAGATTCAGCCCTAGCAGCATCCCTGGGAGGCTACCCTGACGTCTACCCCAGGCTGGGCTACGCCTCCTTCCTGTTTTCTTTCTTTCTTTTTTTTTTGAGATGGTATCTCGCTCTGTCTTCCAGGCTGGAGTGCAGTGGTGCAATCTCAGCTCACTGCAATCTCTGCCTCCCAGGTTCATGCGATTCTCCTGCCTCAGCCTCCGGAGTAGCTGGGATTACAGGTGCAGGTGCCTGTATAAAGGCAGGTGCCACTATGCCAGGCTAACTTTTGTATTTTTAGTAGAGACGGGGTTTTGCCATGTCCACCAGGCTGGTCTTGAACTCCTGACTCAAGTGATCTGCCTGCCTTGGCCTTTCAAAGTGCTGGGATTACAGGCGTGAGCCACTGTGCCCGACCTGTTTTCCCACTTTAATAGCGGTCTCCACACCGCACTGGAGTGGATCATCCCCTTGTTTATTGTCGTCCCCACCCCCCCCACCCCCCTCCACACTATGAGCAGAACCTGTTCATGAACCCCCACCCACCCTCTGGCTGAGCACAAAAGAGGACAGGAATGTGACCCACCTGTGTTCCCCAGGGGGCGGGCAGGCCCAGGACCAAGGGCAATGCAGCTTCCAGGCAGGCAGGTCCATTCCAGACTCAAGCAGGGCAGAGAGGCGATGGGGTCGGGGCTCTGACTTGGCCTCTGCCCCAGCTGGGAAGTGGTCTTTTCTTTGTACTGGGAATCATGAGTCATGGTCACTGCCTGGTGTGTGCTTTGGGCAAGGAGGGACACAGTGCAAGATGCTTCACTCTCACTTCCAGGACTAGGGGTGAGGCTGGGCCCCAGGGGCTGCCAAGCTCAGCTCTCAGAGACCCTTAGGCCCAATGAGACCAGCTTTATAGCCAAGTGCCATCAAGCTGGGTGTGTGAGCAGGGTGAAATTTAAATCATATTTCTGGTCCTTCTCCCATCTCACAGAAGCCCAGCCTATGTTTTCAGGGCGCCTCATCTGATAGGCCCTGGGAATCCTTTCTCTGTTTCTGGAGCTCGAAGGCCTAGTCACAGGGGAGGGCTGATGCTCTCAGGCAGGGGTCTGGGGCTAGGGGCCTGGTGTCCAGAGCCGAGGGGACTTCCTTTTCGTCTTCCCTCCTCTCCTCCCATGGTGAAAGAGCCTACGGCTGGAAATGAGGCAGGCCCTGGGGACCCCGCCCTCCCCAGATCCCACATCAGGCAGGCTCCTCAGCTGGAGCCCAGGACCCAGGCAGGCAGCAGAAGGGCTCCTGCCCAGCAGAGAGCACCAAGGGCAGGCTTGACCTTGGGAATGAGGAACCCTCAACCCTGTGGCTGGCTGGGGGAGGAGGGAGGCGGCCCCAGAGGTGGACTAGCTGGGGCAAGTCACTCTCTCCCTTTCCCTTGTCCCCCCACATTCCCTGAGGAACCAGGAAGGGTTTGGGACAGGCAACGGAGACCTCATGCCATACTCTCGCCCTGCCCATCCCCGCAGTCCTGCCTCGAAATCTGGTTTCCACTGGGGTGTTCCACCCACCCTGGGGCAGAGCCCCTCCGAGTGGGGCTGCTGGGATCCCCAGCTGCGCCTGCCTTGAAATGCCGAGCCAGGAGTCCGAGCGCCCTCGGGCGTGGAGGTCATCACCCAGGCCCCGGGGCACACCAGGACTGGGACAGGAAGACTTTTCTAGATCCTCACTGAGCCTGCCCAGACAGGAAGGGTCCAGGGGCCCCGGCAGGGGGTCTGCGACGGCGCTAGAGGGCACCGGGCGAGGAGGGAACCCCTCCGAGGCAGTGGGACCCGGGGAGCCCGCTCACCCTCTCGCAAGGGCCCAGAGGAGACGCAGCTCCGCTCCCCCAGGCGCCGCGTCCTGCGGCCCGGGCCGGTCGCGACGAGGATGTTGGGACTGGGCCGAGCGCCGTGGCCCGAGAGGGCGGGCCCAGGGCGGCGCGGGCGGGACCCACCTTCCAGCCTCCCCGGGATTCCGTCGGGTGGGGAAGGGGCCAGGCCTCCGGAGGGGCGGCGGGCGTGGCCGGGGACCGTCCAGCACCCGGGCCCGGCTCCTGCCGCAGGCGCCGTGGGACATTCGCGTGTCTGAAATTTGCACAGCCCGGATGCCCTCTTTCGGGGTTCTGGTTTCCCCGCTCAGGGTCTACGGCCCCGGGCTTGGGGCGGAGATAACTTGCCATAAAGAGACCACACCTCCCGGGAAATGGGGTGGGGAAGGAGCAGAGGCCGAGGCTGAGGATCCCTTCTTTTCGCGCTTTCCCAGCCCAGGAACCCTTCCAATGAAAGTCTCGAGCTTTGAGGGCTGCGCCTGCCAGTGGGGGTCCAGGCAGTCCGATGTAGGGGAGCAGGCCGACCCCTCAGCCCTGGGAGCCGGTGAGAGAACACCCAGCACCTGTGCATGAGGTCGTCACAACTACAGGCCCTTTTCAGGTTTCTCACCCTTCCCCTACCCGGGCAGCCCTTGCGCATTAGTTAAAATGTACAGAGTTGGCCAGGTGCTGTGGACACGTCGGTAATCCCAGCACTTTGGGAGGCCGAGGCGGCAGATCATGAGGTCAAGAGATCGAGACCATCCTGGCCAACATGGTGAAAACCTGTCTCTACTAAAAGTATAAAAATTATCTGGGTGTGGTGGCGGGTGCCTGTAGTCCCAGCTACTTGGGAGGCTGAGGCAGGAAAATCGCTTGAACCCGGAGGCAGAGGTTGCAGTGAGCCGAGATTGTGCCACTGCACTCCAACTTGGGTGACAGAGCAAGAC
>NW_016107408.1:5231656-5240695 GCF_001604975.1 Cebus imitator | reverse complement strand
TCAAAAAAAAAAAAAAAAAAAAAATCAACCCTTGCAACTCAATAAAAAGACAAATAACCCCATTAAAAATGGTCAAAGGGAGCCAGGAGCAGCAGTGGCTCATGCCTGTAATCCCAGCACTTGGGAAGGCCAAGGGAGGTGGATCACGAGGTCAGGAGTTAGAGACTAGCCTGGCCAACATGGTGAAGCCCGCCTCTACTAAAGATACAAAAATTAGGCCGGGTAGCTCACGCCTGTAGTCCTAACACTTTGGGAGGCCGAGGTGGGTGGATCACCTGAGGTCAGGAGTCCGAACAAGACCAGCCTGGCCATCATGGTGAAACCCCATCTTAAAAACAAAGAAAAAAAAATACAAAAATTAGCTGGGTGTGGTGGCGCCTCCCAGCTATTCAGGAGGTTGAGGCAGGAAATCACTTGAATCTGGGAGGAGTTTGCAATGAGCTGAGATCACGCCACTGCACTCCAGCCTCGGCGAGAGTGAAACTTTGTCTTGAAAAAAAAAAGGTCAAAGGGGCCGGGCGAGGTGGCTATTGCCTGTAATCTCAGCATTTTGGGAGGCCAAGGCGGGTGGATTTGTGACCAGTCTGGCCAACATGGTAAAACGCCGTCTCTACCAAAAATACAAAAATTAGCTAGGCAAGGTTGTACATGCCTGTAGTCCCAGCTACTCAGGAGGCTGAGGCAAGCGAATTGCTTGAATCCAGGAGGTGGAGGTTGCAGTGAGCCGAGATCACGCCACTGCACTCCAGCCTGGGCAACAGAGTGAGACCCTGTCTCAAAATAGAAAAATAAATAAAACTTAGGCAAAGGATCTGAATAGACATTTCTCCAAAAAAGATATGCAAATATTCAATAAACACAAGGAAAGATGCTCAGCCTCATTTGTTATCAAGGAAATGCAGATCAAAACCACAATAAAGGCTGGGCTCCGTGGCTCACGCCTGTAATCCCAGCCTTTTGGGAGGACAAGCTGGGCAGATCACAAGGTCAAGAGATAGAGAACATCCTGGCCAACATGGTGAAACCCCATCTTTACTAAAAATACAAAAATTACTGCCGGGCGCGGTGGCTCAAGCCTGTAATCCCAGCACTTTGGGAGGCTGAGGCGGGTGGATCACGAGGTCAAGAGATCGAGACCATCCTGGTCAACATGGTGAAACCCCATCTTTACTAAAAATACAAAAATTACTGCCGGGCGCGGTGGCTCAAGCCTGTAATCCCAGCACTTTGGGAGGCTGAGGCGGGTGGATCACGAGGTCAAGAGATCGAGACCATCCTGGTCAACATGGTGAAACCCCGTCTCTACTAAAACTACAAAAAATGAGCTGGGCATGGTGGCGCGTGCCTGTAATCCCAGCTACTCAGGAGGTTGAGGCAGGAGAATTGCCTGAACCCGGGAGGCGGAGGTTGCGGTGAGCCGAGATCGCGCCATTGCACTCTAGCCTGGGTAACAAGAGTGAAACTCCGTCTCAAAAAAAAAAAAAAAAAAAAAAACAAAAATTAGCTGGGCGTGGTGGCACGTGCCTGTAATCCCAGCTACTCAGGAGGCTGAGGCAGGAGAATCCCTTGAACCAGGGAGTCAGAGGTTACAGTGAGCCAAGATTACCCCACTGCACTCTAGCCTGGAGACAGAGCAAAACTCCCTCTCAAAAACTAAAAACAAAAACAAGACAAAACAAAACACAAGAAGACACCACTTCACAGCCACTGGGATGACTTCGCTTCTGGGTGACTTACACAGGAGACAGCAGTGTCAGGTTGTAAGAACATTGAGACAGATGTCACTGTGGTGCTCATGGCTCATTCTCTTACCTGTAGAGTGGGTCTTTATTGCCAGGGAAAGGTCTAGCTTTGACAAAGGGGACATTTGGCTCAGTCTGAGGTTCACTGGAGACAAACGGGAGGAGGGGACAGGACCCAGTAAGATTGGCCCCATGGGGCCAGGCACGGTGGCTCACATCTGTAAACATCTGTAATCCCAGCACTTCAGGAGGCTGAGGCGGGCGGATCACTTGAGGTCAGGAGTTTGAGACCAGCCTGGCCAGCATGGTGAAACCCCATCTCTACTTTAAAAAAAAAAAAATTAGCTGGGTGTAGTGGCACATGCCTGTAGTCCCAGCTGCCTGGGAGGCTGAGGTAGGAGATTGGCTTGAACCCGGGAGGCAGAGGTTGCAGTGAGCCAAGCTCTCACCATTGCACTACAGCTTGGGTGACAGAGCAAGACTGTATGAAAAAAAAAAAAAAAAAGATTTGCCGCATGGGCCTATAAGGATGATCCCAGGCCTGTCCTGGGATGCGTGCAGCATATCCACGCCAGTTATGTTACCTGGCCCAGTCCTGTGAATGGCAGTACCTTCAGAGCAGACTGGATACAGCTGCCTCCCTTCCCATTCCTGGGTACTCTGGCAGGACCCAGGGACTCACACTCTG
Organism: Cebus imitator; assembly: GCF_001604975.1. Taxonomy (NCBI): domain Eukaryota; kingdom Metazoa; phylum Chordata; class Mammalia; order Primates; family Cebidae; genus Cebus; species Cebus imitator. The sequence goes on along the minus strand of NW_016107408.1, from coordinate 5,238,265 downwards.
CTCTGGAGGCTCCTCTACCTTTCTGAAAAGTTCAAACACAAGAGGTTTCCCAGGACCTTGCTGTCCTCTGGGAAGCACCACCCAAAACTTGACCTCTACTTCATCAAGATGAAGTTGGAAGTGCTCTGGGGCACCCTTGCCAGGGTGAGGCTCTCACTGGGCTGAGGGCATTGTTACTGTGGTGCAGTGCGGAACCAGCATTCTCTGGCCTTCCCCAGGCCTCTTCTGTGACCCTGTCCCTTAAGTGCAGGGCTAAGCTCACATCCTAATCACCAGGCCCAGTTTTAGTTTTTTTTTTTTTAGACGGAGTCTCACTCTGTCACCCAGGCTGGAGTGCAGTGGCACGATCTCGGCTCACTGCCACCTCCGCCTCCTGGGTTCAAGTGATTCTCCTGCCTCAGCCTCCTGAGTAGCTGTGATTACAGGCATGTGCCACCGTGACCAGCTAATTTTTGTGTTTTTAGTAGAGATGGGTTTCACCATGTTGGCCAAGATGGTCTTGAACTCCTGACCTCAGGTGATCTACCTGCCTCGGCCTCCCAAAGTGTTGGGATTACAGGTGTGAGACACCGCGCCTGGCTACAGTTTGTTCTTTTTGTGTCCATCTTTGTTTACTTTAAGGTCAGAAAGTTTTTGTTTGTTTTTGAGACAGTGTCTCCCTCTGTTGCCCCAGCTGGAGTGCAGTGGCACAATCTCAGCTCATTGCAACCTCTGCCTCCTAGGTTCAAGTGATTCTCCTGCCTCTGCCTCCTGAGTAGCTGAGATTACAGGTGCTCACCACAACGCCCAGCTAATTTTTGTATTTTTAGTAGAGATGGGGTTTCACCATGTTGGTCAGTCTGGTCTTGAACTTCTGGCCTCAAGTGATCTGCCTGCCTCAACCTCCCAAAGTGCTAAGATTTCAGGTGTGAGCCACTGTGCCTGGCCCCGAAAAGCCTTTATCTCAGTATGTAGCTCGGTGTGGGCACCACTGTGACCAACCTGAGGGTCTGTTCTCCCAAACTCCTGAGCTATTGTGGGGCAGGGACTGGGTGTACGTTGCTCCCCACCGCACCTGCCCTGCAGAACCTTGTGCCTGGCCCCCAGCAGCCACTCACGGGACACTTACGGAGCACTGAAGTAAACCAGGCAGAGACGGGACCATCTCCAGCTGTGTAGCTGGCTGTGTGAAACACAAAAGCAACAAGGCCTTTGACCTCCAGGCAGGAAACATCAACAAGAAAGATGCAACTTCCAGAAACACTTGGCGGGGAATCAAAAACCAGTGCCCCGGGTTTCTGACACTTTGATTCTTATTTATTTTGGCAAGAGTGAGTGACTGGCTACACAAATGTGATTTCACTTTTTTTTTTTTTTTTTGAGACGGAGTTTCACTCTTGTTACCCAGGCTGGAGTGCAATGGCGCGATCTCGGCTCACTGCAACCTCCGCCTCCTGGGTTCAGGCAATTCTCCTGCCTCAGCCTCCTGAGTAGCTGGGATTACAGGCACGCGCCACCATGCCCAGCTAATTTTTTGTAGTTTTTTAGTAGAGACGGGGTTTCACCATGTTGACCAGGATGGTCTTGATCTCTTGACCTCGTGATCCACCCGCCTCGGCCTCCCAAAGTGCTGGGATTACAGGCTTGAGCCACCGCGCCCGGCTAGTTTAGTATTTTAATTTAATTTTTTTTTTTTTTTTTGAGACGGAGTTTCGCTCTTGTTACCCAGGCTGGAGTGCAATGGCGCGATCTCGGCTCACTGCAACCTCCGCCTCCTGGGTTCAGGCAATTCTCCTGCCTCAGCCTCCTGAGTAGCTGGGATTACAGGCACGTGCCACCATGCCCAGCTAATGTTTTGTATTTTTAGTAGAGACAGGGTTTCACCATGTTGACCAGGATGGTCTAGATCTCTTCACCTCGTGATCCACCCGCCTCAGCCTCCCAAAGTGCTGGGATTACAGGCTTGAGCCACCGTGCCCGGCGTGATTTCACTTTTTATCTTTTTTTTTTTGAGACGGTGCCTGACTCTGTCACCCAGGCTGGAGTGCCGTGGCTCTGTCTCTGCTGCCCTGGTTCAAGCGATTCTTCTGCCTTGGCTTCCCAATAGCTGGAATTACAGGTGCCTACCACCATGTCTGACTAATTTTTGTATTTTTACTGGAGACGGTTTCACCATCTTGGCCAGGCTGGTCTCAAACTCCTGACCTCAGGTGATCCGCCTGCCTCAGCCTCCCAAAGTGCTGGGATTACAGGCATGGGCCACTGTGGCCAGCCTATTTTATTACTATTATTATTTTGAGACAGGGTCTTGCTCTGTCACCCAAGCTGGAGTGCAGTGGAGTGATCTTGGCTCACTGCAACGAAGCTCACTGCAACCACCTCCCGAGTTCAAGCAGTTCTCCTACCTCAGCCTCCTGAGTAGCTGGGATTACAGGCACGTGCCACCATGCCTGGGTAATTTTTGTTATTTTTAGTAGAGATAGGGTTTCACCATATTGGCCAGGGAAATCTCAAACTCCTGACCTCAGGTGATCTGCCTGCCTTGGCCTCCCAAAGTGCTGTGATTATAGGCGTGAGCCACCTCTTCTGGCAAGTTCATACTTATTAACATGTCATTTGCCATGGGAATGAGATCCTGTCTCAAAAAAGAAAAAGCAGGCTGGGTGCGATGGCTCACGCCAGCAATTCTAGCACTTTGGGAGGCCAAGGGGGGCAGATCACGACATCAGGAGATAGAGACCATCCTGGCTAACGTGGTGAAACCCAGTCTCTACTAAAATATAAAAAATTAGCCGGGCATGGTGGTGCATGCCTGTAGTCCCAGCTACTCGGGAAGCTGAGGCAGGGGAATCACTTGAACCCAGGAGGCGGAGGTTGCAGTGAGCTGAGATCATACCACTGCACTACAGCCTGGTGACAAAGTAAGACTCCATCTCAAAACAGACAAATCAACAAACAAAAAACCCCACAAGGTTTTGTTAATAATTACTCAAGTAATATATTTTTATTATTTAATTATAACATATTTAATATGATAATTATATGTATTTATTTATTACTCAAGTAATATATTTATATTATTCCTTTTACAGGAATAATATAAAAGCAGAAAACTTTTCAAATAATCCGTGGAGGCAGATTTGTTTATAGCCTGTTTGGATTTAGCCTGAGTGCTAAAGCAGGACGGGAAGTGTGAGTGGGTGGTATTCAGGGACAGTCCCTGCCCTGGGCCTCAGTGGGGGAAAAGGGAGGGGCAGGGCCCACTGATGTGGGTCATTCATGAGCACTGGCTGAACTTGCTGCTCCCCAAAGGGCCCCTCTGTGATATTTTTTTTTTGAGGCAGGGTCTCCCTCTGTCACCCAGGCTGGAGTGCAGTGGTGCGATCACAGCTCACTGTGCAGCCTCAACCTCCTGGGTTCAAGCAATTCTCCAACCTCAGCCTCCTGCATAGGTGGGACCACAGATGTGTGCCACCACACCCAGCTAATTGCCCAGGCTGGTCTGGAACTCATAGGCTCAAGTGATCCTCTTGCACTGGCTTCTCAAAATGCTGAGATGAGAGGCATGCGCCACCGTGCCTGGCTCCCCTGTTATGTTTCCCCCCATGAGGCACAGGCTGAAACCTGTGTCACTAATTTCTCCAGGAACAGTCCAGGCAGAGACCAGACACCCTGACATTCGGTTTGCTAACAGGCCTCCTTGAAAGTGCGGGCCTGCTTGCCATCTGGCTCATGGGAATGCCGAAAACAGTTTCACGACCCTCAGAACTACCATTGTGGACCTATGGGGGCCCAGGACTCCCCAAAATAAGGAACAGCTGTTTGAGAGCAAGTAACATCCCTGGGACGTTTGGATGTGTGCCTGAGGGTGTCACGCACTATCCTGCCACCAAGTGTCTTTCAGAGCTGGGAGGACTTGGCTAGGAAGCCCCCATCCTCGCCAGCCCTGTGACGTGGGAAGACTCTGAGATGTGGCTGGTGCTATCCACTTGGGTCATGCATTCACCTTTTCAGCATTTCCTGACCTGAGCCTTCCTCTGCAGAAGCCACTGGGGCCAGGAGGAAGACTGGGGTGGGGGAACAAGATGTGGGTTTTGGGTAAAAGGTCCCTCAATAAGGCGGAAAGAATTTGAGCTCATTCCTTACTTCATAGGGGCAGCAGCCTTCGGCGAATGAGTCACTGGGATTGGTGCTGGGCAAAGACTCCAGGGAGAAAGGCCACCACAAAGTTACAGCCAGGGCTTCCTGAGATGAGCCCACCCCCTTTCCCACAACTTTCAGAGCGTACTCTGCACTCCCTGTGCCCTCCTGGCTCCAAAATGACCACTTCGAAGGAAAACCTGGGTCACTAATTTCTCCAGGAACAGGCCAGGTGGAGACGCAATTCAGGAACCCGACGGGGGCAGCGTGCAGCCTGGTTCGGAATGCGTTGCTCTTGGGATTTTTTTTCTCCTGTGATTGGTATCAGTTCCTCTTCAGAGCCAATCATTAACCTCACTGAAAGCCTCGCTTGAGAAGCCACAGGAACAAGTGACTGGTTGTAGCTGGAAATGCAGAGGGGGCTCCATGGTGTGCCCAAATCTTCAGCTTCCCCAGACAGAGGAGTCCCCCAGCAGTGTCCCCGCCTGCATTCAGCCTCTGGTCGGATGGCAGAGGCCTGGATGTGGACACGGCCCCTCTGCTGTGGGCAGTGCTACCTTCTGGGAGCTGAGTGGGTTGGTGATGGTTGGGGATGGGGGCGCCGCTTTCAACAGCATTCAGCCAGGTGGAGGGGGTTTAAGGTTTGCCCGCCCACGACAGCATCACGCCTTCTCCAGTCTGTAAAACACCAGCTGAGTGAGCAGCTCTGTTCTGAGCAGCAGGGACAGCAGCGCCACCCCTGCCTGGGCTTGGGTCCCCAGCCTATCATTTTTGGATTTGAGAGAGGCCTGGGCTCCTCCAGTTTGACCTCCCAGCCGCCAATGAAGCCAGTCAGGTAGTCCATCCGTACCCCAATCCATCCAGTGCCACCTCTCAGTCTGACCACCTGGCCCAAGCTTTGCCCACTCTCAGACGACAAGGCCTTTGGGACAGGCTGCAGCGCCGAGTAGCCAAGAGCAGCCCGTAGAGCCAAGGCCGGGCTTCTGCTGGGATGAGGGTTGGGAGCGGGCTGTGGAACCCCCCCACCCACAAGGCCACAAGACTGCCTCCCCTCCCCGTCCCGCACCGTGACTTGGGGAACTCCAGCCGGATTCAGAGCCCTCCTGTGGCTGTGGTGAGGAAGGGTCGCCTGCGTTTTGGGAGGTGGGACAGCGCAGGGCCGGCGACTCCCCAGCGCGCCAGCCAGCGCTTAGATAAGTCCGGCTTTATTTATGGACGGCCGCCGCCTGCAGCTCGGGGTCCGGGCGCTGCTTTAGAGTGGCCGAGGCGCCGCTGCTGACCATGAGCGCGGGGTAGAGCGGCTCGAGGAAGGCGGCCAGGAAGCGGTAGAGGAGGCTGGCGCCACCCGCCAGGCCGTAGAAGGACAGGCAGCCGGCGCTCCAGTCGAGCGCCACGCCCAGCGTGCGGTGGTAGGCGCCGCGCAGCACCGTCTGCGCGTTGTCGTGCCACACCGAGAACTTGAGCGAGTCCCACTCCAGGCACCAGGAGTAGGGGTTGCGGCCCAGCAGATAGACCACGCTGCAGCGCGCGCGGCCGCGGAGCGGGGATCGGGGGCGGTAGGTGACGCCCAGGCACACCCACGAGTTGGACACCTCCACCTCCCAGTAGTGGCGGCCCTCGGACAGGCCGCGCGAGCACAGCACCTGTGGCCACTGCTTGAAGCCCGGGAACGGGCCGCCCTGTCTCGGGGGCTCCAGGTGGATGCCCAGGTTCAGCACCGAGTGGGTCTCCTTGAGGAGGAACAGCTCCTCGCCTGCTGTGGTGGGGTCGAAGTTCAGGTTGCAGTAACCTGGCGGGTGGAGGTGGGGAAGCTGGGTCAGCAGCCCCCAGGGCAGGGCGCTGGGTTGCTAAGCATTTGCATGGAAGTCAGGGGATGTTTCCACGCAGGCTCCTGGGAGCCGTCCCTGACCCACTCACCCCTTCCGGCACTGAACTCGCCCGCTGCCCAGCCATAGCCTGTAGGGTGAGTGAGTGCTGCACTCGGTCATCCCCTCCCCCTGCCATCAGACGCTAACATCAATCTCCCTTTCTGTTTGTTCAGGGACACAAGACAGAGTTGGGGCCTGGCGAATTGGCTCACGCCTGTAATCCCAGCACTTTGGGAGGCCAAGGTGGGCGGATCACCTGAGGTTATGAGTTTGAGACCAGCCAGCATGGTGAAACTCCGTCTATACTAAAAATGCAAAAATTAGCGGGGCGTGGTGGCACGTGCCTGTAATCCCAGCTACTTGGGAGGTGGTGACAGGAGAATTGCTTGAACACATGGGGCAGAGGTTGCAGTGAGCCAGAATTCCGCCACTGCACTCCAGCTTGGGTGACAGAGTGAGACTCCATCTTTAAAAAAAAAAATGGACAAGGCCGGGCGCGGTGGCTCAAGCCTGTAATCCCAGCACTTTGGGAGGCCGAGGTGGGTGGATCACAAGGTCAAGAGATCAAGACCATCCTGGTCAACATGGTGAAACCCCGTCTCTACTAAAACTACAAAAAATT
>NW_016107408.1:5221483-5231185 GCF_001604975.1 Cebus imitator | reverse complement strand
AAAAAAAAAAAAAAAAAAAAGGACAGAGCTCATCCAAGCTGACTTGGGTGAAGCCCAAGGGAGGTTGGCAGGCATCTGACTGAGGGCAGGGGTTGTGCCACACATGGGCCAAGGAGCCGCTGGGGTGGAAGTGAGTCCTTGCTTCACCCTTGGGGGTAGGATGGGACAGCATCTCCTCCTTTTCCTACCAGGGGCCTGAGGTTGAGACCAAGTCCTTCTGAGGTCTCCAGTCCCAAGGGAGAGGTCAGGACAAGAGAGAGTTGGCAGCTCCTTGGAGGCCCTGGCCTGAGTAGAGGAGGGGCTGGGGAAGATGAGGCACCCAGGACCCTGCTCCTTTCCTTCCCATCCTGGAGGGTAGATCCCAGGACCCACGACTCACACTTGAGGAGGGTCTTCCTGTCCACAGCTGTGGGCAGCACCTCATAGGAGCTCATCTTAATGCCTAGGGGAGATGGAGGGGCTTTGCTGAGGACATTCTCATAGCCCCATATCCTCCTGGAGAGAGGCATGGGCATCCAGGGGGCTGTTGCACCTGGGGATGGTGTACACAGCAGGCAGGGCTCTCCCAGTGCCCAGAACCCCAACCACTGCCCTGCAGGGCCATACCAGCCCCTGAAATGCAGGCCCCAGGCTGCCAGGGACTCACCCTTCAGAAGGAGCTGGTTGAGGAAGCTGAGGCCCACGTCCAGCATCCGGGTCCGGAGCTCAGCCAGGGTCTCTGGCAGCTGGGAGAAGCTCTGCATTTCCTCACAGTTGATGCCCATAAGGGGTTCCATGTGGGCTGAGAATTGCTTCAGCCTGGGGAACTCCTGGATGCAGGGAGGTGCCAGAGGTACCACCTGTTAGCCAGAGCCTAGGCAGATGCCAGGGGCCCAGAGGCCCCCCAAACCATGGACTGGTGGAGTGGAAGTTCCCCCTCTTCAAACCTGGCATCTCCTTTCCCTCCTCCCAGCTGTTTGGACATCAGAGGTCAGGGCTTTGCCAAGGGCTTGGGCACTGTGGCCTTTTGTGCATTATTAGGCAAAGGAGATTTTCAGAAAATGATGGGAGGATTTCTGCTGCGCCTTGAACTGCTTAGTAAAAGCCATTGCCAAATGCTTCCTATTGCGTGCAGGGGATAAGGTGAGCAGTCGCCCTAGACGTCTGCCCAGGGTGTGTTGGCAGCTTAAGAAAGGAAGCTGGGGCTGGGCGCAGTGGCTCATGCCTGTAATCCCAGCACTTTGAGATGCCAAGGCAGGCGGATCACCTGAGGTTGGGAGTTCGAGACCAGCCTGACCAACATGGAGAAATCTAGTCTCTACTGAAAATGCAAAATTAGCTGGGTGGGTGTGGTGGCGCATGCCTGTAATCCCAGCTACTTGAGAGGCTGAGGCAGGGAATCACTTGAACCTGGGAGGCAGAGGTTGTGGTGAACTGAGATCGTGCCGTTGCATTCCAGCCTGGGCAATAAGAGCGAGGCTCCGTCTCAAAAAAAAAAAAAAAAGAAAGGAAGCTGCAGTTCCCAACCACCACAGGTTCTGGGCAGCTCCAGGCCTCATCCAAAAACTGCTGCTCGGCCCCACCTGCTACTTACAGTAGCAGCATTCCAGGCTTTGGGGCCAGACCAGGACTGGGCAAGGAAAAGGCATTTCACAATTCTTTTTTCTTTTTTTGAGACAGGGTCTTCGTTTGTTGCCCAGGCTGCAGTCCAGTGGTGCAATCCTGGCTCCCTACAACCTCCACCTCCTGGGCTGGAAAAGGGGTTTCAATCCAGGCTATAGAGATTGTTCTGGCCTCACTTTCAGCTGTTATCCAGGGAAATCTGAAGAAACTTAGACTGTGTCAGATGCCTGGAATCCCATGTGGTCCAGGGAAACCAAGGCAAGAAAGTTGGGGTAAGGCTGAACGCTGAAGTGGAGAAAGACAAGGGTGTTGGTGCAAGCCCAAGACAGATGGCCTGGAATGGGGGGGCTCCCTAAGGCAGGGGATGGACACAGTGATGTACCCTGAAGGCTGATCCCTCATCCAAGGTCTGGGCCAGATCTGGTGTGTATGTGTGTGTGGTTTTTTTTTTTTTTTTTGAGTCTGAGTTTCACTCTTGTTGCCCAGGCTGGAGTGTAATAGCACAATCTTGGCCCACTGCAACCTCTGCCTCCCGGGTTCAAGTGATTCTCCTGCCTCAGCCTCCCGAGTAGCTGGGATTACAGGCACCTGCCACCATGCCTAGCTAATTTTTTATTTTAGTAGAGACAGGGTTTCACCATGTTGGCTAGGCTGGTCTTGAACTCCTGACCTCAGGTGATCTGCCCACCTCAGCCTCCCAAAGTGCTGGGATTACAGGTGTCAGTCACCATGCCCGGCCGAGATCTGGTGTTTGTGGGTGGAGGGAGAGTGGAGGCTGTGATGGGGCCTGAGCCAGAGGTTGCAGGGTGGGACCTTGCCTGCAGAAACTGCTGGTTGCTCTGGTTGATGAGCAGGGTGTGGAGCCAGATGCTGTCTCCCTTCAGCTTCTGGAGCCGGTTGTGGCTCTGCTGTATGGAGCTGCTCAGCTTCTCCAGGGCGGCTGCCTCCTCCTTCTCCATGAAATCCAAGATCCTCACCTGCAGCCGTTTGACCTCCTGGATGATCTCCGAGAAGCAGGTGTTCACCTCATGTCTCATTGTCTGGATCAGTTTCTGGGGGTTGGGGCGTATGTAGAGAGGCGTCTGTGAGTTCCAGTCCAGCACCCCCACTGTCACAGCCCGGAGCCTGCCTAGGCGTCCTGTCTCTGCCTGCCTGGTCCCATGCCATCCACTCCAAGTCCTAAGAGGTCTCTGCAGCCCAATGCAGGGTGCTGGGGAAGCCTGGGCCTGCAGTGGGGTGGGCCAACCTTACCGAGAGAAAGGCCACCCGGCCCTGGTGCTTCCGGCTGTCAGCAGTGATGATCAGCATCTGGTTCTCCACAGTGTCCTGGACTTTTTGAACCTCGACCTGGGGTGGGGGGTAGGGGGGAGAGGAGGAGGGGCCCCTGATTTAGAGAGGTGGCCTTGGAGAAGCCCTTCTGCAGATAAGCCCACGTCTGAGCCCAGAAGAGACATACCTTGTGCATTCATCTGCTCAGCTTCAATGACAATGAGAGAGCAGTGCTGGATGGCCCACAGTCCAGCCCTCTGCTTGGAGGGCTGCTCTCGCCCCCCTGAGCGCCCGTCTCTGTTTGAAGGAATCAGGTTATTTTCTCCTAACGTGATAATCATAGAGTTTCAGGCCATAGGAAAGGGTCTTGGAGAGCTCGGGAGGTGGTGGGGCCAGGAGGGGCTTAGCAGGTACACGGCCATGTGGGCTCCCTGGGGCAGTGCTGCCAGGCCCAAGCCCCACATAAGCCCTTAGTCTCCACCTATTCCAGCAACAGGCATTTTCACTGTTATAAAACAGTGCGATTCCAAGTGCTGTCCATGAACCACTGCTGGTCCTTAGCAAAATAAGAAGTTCACGCCAGGTTGTAAATCAGGGTAATCAATGTAGTCTGTCCTTCACTGACAAAAGTCTTTTTTTTTTTTTTTTTTTTAAATCAGAGTCTCGCTTTGTCTCCCAGGCTGGAGCACAGTGGTGCAATCTCAGCTCACTGACACGTCCGCCTCCCCGGCTCAAGCCATCTTTCCACCTCAGCCTCCTGACCACCACGCCAGGCTAATTTTTCTACTTTTTGTAGAGATGGAGTCTTGCCATGTTGCCAAGGCTGGTCTCAAACTCCTGAACTCAAGTGATTCTCCTGCCTTGGCCTCCCACAGTGCTGGGATTACAGGAGTGAGTCACCACGCCCAGCTGTTTTATAACATCTTGCAATGTAAAAAGTGTCGGCAGGGGCAATCCAGCACTTTGGGAGCCCGAGGCAGGTGGATCACGAGGGTAGGGGTTTGAGACCAGCCTGGCCAACATGATGAAACCCCGTCTCTACTAATAATACAAAAATTAGGCCAGGCGTGGTGACACGTGCCTATAATCCCAGCTACTCAGGAGGCTGAGGCAGGAGAATCGCTTGAAGTCAGGAGCTGGAGATTGCAGTGAGCCCAGATCACGCCACTGCCCTCTGGCCTGGGCAAAGGAGCGAGACTCCATCTCAAAAAAACAGAAAAGAAAAAAGAAAAACATGTCAGCCGGACGCAGTGGCTCATGCCTGTAATCCCAACACTTTGGGAGGCTGAGGCAGGCAGATCACGAGGTTAGGAGTTTGAGACCAGCCTGGCCAACATGAAGCCCCATTTCTACTAAAAATACAAAAATTAGCCAGGTGTGGTGATGCGTGCCTGTGATCCCAGTTACTCGGGAGGCTGAGGCAGGAGAATTGCTTGAACCTGGGAGGCAGAGGTTGCAGTGAGGAGAGATCGAGCCACTGTACTCCAGCCTGGGCGACAGAGCAATACAGGTATCGATCGACTTACGACCTATGCAATTTATGACCATTCGACTTTACGACCACAATTGCCAGCCATGACTGCTCGGCGTCTGGCAGCGCAAACGTTGCCCAGCTGGGCGTATGACTGTGCGGACCAGCTTCCGGCAGCACTACCATCTCTGCGTGCACCATTTCAACTGTTATCCCAGACTCGGTACAGCAATTTGTGTTTTGGATATTTTTCATCAAACCCCTCCCAATAAACTTCTTATACATGTCGAAGCAATGGACCCAAACATCGAACGATTTGCAAGGATTGAACGGATGGCCCACGATGTGTTTCGTCCGTATTGTGAAATTTATGAAGAAAAAAAGAAACATACAATTCAGACAAAGCTCACCATGTTTATGAAAAAACCAACTCCGGTAACCCCAACTGCTGCCTCAGATGACGACATCAACGATCCGCAGCCAAGCACCAGCGGCCAATAAAATGTTTCGTACATGTTTATATATTTTGATATGTTTTGCAACTGGGAAAATGTTTCCTATGGTATTTTTTACACCTGTATTTTGTATTTTTGTATGCACGTGTATTTTGTAATTTTGTATGTTTTACAAATATTAAACCAGTTGTACAGGTAATGCAGTGTTTTACTTAAACCTGACGAATGTAAAAATAAGAAACAAAATGGTGTAGAGATGACACAAATGGCATAAAATGAACAAAGAAAATTATGATAAAATATGACTTAAAGATTTTTATAACATCATTTCACAGTACTGTACATATAGCCTACTCAACTTACGACCAAATTGTGTTACGACTGGTCTGTCGGAACCAATCGTGGTTGTAAGTCGAGCACTAGCTGTATACTGACACGGAAACACGCGCACACACACACACACACACACACACACACACACATAAAGAAAAGAAAAAAATGTCAACCAAACTAATTCTGCTTAGTGAAGTTGGTTTATGTTCTGGCACAAGTTCCTTATCTTGCTATGAACCACTGACAGGCTATGTTAGATTAGCACTGTTAATGGAATATACATGATAGGAAATCTAAAATATAAGAATTCCACTATTAAAAAATACAGTCACAGAAACACTCAGAGTAGCAAAAAAAAAAAAAAAAAAAAAAAAAAAAAATGGCTGGGCACAGTGGTTCAGGCCTGCTGTAATCCCAGCACTTTGGGAGGCCGGAGCATGTGGATCACCTGAGGTCAGGAGTCCGAGACCAGCCTGCCCAACATGGCAAAACCCCATCTCTACTAAAAATAATAAAAATTAGCCAGGCATGGTGGTGGCCACCTGTAGTCTCAGGTACTTGGGAGGCTGAGTTGGAAGAATTGCTTCAACCCAGGAGGTGAGGTTGCAGTGAGCCGAGATTGCGCCACTGCACTCCAGCCTGGGCAACAAGAGCAAAACTCTCCAACAAAAACAAAACAAAAAACCATAAAACAATGTCCCTCCTGGGGTAGCTGTGAGCATTCACGTAGATGGTGAGTGGCAAGGCGTCAGAGCGTGGCACTGTTTCACCACTTAATCCGTCTCCACTGCGGGGTACAGGAGAGGAAACGGGCTGAGACAGGCAGAGCTCTGCAGCCGCCAAGGAGGCCTGGACCCAGGACACAGGCCCTCCCATCCTCCAAGGGACCGCTGGGCCAGGCCTCTACCCTGGTCCCCTGCCTCCCCTTCCTGTCTCCCCATCACCCTGCCCCTCCACTGCTCTTCTGCCTTCCATGGCTTCCCGGTGTCCTAGCCAGCAGACCCAGCACCCCCTCAACTTCCCATGTACCCCAGATCTCCAGTGTCCCCATCTGCCCGCCACAGCCCCCAACCCCGGTACCTGCTCTCACAAGCAAGGATGGTGAGACCCAGGCTGAGACGGAAGACGATCATGTGTCCGTGGAGTGGCAGCTCAGCCAGGGGAGCTGGGGGCAACGTGTGCCCGAGGGCCACAAGGCCCAGTGCGTGGGCCCGAAGGCGCCCAGTCACGTGGATGACCTGCTGGTGGTGGGCATGTTTGGAGGAGGGGCAGGGCAGGCCGTTAGGGGCAAGAGGATCATCACCAGGGCACTGGGCAGGCTTCCATCTGTCACCCACAGGTGCTGGGGAACTGACTGGGCAGTGTGTGACCCTCCCTCCAACCTGGTTCCCTAAGCCATCTGAGCCAGTGAAGCCACCATCCTGGTTCCCTCCATCACCCTCAGGTCGGGGACATGGCTGGCTAGAACGCAGGAGCCTGACTGCTCACACCCACCTTGTACCCCGAGGCCTTGACGTGCAGCCCCCTCTTGGTGAGCGTGGATTTCATTCGGACAAAGAAGGAGCGCTCCTGGACCAGGGAGGAGGGGGGCACCTTGGTGAGGCTGGCCTCTGGGACGGAGAGTGAAGGAAGGTTATGGGGTCCTGAAGAGGAAACACACAGGCCACCCCAACCCCTGCAGAGCCAGCTGGACATAGACACAAGATGCCCACGGGGCCACGGCCGCACTCAGAGGCATGCCTGATGATTTTACAAGCTCACAGGGATACTACGTGGGTTCCCCTATGTGGCAGTCATTGAGTTTTNTTTTTTTTTTTTTTTTTTTTTTTTTTTTTTTTTTTTTTTTTTTTTTTTTTTTTTTTTTTTTTTTTTTTTTTTTTTTTTTTTTTTAATAGAGATGGGGTTTCACCATCTTGGCCAGGCTCGTCTTGAACTCCTGACCTTGTGATCCACCCATCTCGGCCTCCCACAGTGCTGGGATTACAGGCGTGAGCCACCGCGCCTGGCCAGCTGCTTGATTTTCTTCCAAGGAAACATGAAAGACCCCGAGAACTGAGAGTCCCCCACCTCCTCCCACCTCACCTCCTTGTGGGCGCGCTCCTCCTCCAGCGAGGTGACGTCATGGTTCTTGTGCTCTTCCAGTAGACAGACCCCACACACGCAGCAGCCTTCCGTGCGACAGTACATCTGCCGCAGACTGTGGTGCTTCCGGCACAAGCAGTTCTTGAGATCCCACACGGGCTCCAGCAGTTGGTGGTCCTTGAACATTTGGTCCTCGAAGTGGCTGCGCAGGTGTTTCTCGCACAGGGAGGCCACGCACTGCAGGCATGACTTGACAGATTTGAGCTTTGGGGTGGAACAGAAGTCGCAGGCCACGTCCTGGGACCGAGCCAGGGGCCACAAGGACCCTGAGGCCTGGCCCTTGGCCTGGATGAAGCTGGCCACCATCTCCCCCAGAATGACATTCTTACAGAGGCAGGGCCTGGAGGGGTAGCCCTCTCGGCACTGGGGGCAATAGAGCTTCTCACCCATGGCAGCCTGGTGGTTCCAGAAACCTTGGAGGCAGCTCATGCAGAAGTTGTGACCGCAGGTGATGGTGACCGGGTTGCAGAACACCTCTCGGCAAAAGGGACAGAGGAGTTGGTCCTCAAGCATGCGGAGATTGCTGTCGTTCCTCCTCGGGAGCTGGACTTGGGGAGGTCTCGAGGGCTGGACAGGGGGCTGCAGTGCTGGGCCTTGGTCCTCGTTCTGTAGTGGCCCTGGGAAGACAGAGCAAAGCCATGCAGAAGCCGAGACCAGGGCGGGGCGGGGGGCATTGAGGAAGTTCTCCAGTTCTCCTCTTAGTAGCAGCTGTCTGCCCATGGCAGGCAGGGACTGTGATTGACCAACCCACTTGGGGGACATAAATTGAAGATCGTGGGCTGGGTGCAGTGGCTCATGCCTGTAATCCCAGCACTTTGGGAGGCCGAGGCGGGCCGATCACCCGAGGTTAGGAGTTTGAGACCAGCCTGGCCAGCATGGTGAAACTCCGTCTCTACTAAAAATACAAAAATTAGCTAGGCACCTGTAATCCCAGCTACTCAGGAGGCTGGGGCAGGAGAATCGCTTGAGCCTGGGAGGTGGAGGCTGCAGGGAGCTGACATTGTGCCACTGCACTCCAGCCTGGGCCACAGAGCAAGACTCAGTTTTAAAAACAATAAAGACTGTTCTTCTTGTTCCAGTCCTGATTTCTGGAACATAAGAGTGCTGACAGGCAGAAGGAAGTTACCTTGTGACAAGGGGAAAGAGCTGCTTCCTTGGAGGAAGAGTTAGAAGCCTAAGTACTTACGGGAAACTCTCTGCATGTCAGGGAGAGCTGGATGCTTGGCTGCCCTGTGGCAACAGGAAAACGAACCTTGGGCACTCAGGCACCTGGCCCTTGTGCCAGCCCCACTCTCCAGATGCTGGGAGGGTCCCCATCAGTCCATTGTGCCCACACCCCAAGAGGTTTGCAACTTTTGGGGTCTGATAGCCGCCTCCTCACCTTTCCCTTTGGCTGATGTTTTGCTATCTCCCTATCCAGGCGTCTTCCCTCCTTGAAGGCTGCCTGCAGTTTTGCTCCCTGAGGTCATAATCCAAGCTTGACCAACCCCAGCATTCTGCTTGTGATGTCAGCAGGGCAGGGGGTGCCACTGGTCGGGCTGCGATGCTGATTTAGTCTGTCTCTCTAGGAGCAGTCTGTTGCAGAGCCTTTGTCCCAGGAGACAGAGTAGCTGCTGACAGTTGATTTAATCTCTCTGGATCATGGTTCTTCTTCCCTGCTCTCTTTCTTTCTTGTTTGTTTGCTTCTCTTTCTGTGAGATGGAGTCTCACTGTGTTGCCCAGGCTGGAGTACAGTGGCAGCTCACTGCAACCACTGCCTCCCAGGTTCAAGTGATTCTCCTGCTTCAGCCTCCTGAGTAGCTGGGATTACAGGTGTCCACCACCACGTCTGGCTAATTTTTTGTATTTTTAGTAGAGATGGGGTTTTACCATGTGGGCCAGGCTGGTCTCAAACTCCTGACCCCAAGTGATCTACCTGCCTCGGCTTCCCAAAGTGCTAGGATTACAGATGTGAGCCACCTTGCCGGGCCTGATTTTCAGCCTTTCTTACTTAGGAATACATACATTTTCCCTTTAAAGTATGGCTTTTGCTGCACCCCATAGTAAAGCAGCATTATCATTTTCACTAAATTAAAAACAGATTTTTTTTTTTTTTTTGAGACGGAGTCTTTCTCTGTTGCCCAGGCTGGAGTGCAGTGGCGCAATCTCGGCTCCCTTCAACGTCCCTCTCCTGAGTTCAAGCCATTCTCCTGCCTCAGCCTCCCGCCTCAGCCTCCCGAGTAGTTAGGACTACAGGTTCATACCACCATGTCCGGCTAATTTTTTGTATTTGTAGTAGAAATGGGGTTTCACTGTGTTAGCCAGGATGGTCTCAATCTCCTGACCTCGTGATCTGCCCGAGTCGGTCTCCCAAGGTGCTGGGATTACAGGTGTGAGCCACCACGCCCAGGCATTAAAAATATTTTCTTTTTTTTTTTTTTTTTTTTGAGA
>NW_016107408.1:5219719-5221263 GCF_001604975.1 Cebus imitator | reverse complement strand
CTTGACCTCGTGATCCACCCGCCTCGGCCTCCCAAAGTGCTGGGATTATAGGCTTGAGCCACTGCGCCCGGCCCTAAAAATATTTTCTAATTTCTGTTGTGATTTATTATTTGACCTCCTATTTATTTATTTATTGAGCCAGAGTCTTGCTCTGTCACCCAGGCTGGCATGCGGTGGCGTGATCTCTGCTCACTGCAACCTCTGCCTCCCAGGTTCAAGCGATTCTTCTGTCTCTCAAGTAGTTGGGACTACAGGTGTGTGCCACCATGCCCAGCTAATTTTTGTACTTTTTTGTAGAGGTGGGGTTTTGCCATGTTGCCCAGACTGGTTTTGAACTCCTGGGCTCTAGTGATCCTTCCACCTTGACCTCCCAAAGTACTGGGATTATAGGCATGAACCACTGCACCCAGCCCTAATTGTATTTTGTAGTTCTAGAATTTCTACTTGCCTCTTCTTTTTCTTCTCCAGGGCTTATCACTGCTTATTGTTCTGAGAATGCTTTCTAAGCAGCAAGCTAATAACTTGAGAATGTTATTAGCTGGTACTGTTTGTTTTCCTTCTAAGGTCCTAAGTCAGCCAAAACCAAAATGGAACAAACAAAAAAATCTCAAGGGTATACAGCTTTCAAGGCCTCGCTGGCAAACAGTGAAATTGGGACATCAAATAGATTCTGGAGTCATCTTCAGTGGTTATCCAGGTAAGACATTTCTTTGCATTTTTCCTTTTGAAATGTTGAGGTTGAGATACACAGAAGTACAGAGGGGAAAAAACCCCAAGTCTTAAAAATAATGTCTTCATTTAGAAATATGACTGATGGGGGCTTGGCAGGGGTTACTAGGATCTGAAAGAGGTTGAGTTTCATTTTCCAGCCCAACTGTCCACATTTAGAACTGACAACATTCATGAACTAAGTCAACATCCACCAAAAATAACATAAGATAATGCTTACTGTTTTGGAAGATGAAAATGACACACACAGACCTCACCCACCAATCTCTAAGCTGGGACAACAAATGCTTGCATTTAAACTTCCCTAAAATGTCAAATTAGCATATTCTTTCCCTCAATGTAAAGTTTCAATAAACTTGACTAAATCTGCCGTTATTTTAAAAACCTTACAAAAGATGTATTTAAATGCTTGAAGAAATTAACTTTAGGCCGGGTGTGGTGGCTGTGGCTCTTGTCTGTAATCCCAGCACTTTGGGAGGCCAAGGCAGGTGGATCACCTGAGGTCAGGAGTTGGAGACCAGCCTGACCAACATGGTGAAACCCCGTCTCTACTAAAAATATAAAATTAGGCAGGCATGGTGGCACATGCCTGTAATCCCAGGTACTCAGGAGGCTGAGGCAGGAGAATTGCTTGAACCTGGGAGGTGGAGGTTGCAGTGAGATGAGGTTGTGCCATTGCACTCCAGCCTGGACGACAGAGTGAGACTGTCTCAAAAAAAGAAACCAATCTTGTTTCACTATTATCTGCTTTCATTTCTCCTTCCCTCACTGGAGTATTTAAAGCAAATGCCAAACATGAATTTTCATCCACAAAC
>NW_016107408.1:5212400-5218217 GCF_001604975.1 Cebus imitator | reverse complement strand
AGGAGGATGGGGTGGGAGGATCGCTTGGGCCTCGGAGATTGAGGCTACAGTGAGTGGAGATTGTATCAGTGCACAATCTAGCCTGGGCAACGGAGTAAGACCCTGTCCCAAAAATAATGATAAAAATAACTGGGCCACATGCAATGGCTCACGCCTCTAATCCCAGCACTTTGGGAGGCCAAGGCAGGTGGATCAACTGAGATCAGGAGTTCAAGACCAGTCTGGCCAACATGGTGAAACTCCGACTCTACTAAGAATACAAAAATTAGCCGGGTGTGGTGGCGTGTGACTGTAGTCCCAGGGGCTGGGGAGGCTGAGGCAGGAGAATCACTTGAACCCAGGACGCGGAGCTTTAAGTGAGCCAAGATCTCACCATTGCAGTCTAGCCTGAGTGACACAGCAAGACTTCAACTCAAAAAATAATATGAACAGCTCCGTCTCCTATGATTTCCCCTTGCCACTTTTTTGTTGAAGAAACAGAGTCGTTTGCCCTTTGCAGTTTCTCCTTTCTGGGTATGGCTGGTTGGATATCCATGTATCATTTCACCTGTTCCTGTTTTCTCAGCGTTTCCTGTAAGCTGCTGGGATTCAGGTTCAGTTTTTGGTGGGCATCTTTCATATGTGGTGTCGTCTATTTCTGATTGTTTAAAATCAGGAGGCACGAATGTTTGGCTCTCTCTGCCTGGTTCGTGTTGATTGTGTACTGAACACTGTGTATAAGGAACTAGAGTGGTGACAAAGCTAAGGATGGTACTGTATTCCTTCAGAATGGATTTATGACTGTTACTGGCAGGAGGCTAGAAACACCAGGAGTCCTAAATCACCTTAGTCCAGTCAGGGACTAGATGATTGAAAGCTGGACTCCACGAACCACATACCAATCAAATAGATATTCCAGACAAAAAAAGGAAAATTAAAAAAAAAAAAGAAAGAAAGCTGGACTCCAGTCCTTTCGAAGGTCTGGTCTATTTCAGCTTGTCCTGCCTCCCGGGGATCCCATCCCTAAGCACAGAGACTTTACCTGGGCCCTTCCCTGGCACAGCCTGATCTCCAGTATTTGTTCCATATCCCTGTGAGCCAGGAGCAGCTTTGACAGCTTCTCAGATGCTTCTACCAGAATCAGCAGATCCACCAAGGAAAAAATGCTGGGTCACTTCTCTGGGTTTCCTTCTTCTACTGATCTTGGCCCTGTAATTCTTTGCTAGAATTCACCGGCATGCACATGCACACACGTGAGCGTGCACACACACACACACCCCATATATATATGTATGTGTCTCTCCTTTTGTAGCTCTTTTCGGGGAGAATGTTGGTCAGAATTATGTGGTCCACAATTCTCAGAAATTCAGTATCATTTGGCTTTTTTTTTTTTTTTTTTTTTTTTTGAGGGGTTTTTTTTTTTTTTTTTTTTTGTTTTTGTGTTTTTTTTTTTTTTTTTTTTTTTTTTTTGAGACGGAGTCTTGCTCTGTTGCCAGGCTGGAGTGCAGCCTGGCTCACTGCAAACTCTGTCTCCCGGGTTCAAGCAATTCTTCTGCCTAGCCTCCCAAGTAGCTGGGATTACAGGCACACGCTGCCATGCCCAGCTAATTTTTGTATTTTTAGTAAAGACAGGGTTTCACCATATTGGTCAGGCTGGTCTTGAACTCCTGCCCTCATGATCTGCCTGCCTCCCAAAGTACTGGGATTACAGGCGTGAGCCACCATGCCCCGCCAACTTTTTGTATATGCATGGAGGTTTTCATCATGTAATGTGAGTCACGCCTCACTAAGTTGAGTTTCACCCTCTTAGTTTAAGAACACTGGTGTTGTTGAAGTGCATGGGCTGTGGAGCCTAACCACTGAATCTGCCTCAAGGCCAGTCCCCTTTGCCTTTGAGCCTCAGTTTCCCCAACCCACCCAAGAGCTGTGTGACCTGGGGCAAATTACCTCACATTTCTGCCCAGAACTCTTCCTCAGAAAAATGGGGTAAAAATACTTCCTAAGTGCTTTGAAGACCATGGGGATTAAAAAAAACCCCAAAACTTCCTAAGGTGCTTGTGATGATTAAGTGAATGAACACACTCAGAACAGTGCTGCTGGGGACTCGGACCTGATGTCTCCTGCTTTTATCTTTCTTTCTTTTTTTTGAGACAGAGTCTCACTCTTATCCAGGCTGGAGTGCAGTGGCTTGATCTAGGCTCACTGCAGCCTCTGTCTCCCAGGCTTAAGCGATTCTCCTGCCTCAGCCTCCTGAGTTGCTGGGGTTACAGGTGTGTGCCATCACACCTGGCTAATTTTTGTATTTTTAGTAGAGACAGGGTTTCACCATGTTGTCCAGGCTGGTCTTGAACTCCTGACCTCATGATCCGCCCGCCTCGGCCTCCCAAAGTGCTGGGATCATAGGTGTGAGCCACCGCGCCCAGCTTATTGCTTTACTCTATCACTCAGGTTGCTGGGGGGTTAAGTGAGAACTTTAGTAGAAATGCTGAAAGAGCCTAGTACCGAGTCTGTAGGTTGATCATGATGGGATCACCCTTCTGAGGGTCAGCCTTATGCCCCAGCTTGTCTTCCTAAGACCTTCACCCAGGTCCCTCTGACTCAACCTGCCTAGAATTGAACTCACTCTCACTCCAAACCAGCTCCCCACTCTTGTTTTCCCAGACCAAACCTGACCATCCCTCCAGGTTCATCCAGTTCCCTAAGCTCCCTCTCTATGTCCTGCGGAGTCTATGTTTTTTTTTTTTTTTTTTTTGAGATGGGGTTTCATCATGTTGACCAGGCTGGTCTTGAACTCCTGATCTTGTTATCCACCCTCCTCGGCCTCCCAAAGTGTTGGGGTTACAGGCGTGAGCAACCACGCCTGGCCTTCCCTTTTTATCTTTTCTTTTGAGAAGGAGTCTCTCTCTGTCACCCAGGCTGGAGGTTGGAGTGCAGTGGTGCAATCTTGGCTCACTGTAACCTCCGCCTCCCGGAGTTCAAGTGCTTCTCCTGCTTCAGCCTCTTGACAAGGTCTGGCTGGGCGTAGTGGCTCACGCCTGTAATCCCAGCACTTTGGGAGGCTGAGGCGGGCAGATCACGAGGTCAGGAGATCAAGACCATCCTGGCAAACGTGGTGAAACCCCGTCTCTACTAAAAATACAAAACTTAGCTTTTTGGTGTGGAGTGTGGAGATGGCGTGCAGAAATGGCACCTCAAAAGGGGAAGGAAAAGAAGGAAGAACAGGTTGTCAGCCTTGGACCTCAGGTGGCTGAAGGAGAGAACATGTTTGGTGTCTGCCATATCTTTGCATCCTTCAATGACACTGATCTTTCTGGCAAAGAAATCATCTGCCGTGTGACTGGTGGGATGAAGGTGAAGGCAGACCGGGATGAATCCTCACCATATGCTGCTATGTTGGCTGCCCAGGATGTGGCCCAGAGGTGCGAGGAGCTGGGTATCACTGCCCTACACATCAAACTCTGGGCCACAGGAGGAAATAGGACCAAGACCCCTGGACCTGGGGCCCAGCTGACTCTTAGAGCCCTTGCCTGTTCGGGTGTAATATCAGGCGGATTGAGGACATCACCCCCATCCCCTCTGACAGCACCCACAGGCAGGGGGATCGCCATGGTAGTCATCTGTGAACAAGACTTCTCAAAATATTTTGTTAATAAATTGCCTTCATGTGAAAAAAAAAAAATTAGCTGGGCATGGTGGCACATACCTGTAATTCCAGCTACTCAGGAGGCTGAGGCAGGACAATCGCTTGAACTAGGGAGGTGGAGGTTGCAGGCATCCGAGATCGTGCCATTGCATTCCAGCCTGGGCAAGAGCAAAACTCTGTCAAACAAAAACAAAAGCAAAACACACACACACAAAAACAGGGTCTTACTCTGTGTCTCAGGTTAGAGAGCATAGCTCACTGCAGCTTTGAAATCCTGGGCTCAAGTGATCCTCCCACCTCAGCTTCCTGAGTAGCTGGAACTGCAGGCATGTGTCATTACGCCTGGCTAGCCTGGCTAATTAAAAAAAAAATTGTAGCCGGGTGCCGTGGCTCAAGCCTGTAATCCCAGCACTGTGGGAGGCTGAGGCGGGTGGATCACGAGGTCAAGAGATCGAGACCATCCTGGTCAACATGGTGAAACCCCGTCTCTACTAAAACTACAAAAATTAGCTGGGCATGGTGGCGCGTGCCTGTAATCCCAGCTATTGAGGAGGTTGAGGCAGGAGAATTGCCTGAACCCAGGAGGTGGAGGTTGCGGTGAGCCGAGATCGCGCCATTGCACTCCAGCCTGCGTAACAAAAGTGAAACTCCGTCCCAAAAAAAAAACAAACAAAAAAAATTGTATATAGATGGGCCTCACTATGTAGCCCAGCCTGGTCTTGAACTCCTGGCCCCAAGCAGTCCTCCCACCTCAGCCTCCCAAAGTACTGGGATTGAGCCACTGTGCCTGGCAATTAGGAGTAATTAACATAGCCTAGAAATACTGTCTCTGAGACAGGGACACCATGATTTGGCACTTCGTGTCTATTTTGGAGGGAGAGGGGGATTTGTTTTGCTTATACAAGAGTAGTTGTATCTTGTTGTATCCGTGGAGGCATGAATTTGTTTTTCACCATCCTTTTTTTTTTCCAAGACAGAGTTTTGCTCTTATTGCCCAGGCTGGAGTGCAATGGCGCGATCTTGGCTCGTTGCAACTTCTGCCTCCTGGGTTCAAAGTGATTCTCCTGCCTCAGCCTCCTAAGTAGCTGGGATTACAGGCACACGCCACCATGCCCAGCTGAATTTTTGTATTTGTAGTAGAGACGGGTTTCACTACGTTGACCAGGATGGTCTCGATCTCTTGACCTCGTGATCCACCCGCCTCGGCCTCCCAAAGTGCTGGGATTACAGGCTTGAGCCACCGCGCCCGGCCATTTTTTGTATTTTTAGTAGAGACAGGGTTTCACCGTGTTGGCCAGGCTGGTCTCAAACTCCTGACCTGAGGTGATCTGCCCGCCTTGGCCTCCCAAAGTGCCGAGATTTCAGGTGTGAGCCACGGCACCTGGCATTTTTCACCATCCTATGCAAGCTCGTGTGTGTGCAGAAGTGTGTACACACGAGGGGAATCAAAGGCGGGCTGAGCCAGCTAGCCCTTCATCATCTCTCAGCCCCAATCCCACCCTCTGAACTCTGCCCCAAGCCGCATTTCCCCCCTCCTACCTCACCCTGGTAGGACACGCTGAGGGAGACTGCAAGGCAAGAGAATAAAAGAAGGGACAGTGTGTTTCCTGTTGTCAGCCAGACCACAGAACACTGGCGCGTGCTGGCATAGCTGATTCCAGGAGTGGTGCTGGTTTCTTGGTGGTTTCTCTATCCTCTGAGAGGCAGCAGCTGCTGCTGGCCGACACCTCCTTCTCCACTGGGCCCCTCCTCTTGAGTCTCCATTTTATTTTATTTTTTGAGACAGAGTCTCTCTGTTGCCCAGGCTGGAGTGCAGAAGTTCACTCTTGGCCCACTGCAACTTCCACCTCCCAGGTTCAAGCGATTCTTGTGCCTTAGCTGCCCAAGTAGCTGGGATTACAGGCGTGCACCACCACGCCTGGCTGATTTTTGTATTTTTAGTAGAGACAGGGTTTCACCATGTTGGCAAGGTTGATCTTAAATGTCTGACCTCAAGTGATCTGCCTCGGCCTCCCAAAGTGCTGAGATTACAGGTGTGAGCCGCTGTGCTTGGCCTTATTTTATTTTAAATTTAATTTTATGTAGAGACAGGGTTCTCACCATGATGCCCAGGCTGATGACAAACTCCTGGGCTTAAGAAATCCTCCCAGGTCGGCTCCCAAAGTGCAGGTGAATTTTTTTTTTTTTTTTTTTTT
>NW_016107408.1:5195946-5211855 GCF_001604975.1 Cebus imitator | reverse complement strand
TTTTTTTTTTTTTTTTTTTTGGGACGAGTCTTGCTCTGTCGCCCAGGCTGGAGTGCAGTGGCGTAATTTTGTATTTTTAGTAGAGAAGGGGTTTCACAATGTTGGTCGGGCTTGTCTCAAACTCCTGACCTCGTGATCTGCCCGCCTCGGCCTCCCAAAGTGCTGAGATTACAGGCGTGAGTCACCGCACCTGGCCTGAATCTCCTATTGTTCACAGGTCCCAGAAGTGAGGACTGCACCCCGCAATCCCTACATTTGTGATGCCTCAGTGCCCACCCCTGCCCTTTCCTTTCTCCACTACCAGGCAACAACTGCTGTGGTTTCCCAGTTGGACCCTGACGGATGCACCCACATACCCTGTTCACTAAGCTGTGAGTCCATCTTGTCTCCACACCTGAAAGTGCTGTCGGGAAGGGACTAACACCTTCTAAGGATCCCACGCCCCGCCTAATGCTAAAGTGATCAATACTTGTTTGCTGATTACTTGACACCAAATGTTTCTCACTCATCCTCTTCCTTGTCTTCTTTGTACCTAGTCACTCACTCTCTTTCAGAAAGAATTGTCCTTAAAAACCATCTCACAGCCAGGCATGGTGACTCACGCCTGCAATCCCAGCACATTGGGAGGCTGAGGCAGACGGATCACCTGAGGTCAGGAGTTCAAGACCAGCCTGGCCAACATGGCAAAATCCTGTGTCTACTAAAAATACAAAAATTAGCCAGGCATTTTGGCAGGCACCTTTAATCCCAGCTACTCAGGAGGTGAGGCTGGAGAATTGCTTGAATCCAGGAGGCAGAGGTTGCAGTGAGCCAAGACTGTACCACTGCACTCCAGCCTTGGTGACTGAGCAAAACTCCATCTCAAAAAAAAACCCAACAAAAAACCACATGTCACACTCCTCCCCTTGTCTCTTTCCAGCTCTCTGGTGGGCAGCCCATCTGTCCCACCTTCTGTTTCTCTGCGCTCTCTGGGTCTTTTCAGATTCAGTAAAACGAAAGGGAGGAGAGAGAAGGCTCAACACCCTCTTCGGCGGTTTCAGTAGCAGGAGAAAAGGACTTGGTCAGCTGCCCTGGTGGGAAAGGTGAAGTCATCTCCCGAGACCCCTGGGGGTCCTGAGAACCCTCGACAGGAAGTGATGGTGGGAACCCAGAGCCTGCAGTGATGGAAAACACACCAGAGTTCTCGAGATTCACAAGTTTATTTCCTAGCTGTATTGACAAAAAAAAAAGTCACAGCATTTCAGACTATTTAAACACACAAACAGGAACAGAGGGTACCTACCAGTGACAGCCTCGTCCCGAAGGTCCGGATCAAAGGCCACACTGGAGGGTGCAGGTGTCCTCTTGGGCCTCCTCCTTAGCATCCTGTGGCTCCCCGCCCCCGGCCTCGCTGACACCCCCAGAGCATTACAACTGTGCAGAAAGGAAGCCACTTTAGAGGCCGGGCCCCACCTCATTGTCATGGAAAAAGGCCAGATTCTGAGGAAAAGACAGAATCAGTGCTACTGTGTCATTGCTTGAGGGATGCTAGGCGCTCCTGGACCTAGCTGGCATCACCTGCGTCCCAGACTGAGGGCAGAGAAAAAGGCAGGCCCCTCCCCACTTGGCAATACTGGGCAGCACAGAGTGTGGGTCACCGGTCACGTGACAGCCCCAAACTGCCACGCAGACCTCTCTGACGTGATTAGCCAGACACTCTGAGAGCACAAGGCTTTCAGGCAAGAATACCAGCCTGGTTCCTAAAGGGTGTGGGTGAACAACGCTCCCAGAAATCTGAAGAAACCAATCGGCCTCAGAGTCTTGGAGCACTGGAACAATACAGTTGTCATTGGGTTGCAGCGAGGAGGGAAACTTGGTGAACACCAGCCCCCCAGAGGGCGGAAATATCACTCCCATTGCCCGGAGCACGTGGCTTGGGGCTCAACTGCAGTCTTTTCACCGGGGCAAATGCGGAATCTGAGAAGAGGAACGAAGGAAACTGTGCCCTTAGGAGGTGCTGACATTGGTGTCTGCCTGCCAGGTCTCCTTGCTGAAACTGGTGAGAAAGCTGGGGTTGGGACTAGGAGCCCCAGCCCGCGCTGATCAGGCATGTCCCAGGAAAGCAGACAGGCACAAGACCCCAATGCAAGCTGCTTTCCTTCTGTCAATCTGACGTTACTCACTGGACCTGGCCAAGGAGCACCTCTTCCGAAGTCCTCCCACCTCCTCGGCTCTTCCCGCAATTGCTACTTTCCTTGGCTACATCTAAATCGCTAAATCTTTTTTTTTTTCCTGAAAAATATGACTGGATGGATGCCTGTGACTCTATTGAAGGGGTGGCTGCTTTTACAGAGGGTGGCAGTTCATCTAACATTTTACAGCTGTAAAATGTGGCGCACAGGTGTGTAGACACTGATGCGTCAGCAGAAACCCCTGTATACCGGGTTCTGTGCTATGCTACAGATACAGAGAAACACGGAGAGCGAGGGTCCTAGGGAAAAGTTAAGCCATCTGGGCATCGTTAGATCAGAAGCTAAAGACATTTGGCATAGTCTACAGTCATTTCCAGAAATTACTACTCAGACGCACCTGGCAAGCAGTTGTGCTGTGGAGCAGAGGACATAGCCTCTGAAGGTGGGCAGGAGAGCCTGGCTCGAGGCGGCTTTCACAAGAGCAGTCCCCAGAGTCCCTTCGCCTTCTCCATGCCATCTGCTATGCTACTGAAAGTTATCGGGGTCAGACAGGGTCCCCTGGCTTCACTGCATTCCATGACTGCTCAGCGAGACCCGAACGCTCGGAGAGAAAAGTGTGGACACAAGCTCTGCAGACACAGCCCAGAGGACAGCGCTGTTGCCCTGGATCCTCGCCAGCATGGCACTCCAGAAAAGGGGGTAAGGTGAGGGAAGGTCAGAGACACAGGGGGTCCTCAAGCTGTCTAGCACACATATACGCACCACTGGGGACAGCACAGAGGGGAGCAGGTTTGTCAAGGTCAGAAGCCAAGAAGAGACACAAATATTGCACATTCAGTCAAGGCATTTCCGAGACAGCCACAGAAATAAAAACTCTTTGAGATACAACAACGTAACACATTTGGCAACTTTCAAAGAAACAGCCTTCCCCACCCCAAGCCATCAAAAGGTCCGTTAAGTCCCTTCATCTTTGGTCCAGTTGAAAAAGCCAGGGAAGGTAACAGGGTCAATGGGGGCAAGAGGAGGCTGCAGGCACAGTTCCGCCAGCTCCCTACAGCTCCCACTTGGCTGGCTGACTCAGGGCAGGATGCTGCCTGTCTCAAACCTCCTACTGGAGGGAAAGCAAGCTCTCCAGAGGGTCCCGGCTGCTGGAGAAAACTGAGGCAAAGCTGCACGTGGTGGCAGCTGAGAGCCCCAAATCCAGAGAAACGATCAACACAATAAAAGACATCCCATCCTCCCTTTCCTTGGAGGCTCCATTCATGGGAATGTGGTGTGCTATGGCATCTCTATGCTTTACCTAAAACCTCAATTCGACAAATTGCAGCTAGAACCCTTTGCATCTGCTGCAGGTCTTTGAGGGTGCACAGGAGGGGCGGTGTTCCAAAGCAGCTGCTAACGTCCAATGTGGCACACATAGGGTGAAGCCATGGCACGGGGCAGGAACAATCCTCTTTCCTTTGCTCCACCTTCCTATAAGTACAGGCCGTGTCCCTCATCCCTCCAGATTCCCAAAAGGCTCTGACTGGGAATCCAGCCCAGCTGCTGTTGTAAAGATCTGTTATAATACTGGCTAAGAAAATGAAAACAGGTTTCTGAAAAGGTATTCTGCAGTTTATTTTTTTAAATTTAAGCAGGGGTGCTCTAAGTGTTTTAAAGTAAACCACTGAAATGTAACAACCACAGAAAAGTGCACAGATCTTAAGTTGTACAGTTTAATAAATTTTCACAAACTACAAATACCTGTAATGATCAAAATAAGAAAATGAACATAACCAGGACACTGTATTCCCCCTTGGACTCGGACCCCATGAGGAGCCACTGCCCTGACTTTCATACTGTGGATTACTTCTGCCTATTTTGAACTCTACATAAGTATGAACATACAACCTGTATACCTTTGGATCTGACTTATTTCACTCAACATTATGTTTATGATATTCATTCATATTGGCACATGTGACAGTAGTTTGTTCATTCTAGTTTTTGAGTGGATCATAATTTAACTGTTCTATTATTGATGAACTTCTGGGTTGCTTGCATTTCAAGCCTATTACAAATAGTGTTGCTATGAACATTCTTGTACACATTGTTGGTGAATATATTTGTATATTTCTGTTGGATATATATCTAGGAATTAAATTGTAAGGTCAAATGGCCTCGCTTAGTATTGGCTATCTTTTCATTTTGGCAGGTTCAATGGTGTGTGGGAGTTGGCTTATACTGGCTCTCAGAAACCAAAGCTTACATCTTCAGGAATTCTGTGAGCTGATTGTTAAACACATTATTAAACATTAAATTATATAAATTTAAATAAGTTATATTACAATATACAGTATAGATATACACATATATACAACTATATAAGTAACATATAACTTATTTATATTTTATATATTACAAAGGTAATAAGTGTTTGAAATTCATCACCTCCATGCTATATCTGTCTATTACCTGTGCTCTTAAGGTTCTTTACATCAACCGTATCTGTGAGGTGGAAATGCTATACCATGGTGTGCTGTTCTGCATCTCTCCAGCAATGTCATGTGGCTAACTTGACAATGGCCACAATGGAGTATTTATACCATGGAAACTGTGAAAGGCTACTAATTTCAAGGCTTAATTTATTATTTTGTTGATTTATGTAGACTTAAGAAAGTGATATAGAAAATGTTAATAATGCAGATTAAATTCTAAAGTGCCATGTTTGTAGCTGATATGTTGTGCCCAGCATAAATAAAAATTTGTAAAAGCATGGTTGAATTGTAACTTTAGATACAGGTACAGGAGTTCAGCAAAAATCAACAAAAACATCTGTAAGAATCAACTGGCAGGCCAGGTACTGTGACTCACACCTATAATCCCAACAGTTTGGGAGGCCAAGACAGGAAGATCACGTGAAACTAACAGTTTAAGATCAGCCTGGGCAATACTGTGAGACACCTATGCTGGACATGGTACTTTGTGCCTGTGGTCCCAGTTTCTGGGAAGGCCGAGGCGGGAGGTTGCCTGAGCCCAGGAGGCTGAGGCTACAGTGAGCCATAGTGGTGCCACTGCATTCCCGCCTAGGCAACAGAGCAAGACCCTGTCTCAAAAANAAAAAAAAAAAGAAACAGTGTCAAACAATTTCCCAGGAACTTAAGGAAGGTAAAGGTCACAAAGGTAAGAAAACACCCTTTTTCTCCTGAGGCAGTGAAAAAACAAGTTTTAAAGAATAAAGGCAGAATACTTTCCAAGTCTGAGTTCAGAATTCCGACGCTTTAGTAATTAGCGGTAAGCAGCTTTTCTTTTCATTGATTTGGCAGGGGATGGAGAAAGCCTATCCTTTTTAGGTTCCTATTTCCTAACTAAAAACCCGTCAGTGCTCCGTAAATCCCAATTTCAATTACACAGTCAAAAACAACAAAACGAGGGGAAAACACCACGCTGGCTCTAGAAGGCCAGGGAAGAAGTGAGGAGCAAGAGCTCAGGAAAATGCCACGGAGGGGCTGCGAACAAGCAGGCCAGAGGCAGCTGCCTGGGGAGGGGTTCCTTACCTTCGCCTTTTCGCTAGGCTCTATGACGATGCCATTGGTAGAGTTATTTAGTTCTCTGGAGACAACACAGAGGAATTCTGCCTGATCCTCATTGCCATAGTTATAGGAAGATCCGATGCTGATGAGCTGATGAGCCAAGAATACAGTGAACATGCACACAGTGATCTTAACACAGTAAAGTGCTACACAAATCGCCTCTCCACCGACCGAACTTCTGTTTTACTTCTCAAAGGATAAAGAATTCTCTGGGACCACCAAAGCCCCAGGGTGTAAATGGGCCTGTTCTTCATCAGGGCATCCTCAGTGAGGCTTCCCCAGGGGAAAAGTATGAGCTCCTGCACCGTTCCTTCACCCAAGCTCTGAAGTCCCCCCCCACAGGCAGTGGCCGGATTAACACACCCACACTCCCTTCATCACACCAAGGGGAGAGACAACGCATCTGTGAACAAAATGGACACGTGCTTCAGTCACACACAGAGCTGGCTCCTCTTTCAGCAGAAGCTGTAGACAGGAGACTGGTACTCAGAAGGCTCTGGAAAGCACCAAGTGAATCACTGATCAGCTACTGGAAGTCACATGGTGCTGGTACTTTTTTTTTTTTCCAGACAGGGTCTTGCTCTGTCACCCAAGCTGGAGTGCAATGGTGCAATCACAGCTCACTGCAGCCTCCACCTCCTGGGCTCAAGTGAACCTTCCACCTCAGCCTCCTAAGTAGCTAGGGACTACAGGTGTGTGCCACCATGCCTGGCTAATTCTTTTATTTTTCATAAAGGGGTGGGGTCTCACTATGTTGCCCAGGCTGGCCTCTGAACTCCAGGACTCAAGCGATCCTCCCACCATGGCCTCCCAAAGTGCTGAGATTACAGGTGTGAGCCACCGCGTAGTACTTTTAACCCTATTGGAGAATGAAATTCAGTATTTAATTCTAAAGGGGAAATACACATGCAGGGGAGCAGCTCAGGCAGAGAGTAAGGGCATCCCAGTGAGCAGGTGAGGCGTCATGTGGGCGGCATGGCTGACTGCGGAAGGATGGGGCTCAGGGCGCTTCCGCCTGGCTGAAACTAACTTCCTCATCCAGAAGGGAGGCAATGAGAACACCCTCAGTCCTCCCACAGGACAGTAATAAGATGAGAGATGTAACAAGAAATTATTCATTAGTTGCACAAAGAATAATTTTTAAAAAATCATTTGCTTAAGACCTCGTATCAGGAAAAATACTTCTGCAGTGGAGGGCATTAAACTCTTGGCAACGTTTTACAACCCACGCCCAGTAAGAACCAGGCTGACAGCACAGGCAGAGTGGATTCCGTGGTGGAAGCTAAGCGTGAAGAATAATCAGCACTGGCTCTGAAGACAGAGACAGCTTTGCACTTGATCCATAAGATCATACCATTAATGCAAAGTGTGCATTTTCTTTTAGAAGGTAAGCATCTGGTGAGACAGCTGTTGACCTCTTAAAACTCTACACGTAAGTAGGCATAATCCATATAAAATCATATTTACTCTATTTGGTCTGGCCTTCCCGTGTTTTGAAGGCAACAAGACAACTGAACAAGTCTGCCATCTAATGGAGGAAAACAGTGAAGCTCCTACTGTCAGCTTTGTTTTGATAGCTTAATCGTAAACTCGAAGTGGGGGAAACGGCCTCACCACATTTCCCACGGTGCCTGATCCCTTCCTAACACAGCTGTTCACCAAGCTCTTCGTGGTGGATTACACAGACATTCAGAACCAAAAAGCCCTGATTTTGGGAAAAGAAATGGAAGGCTTGTTGTCGAATCCCAGTCTCCTTTAGGGACTTATTCTAGAATCCCTGTGGGGAAACACAAACCAAAGGGAGGCACTTTGAAGCCTCAAGTGCTCGCTGACCCCCACTGCAAAGTCTGAGTGTGAAGCTAAGACATGAAGCTCCTCTGTTCCCCCAAATCCTCGTGTGCCATGGAGCAGCAGTGCCCACCGAATCTCCGTTCCCTGCTCCTCATGTGCCACGGAGAAGCAGTGCCCACTGAATTCTGTTCCCCCAACTCCTCACGTAACACTGACCAGCAGTGCCCACTGAATGGCTCTTTGTCCATGTTTTGGAAAAGAATCCCACCTGGCCCTACCCATCTCCCAGGGTTATTAACTGGCCGTCTACAGTGATTGTTCAAAGAGCTGCAGACCCCCTGGGGTCTGGGGTGGCTGCACTGTAAGAGATGTACCTGTTCGAATTTCCACCCGTCGGACATCGTGGAGACCATCTGTGTGAGCTCTTCTTCTTGACACTGCAGGACTCTGTACACATGTTTCACAGGGCCCTGCAACGACCAGGCACAGACTGAGAACATCAAGGGCACCACAGTTTGCAGGTGCCCTGAGGAGGCTCTTCAAATGAATCAACATTGAATTGAAAGGAGTTTGCTTGGAAATCTTTTCTTGGCAGCCACCCACTATCCCCTTTTACAAATAGTACTGTAGCGTTTCTATTCCCCCCTCCCCCTTTAAAAAATGTTTTTCTTTTTAGATGACCACAAGCCAGGATACTGTGGCTTTTCAATAAAAACTTATCCAAGGAAAGAAAGAAAAAAAAAGGTAAAATAATTCTGAACTTCAGAGGGATGAATGATTGAGCAACTATGTTGATGAACTTAGATTTAATCCATTTCCCCAAGTCAAAAATAAGGTAAAATTAGTATTATTATTATCAGTTTTCGAGATGGAGTCTTGCTTTGTCACCCAGGCTGGAGTGCAATGCTGCGATCTTGGCTCACTGCAACCTCTGCCTCCTGGGTTCAAGAGATTCTCCTGCCTCAGCCTCCCGAGTAGCTGGGATTACAGGCGCCCACCACCACGCCTGGCTAATTTTTGTATTTTTGGTAGAGATGGGCTTTCACCACATTAGTCAAGCTGGTCTTGAACTCTTGACCTCAGGTGATCTGCCCGCCTCAGCCTCCCGAAGTGTTGGAATTACAGGCATGAACCACCATACCCAGCCTTCTATTTCTTATGATAGTATTTTTTGCAGGTGATTGCTCTTGGTGCATTTGAGAGCACCAGTGGTTTACTTTGGAAGAGAGAAAAAAAGAGGCAATATAATGGCATCTTAAATAACTGGGACTTTGACAACTGTGGCCAACGTCCCAGAACTTTTGTGATACTCTACATTTTGTACTATAAAACAATTGGGCTGGGCACAGTGGCTCACGCCTGTAATCCCAGCACTTTGGGAGGCTGAGGCGGGTGGATCACCTGAGGTCAGGAGTTTGAGACCAGCCTGGCCAACACAGGGAAATCCTGTCCCTAGTAAAAATACAAAAATTAGCTGGGCATGGTGGTGCACGCCTATAATCCCAGCTACTCAAGAGGCTGAGGCAGGAGAATTGCTTGAACCCAGGAGGCAGAGGCTGCAGTGAGCTGAAATTGCACCACTGCATTCCAGCCTGGGCAACACGGCGAGACTCCACCTCAAAAAAAAAAAAAAAAAAAAAGGAAAAAGAAATAGGAAAGTAGTTATGTGGCAGCCACTAAGAGCTAAGAACAAAGGTGGGGTCGAGGTCCACATCTTGGGCTTGGCTTGAATGCTGCATGTGTGAAGGGCTACAAGTAAGTTCAAAGAGATAACGTGTTTGAAAATCCACACACGGCCAACTTCATCTTACAGCCATGTACGACAAGTTCCAAAGAGGGTGTCTCTGAATAACATCACATTCATTTTCAGTTTCACTACATAAAAAGGACAGATGGAAAGATCGGTTAAGATCAAAAAGGTCTTGACATTCCTAGAACAAAAAAGCTTCCAAAGGGGTATGAATCCACAAGGCTTCAGAATCTACAAGACGAATTAATTTAATTGTGGTCATCAAATAGAAATCTTACAATGCTCTCTAGGAATCAGCTGATGACGAAGAAGGGAGAATGTTCAGGTACCACGAGTTGAATCATTTCAAATTACAAAATTCATGGTATCATCAAAATTTACAGTAAGCAGTCATTTTTTAGAATGTGGAAAATTGAAGATAAAACTGTATTACCAAAATGTCTAAACTATTAAATATCTACAATAGAAAAAATACCACATAAATGTAAGATACCAAAGAGACTGGTGACAGTGGATCACATTTCAAGTAATAATCTGCAAACCAACTACAAAGCCACCTTTGAACATCAAAAAGGAGCCTTTCGGCTGTAAGCCAGATGAAAGAAAACTAAGTAAATAAGCCCTTCTCTTCACCTTTGCAAACTGCTGGAGACAGTGGGTAAGAGGGTTAATTTTTCATCATTAGTGTCAGTTACTCATCCAGATATTCCATTTAGAGGCAGAAAACTTTTTTTTTTTTTTTGAGATGGAGTCTCACTCTGTTGCCCAGGCTGGAGTACAGTGGTGCCATCTCAGTTCATTGCAACCTCCGCTATCTTGTTTCAAGAGGTCCTCCTGCTTTAGCCTCCAGAGTAGCTGGAATTACATGCGTCTGCTACCACATCCGGCCAATTTTTGGTAGAGATGGGGTTTCACCATGTTGGCTGGCTGGTCTTGAACTTCTGACATCAAGTGATCCACTTACCTCAGCCTCTCAGAGTGCTGGGATTACAGGCGTAAGCCACCGCACCTGGCTTAGAGCCAGAGAACTTTGAAACATGAAGTCTAACACAAAAAGGACAGGCATTATTTTTTACTTTTAAAAAGAAACTTATGCCAGACATGGTGGCTCACGACTGTAATTCCAGCACTTTGGGAGGCCCAGGTGGGTGGATCACTTGAGTTCCAGGAGTTTAAGACCAGCCTGGCCAATACGGTGAAACTCCATCTCTGTGCACTCCAGCCTGGGTGACAGACCGAGACTTTGTCTCAAAAAAAAAAAAAAAGAAAAGAAAAAAATTAAAGAGACGTACTGCCTTCTTAATGGCAGGAAAATTCTGTGCTGCAATAGATTACACCT
This sequence comes from Cebus imitator, assembly GCF_001604975.1. Lineage (NCBI taxonomy): Eukaryota > Metazoa > Chordata > Mammalia > Primates > Cebidae > Cebus > Cebus imitator. The sequence continues at coordinate 5,201,232 of NW_016107408.1, read as the reverse complement.
AAAGCATCTACCACCAGTATCTGATAGGATAAAACGCAATTATGCTACAAGATAGGTAGTCATGGTGAAGTAAGACTCTGCCCTCTCTTACTGTTAATTCTGTACCTGCAGTTTTTCTTTTTCTTTTTTTTCTAATTTTCCCAAGACCTCTTAATTCCAAAGTTGCGGTTTCTTAAAACAAAGTTTAAATGCATGAAAGAGAGGGTCTATTTTTCTGGCTAGACTTCAAGCTTCTTGACAGCAAGGACTTTCAATTACTTATAGAATCCCAAGGGCCTAACAGAAGCTATTATGGCCATTCAAACACATGATGAATGGCAAGATGTAAAATAGGCATGCCCTAACACCATTCCTCTAACTAGGTGGGCAAATTCCCTTTCACTCTTGTTACTATATGTGAGTTAATATAAAAATCAAGGCCAGGCGCAGCTCATACCTGTAATCCCATTACTTTGGGAGGACAAGGTGGGTGGACTACTTGAGCCCAGGAGTTTGAGATCAGCTTGATCAACAAAGCGAAACCTCCTCTCTACCAAAAATACAAAAAATTAGCCAGGCATAGTGGCTTGCACCTGTAGTCCCAACTACTCAGGAGGCTGTGGTGGAAGAATCACTTGAGCCTGCAAAGTAGGAGCTGTATGTGACTGGATTACGTGCTAAAGGCTTGTCTCCACAGAGAGTGGCCAACAGGTGGAACCAAGACCTCGACAGTCTTTAGGAGGGAGGCATGCTCGGTCAGAAAGAATAGGTTGTGGACCTTAAGTGCCCTGGGCACCGCCTCCTGCCATCTGGTGAGCAGCCACAATCTTCTCATTCTACTGGAACATAGGCCTATTCTGTTTTCTTTGTTGTTTCTTCTTTCCTGTTTTCTGCTGTGCAGTTTGGCTGAGTGTGCATTCCCTGCATTGCGAACAGACAGTGCTCCACACAGACCTCCAGCTCTAAGGGGAAAGGCATCCTTTTCAAATTACAGACAACTGACAGAGGGCCCCTTGAGACATCCCCCCCTTAACAGTTCCAAACACATTACTTGTGAAGTTCTATTCTCATTGTCCCGTATCCTTTCCTTAACCAGCCGCACAAGGGACGCGATGTTGTAAAACTCCGCTTCCTCCAGCACACCTGGAACAAGGACCAAACTGCAGTCAGACATGTGTGTGAGTTTGCCAGGAAAACACCAAGGAGAGGTTGAAGGTTACATGCTTGCTAAAAACTGCTTTTATTTATTTATTTATTTACTTACTTATTTTTTGAGACAGAGTCTTACTCTGTCATCCAGGCTGGAGTGCAGTGGTGGGATCTCGGCTCACTGCAACCTCCACCTCCTGGGTTCAAACGATTCTCCTGCTTCAGCCTCCCGAGTAAGTGGGAATACAGGTGCGGGCCACCACGTCAGGCTAATTTTTGTATGTTTTTTCCCCCCAGATGGAGTTTCACTCTTGTTGCCCAGACTGGAGTGCAATGGTGTGATCTCAGCTCACCATAGCCTCCACCTACTGGGTTCAGGCGATTCTCCTGCCTCAGCCTCCCGAGTAGCTGGGAGTACAGGTGCCCGCCACCAGCTAATTTTTTTTTATTTTTAGTAGAGATGGGGTTTCATCATGTTGGCCAGGCTGGTCTCAAACTTCTGACCGCAGGTGATCCGCCCATCTTGACCTGCCAAAGTGCTGGGATTACAGGCATGAGCCACAGCTCCTGGCCTAAAAACAGCATTATTTAAATGCAAATCTAATCTCTCTCCTTCTGCCTAGGAAATCTCTCTTTGCTATTTTCGGTATGCCCATGACCTTTTCTCCAACATAAATTAGCCAAACGCCAGGGTATGCTCTGCTTACTCCATTTCAATCCTCCTTCCTCTACCTGGCACCTGCCCATTAGCTGCAGGATACCTTTCCCATATGTCACTTAGTTCCTGGAGCTAATCATGTTGGACACCTCCTGAACTTGATGTGCCCAATTTGCCTTTAAGAAAACTGGGGTGGTGGGGGTGGAGGTGTGTGTACAAATTTATGTGGACCAAAATTAATAGGATGCTAATCATTTAAACAACATAAGCCAGGAGCGGTGGCGCACACCTGTAATTCCAGCACTTTGAGAGGCTGAGGCGGGTGGATCATGAGGTCAGAAGTTCAAGACCAGCCTGGCCAACATGGTGAAACCCCGTCTCTTTTTATAAATAAATAAATAAGGCCGGGCGCGGTGGCTCAAGCCTGTAATCCCAGCACTTTGGGAGGCCAAGGCGGGTGGATCACGAGGTCAAGAGATCAAGACCATCCTGGTCAACATGGTGAAACCCCGTCTCTATTAAATATACAAAAATTCAGCTGGGCATGGTGGCGCATGCCTGTAATCCCAGCTACTCAGGAGGCTGAGGCAGGAGAATTGCCTGAACCCAGGAGGCGGAGGTTGCGGTGAGCCGAGATAGTGCCATTGCACTCCAGCCTGGGTAACAAGAGCGAAACTCCGTCTCAAAAACAAAAAACAAAAAACAAATAAATAAATAAACAAACAACATAAAAGGCAATCGTTGAAGACTCCCATGCTAAATTAATTCAAAGGCCTTAGGACAACTATGAGATGTGTGATCATACAGGAACAAATTTGCTATAAAGGCCATTATTAGGACAACTAACAAAATAAGCTGTATATAAAAGTATCAATATTAAATTTCCTGAGTTTGATAACTGTATTGTCTGTGGTTATATAAGAGAATATCCTTGTTCTTGGGAAATCATACAAATATTAAGGGGTGAAATCTGCAATTTATTCTTAAATGGTTTAGAAATAGGACTTGTGGGAAAAAAAAAAAAAAAAAAAGACTTGTGGGCTGGGCACGGTGGCTCACGTCTATAATCCTAGCACTTTGGGAGGCCGAGGTGGGTGGATCACCTGAGGTCAAGAGTTCAAGACCAGCCTGGTCAACATGGTGAAACCCCATCTTTAAAGAAAAAAGAATTGTGGTGGGAGAGGCAAGAGGATGGGGGAGGAAGAGGGAAAAAGAGAGGATGAAGGACAATGCAAATATGATTTAAAAAAAAAAAAAAAGCTGGGTGTGATGGCTCTCACCTGTAATCCCAGCTACTCAGGAAGCTGAGGCAGGAGGATCATGTGAGGCCAGAAGTTTGAGATCAGCCTGGGCAAGACAGCGAGACTCTGACTCTTAAAAAAACAAACAAACAAAATCTCCCCAAACCCCAAATATGACCAAAATAACATTGAAAATTGGTTAATCTGGGATAAAGGGAGTTGTCTGTGTTATTCTTACTCTTTTCTCTAAGTTTTAAATTACTTCAAACTACAGTTTTTTAATTAAAGGCGTTAGAAAACATACTTAACTAAAAGAGGATAATTGAATTGTTCGTAATACAAAGGATAGATGCTTGAGGGGATGGATACTTCATTTTCCATGATGTGCTTATTTCACACAGCATGCTTGTATCAAAACATCTCAGGTCGGGCATGGAGGCTCAGGCCTGTAATCCCAGTACTCTGGGAGACCAAGGTGGGTGCATCACCTGAGGTCAGGAGTTGGAGACCGGCCTGGCCAACATGGTGAAACCCTGTCTCTATTAAATTAGCCAGGCATGGTGGCGCATGCCTATAGTCCCAGCTACTTGAGGGGCTGAGGCAGGAGAATTTCTGGAACCCAGAGGCAGAGGTTGCAGTGAGCTGACATTATGCCAGTGCACTCCAGCCTGGGCAACAGAGGGAGAGTCCATCTCAAAAAGAAAAGAAAAGAAAAATCTCACATACTCCATAAATATATATACCTACTATGTACTCCCAAAAATTAAAAATTTTTTTTAAAAAAGAAAGAAGACTGCCCAGGAGTTGGTAATTGTTGAAGCTGGATAGTGCATGCACGGAATTCACTGTACTATTCCCATCACTTTTGTATGCATTTGAAATATTGTTTAAAAACAGACATTTAAAAAAAGAGAAAGGGCAATTCCTCTTTTTACTGGCTGAAACAGAGTTGTTTTGCAGTCACTTCATTAACTAGTACAGCCATTACAAGCTTTCTTACTCAGAGCCAAAGCTCTCAGATCGGGGTGCCCTGGATTTAGGGACAGTCCCCTTTACAACTGAATGCCTTCAGTGGGACCATGCCAAGCCTTGTAGAAAGTGGACTAGACCCACTTACAGTTCCAATGCCCTACAAACCAAAAGATGAGGCCACTGATGATACACCTGACAATGAACTAGAGAATGAATTAGGTCAGCTGCAAACATTTACAGGGAAGCATGAGGCCAGAGTCTTAAAAGAAATGAGGCCAAGCCTTTATTATTTTTGTACAACTGCGAGTTCAAACCAAAATTGAAACTATAAATAACTGAATGTCAGGGATGTGTTGGTTCTTCAGACTACAGGCACTCACTGCCAGCAAACAAATACATGTAAAAAAAAAAAAAAAAAGGATCGTGACAATTCTAGAGATTTGGAAAGAACTCCTGAAGTTATCTCCAAAGCTGAGCTACCTATCTTCCTTCTCACCAAGAAGCTGAACAGAGCCTAAGGAGGCTTCCTTAAACAGGACTCCCTCAGAAAAGCCTGGTAACTGGAGGCTTCCTGTGCAGTTTCATGAACCCAAAACTATATCTGCATGTGAGCTTGATGAAACTCTCAAACGAAATTTAAATCAGCAAAACAACTTTAAAGATTCAACTTGAATTTTGAAAACCCCCAGTGCAAACAGTCCTCTTACCTTCTTCTGCCAACTCCTTAGTAATGATGAGTTTCCCGTGGCGGAGGTAGTTTAGGATAGGACCAAAGTAGGTGGGGTCCCTGTCAATCAGATATGCCCCCGTCTCATCCTGCCAACCAAACACAATGGTATCACTGCAGAGCTTTGAGGAGCATTTTAAACAAAAGCAGGACAGGGTTTCACCATCTTTGTCAGCGTCCCAAGACGACAATTCATTCCATCAGCTAAAAAAATTTTAGTGATGGCAAGTTTTGCTACACATTTGCTTATCACAAACTATTGGTAAGAAAGCCAGCTTTATATATCTTGTACATGAACATTATCTTAGGTAGGGTGTTACACACAGTCATACTCATTTAGCTGTTTACTCACTGGCTGGAATTCGAAAATCTTTGCCTGGACAATAAATACAATGACAAACATTGTAGAGTGTCTGTTATTAAGAAAGGGGGAAAATGTCATAGCTGTGTAATTGAAGTCTTTTCTTTTTTTTTTGGGACGGAGTTTCGCTCTTGTTACCCAGGCTGGAGTGCAATGGCACGATCTCGGCTCACCGCAACCTCCGCCTCCTGGGTTCAGG
>NW_016107408.1:5190958-5195826 GCF_001604975.1 Cebus imitator | reverse complement strand
AGAGACGGGGTTTCACCATGTTGACCAGGATGGTCTCGATCTCTTGACCTCGTGATCCACCCGCCTCGGCCTCCCAAAGTGCTGGGATTACAGGCTTGAGCCACCGTGCCCGGCTTGAAGTCTTTTCTTGAGATGGACATTCTGACTTCTCCACTGCCCCTGAACTGCATTCCTAATTCTAAGAAAACCTCTGTGTAGCTGGCAATGCTCCTGAGCTCAAGGCCAACATCAGTGGGAGTCTGCACTGCCAGCTGTAATCTCACACACCCCAGCTCTGTGCCCAGAGGAAGCTTGGTACTGCCAGGACTTGGCTCTGAGCAGCTGTAATCCTACTCATCTTTACAGTAAAAGAACAAGAAGAAACTGCTTCCATTACCACAAGGAGGATATAGGGTAGATAAAAATAATTCCTTTATCAGCAAAGGTTTTGAAATCTCTTTAAAGTTAGGGCAGGATAGGTTTCCATCAATCTGAGATTTCTTAGAGGAGAGATGGGAGAGGAACAAACGAAAACAACGAATGTTTATGCAACCCCAGCTCGGTTTCGAGGGGTGACCAGCTGAGTGCTATATGAGAACTTCAAGGTGAACACGTAAAGTTAAAAAGAAATTGACACAGTTCAAACTGGAAATGATTTAAGTGTCTTGTCATCTCTCAGCCCTTTGGTTAGCAGCCATGCATCTTGCCCACCACCACTCTGAGATTTTCATTTTCCTTCTGTCTTAGCCGGTTAGCCTAGATTTGCAGCAGCAAACGGTAACCTCTTTCCAAAAAACGCATTTGATCTAAATATGGACCTAAACCAGTGACTGTTACCAGATAAAAGTTCTGCGACCAGCACTATAGGAAAGCAGCGTGATATCACAAGAAGCACTTCCTGCAGCTGTCGAAGCCCAACTTGGCAGAGGGGTCCGAGAGGAAGTCTGAGAAAGCTACAAAGATGCCTGAGCTCACCCTGACCCAGTTCTGGATGCATCTGGCACCGGCAGTGGGGGGCTGAAGAGGAGCCAGGGAAAACTCAGGCAGATCTCAGTGGGATGTCAGGGGCAGAGAATATGGAGAAGAGGTGTGGAGTGCGTTCTCGTGGGTGAGGGTGGGCGCAGTGTGGGAAGGAGTCTCAGAGAACGAAGGGCGGGGTCAGGGAGAAAGCCGGAGTGTGCCTGAACACGGGAGAGAATGGGAAGAGGGAGGTCCCTCTGAGGCCCCTGCGTGTAGCGTGGGAGGCAGGGGAATGAGGTGATCCAGGCCTGAGGGGGCTGCCTGTGAGGACCCTGTCTCAGGCCTCTGGGGAAGGATCTAGGAGGAATGACGGGGTTCGAAGGCCCGGGGGCGCGCCCGAGGGCGGGGCACACCTTGTCTGAGTCCAGCTCCGGGTCCTCCTGGCAGCAGAGGCGGCAGAGGAAAGACTTGGGCTCCCGGCCTAAGGTCTGACGGGTGGTCACGAAGTAGGTGCCTCCCACGTTCAGCCTGACCCAGCGGGCCGCGCCGCCGCCCCCTGCCCGCTCGGGGGGTCCGGGACCGGGGTCCAGTGGCTGCGCGACGGCGGCGGCCGGGCGGCCGTGCCCGCGAGGCGTGGGGCCAGCCGGGCGTGGGCTGGGAGGCCCGCGGACTGGGCCGCCTCCGTCGCCCACCCCGCTCCCGCCGCCCCCTCCGCTCCCGCCGCCCCCTCCCAGCCCCGCCATCGCCGGGTCCAGCTGCAGCTCCGCCATCTTGGGCCGCCACCGCCGCCGTCGCCGCTGCCCGCGCGCAGCCGGGCCGGCCCATTTCTCGGCAGGGAGAGCCGGGCCGGCCCATCGGCGGGGGTGGGGCGGGGGGAGAGGGACGGGAGCGCCCCCAACCAGCGTCCGGGGACCCGCGCGGCGGAGGCGCTGTGCCCGCCCCCGGGGCGAGACTTCCGAAACCAGCCCTCATTTCTATTGGCTGATCTGCGAAACAAGGCCCACCCCCTTGGCTTTGGGGTTGGCTGAGGGAAGACCTTCCGGTGACCCACTTCCGTTACTTGCTGCTGTGGACGGTAGGCAGCCAGGGTCGGTGAAGGTGAGTGGGGATCCGGGCGTTGGCTCCCATCCCTGGAGTTCTCCTTTGCTCTGCCCCCTCCAAACCTCACGCTGACCCTTGTCATACATACCTCGTCAGGGACGCCGGGCCCTCGGGTTGCCCCGCTGGCAGAGTGCCCTTTGTGTAGCTGCCGCGCCTGTCCTCGCTATCCCTTCCTCAACCCTCGCTGGAGCGGGGTCACCGGGGCCCGGCTGTGTCCCGGGCGCCGCTGATTTAAGCTTTGCCATAAGTCGTGTCTCGTGCAGTCCGCTCCCAGTGCGGCAGACTTCAATAGTCTTGTGGGGGGACTGGGGAAACGTTACGCAGAAGGTGTTAACTTGACAAGGGACGCTCAGTGGGCTGCGGTGCTGCGCACTTCCCTTCCCTCTGGCGGCTTCCTGGATTCGAACGGGTAGAGCTTTCAGGGCTCCTCAAATGCAAGGTTCAGTTACTCATTCAGGAAAGATTTATTGAGCGTCTCCTATGCGCATGACCTGTTCTAGATGCTGGGGCAATAGATTTTTTTTTTTTTTTCCAGATGGAGTTTCGCTCATGTTGCCTAGGCTGGAGTGCAGTGGCGCTATCTCCGCTCACCACAACCTCCGCCTCCCAGGTTCAAGCGATTCTTCTGCCTCAACCTCCCCAGTAGCTGGGATTACAGGCACGCGCCACCACGCCCGGCTAATTTTGTATTTTTAGTAGACATGGCGTTTCTCCATATTGGTCAGGCTGATCTCGAACTCCTGACCCCAGGTGATCCACTGGACTGGGCCTCCCAAAGTGCTAGGATTACAGGCGTGAGCCGCCTCACCTGGCCTTTTATTTATTTGTTTAATTTTTTGAGGCGGAGTCTCACTCTGTTGCCAGGCTGGAGTGCAGTGGTGTGATCTAGGCTCACTGCAACCTCCACCTCCCGGGTTCAAGTGATTCTTGTGAAGGCTTGGATGCTTCTAAGATTTAAAGGATTCTCTCTACGAGCCGTTATTTTGTTACTTATTATTTTTTCCAAATGAAAATTCACCTTATAAAAAAGGCCTTGTTTTGATCTGACTTATTTTTCAGGATCCCAAGATGGCTGGGCGAAAACTTGCTCTAAAAACCATTGACTGGATAGCTTTTTGGGAGATCATACCCCCAAACCAAAAGGCCATTGCTAATTCCCTGAAATCCTGCAATGAGATCCTCACCTCTAGGTCAGTATGTTTCTGAGAGGGAACCCCATACTTGCCACTGGATCTAGAAAGAAAACAGTATTGGCTGGGTGCGGTTGCTCATGCTTGTAATCCCAGCACTTTGGGAGGCCAAGGCAGGCAGATCACAAGGTCAAGAGATCGAGACCATCCTGGCCAACATGGTGAAACCCTGACTCTACTAAAAATACAAAAAAATTAGCTGGGCGTGGTGGCATGTGCCTGTGGTCCTAGTTACTCGGGAGGCTGAGGTGGAAGAATTGCTTGAACCCAGGAGGCAGAGGTTGCAGTGAGCCGAGACTGCGCCTCTGCACTCCAGCGACAGAGCAAGGCTCCGCCTCGAAAAAAAAAGAAAACAGTATTAAGGAATTATAAATGAATTCTTGATGCCCTTCTGACAACATATAAAGAAATTCTTGGTTTTTTTTGTTTTTTTGAGATAGAGTTTCACTCTTGTTGCCCAGGCTGGAGTGCAATGGTGTAATCTTAGCTCACCACAACCTCTGCCTCCCAGGTTCAAGCAATTCTCCTGCCTCAGCCTCCTGAGTAGCTGGGGTTACGGGCATGGGCCACCATGACCAGCTAATTTTTTGTATTTTTAGTGGAGATGGGGTTTTTGTGGGTTTCTTCATGTTGGTCAGGGTGGTCTCGAACTCCCGACCTCAGGTGATCTGCTTGCCTCAGCCTCCCAAAGGGCCAGGATTACAGGCATGAGCCACCATGCTTGGCCAATCCTTGCATTTTCCTGATGATCCCAGGAGAGGAAAGTGTGATGACTCTCCAGGCCATAGAAAGAAGGGGTGGGAAATAGTGAATTTTCTACTGCTTATGAACAATCCTAACTTTGCGTTTCCCTGTGAACAGGTTGGCTGCTTTACCTGAGAATCCACCATCTATTGACTGGGCTTACTACAAGGCCAATGTGGCCAAGGCAGGCTTGGTGGATGACTTTGAAAAGAAGGTGAGACTTCAGACCTCTAAAGCACTGAGCTTGTAATATGCTTGTGTGGGGCGGGGAGCAGGAACGTGAATAATTACATACGCAGCATGACAGTCAGATCCTTAAGGAAGTTTAGGAAAGATGGGTATGGCCAAAGGCCTTGTGGTAGATTTAACTGTAAATAGGCACAGGAATTTAGGCTCTGTCCATTCAGCAGTACAGTGTAGCCTTAATCTGGGAGCCAGAGGGCTTTCTGATTAGAACGGGAGTTTTGACCTGCTCTGTTTCTGACCTGGGCTGGTTCACACCCTCCTTAGGCAACCTGGTGGTCCCCCGCTCCCCGGAGCTCACCATATTGATGCCGAACTTAGTGCAGACACTCAAACGACATAATGCACTAAGCCTAGAACTCCTGGGCTCAAGCGATCTTCTCGCCTCAGCCTTCCGAGTAGCTGGGACTACGGGCATGTGCCACCACTCCCCAGAGGGCTTTCAAGTTAAATGTTTGCTCACCTCTTGGGTTCCTTTTAGCTTCCGACCTGTCTCCCTTTGGAACAAACTAATGTTTCTTCCACTCTTTTCCTGTCCTTTTTTTTTCTTTTTTTTGAGACAAGAGTTTCGCTCTTGTTACCCAGGCTGGAGTGCAATGGCGCGATCTTGGCTCACCACAACCTCCGCCTCCTGGGTTCAGGCAATTCTCC
>NW_016107408.1:5186873-5189463 GCF_001604975.1 Cebus imitator | reverse complement strand
ACCATGTTGACCAGGATGGTCTCGATCTCTTGACCTCGTGATCCACCCGCCTCGGCCTCCCACAGTGCTGGGATTACAGGCTTGAGCCACCGCGCCCGGCCCTAAGAGGTCATTTATTTTGGTCATCAATTCCAGCTGTCCTTTTCAGATGAAGAGAATGAAGCTCATTGTAATAAAGAATTGTCTAGGGTTCCTAGTTTGTGATAGGGCTGAGGAGACCCTTGAGTTCCTGTTCCCAGTCTAATATTCTTTCCACTACAATACTTGAGATGCATGCTGGTATCTGATTGGGACACAGTATGTCATTCAATATGGTCTATAAGGATTAGTAGCTTCCAGCCCTTTGGGCTCCTGGGTGTGTTGGCGATGACTCACTGTCCTTGTGTTTGTAGTTTAATGCTCTGAAGGTTCCTATGCCAGAGGATCGATACACTGCCCTGGTGGATGCTGAAGAAAAAGAAGATGTAAGTAGTTAAGGCTCTTGCTTATTCTGAAATTGTCTTGATCCTGGCAGCTCTATACTATAGTTAGGTTAAGGTGGAGTGAGTTAAATGGAAAGAGTTAACAGCCATAAAAAGAAATGGCTTGTCAGTAAATGCAGCAACATGGACGAATTTTAAAATAATTATGCATATGATTCCATCTTTATAAAACTCTGAATTCCACAGAAAACTGAAGTTAAAAAAAAAAAATTCTAGAAAATGTAGTTAATCTGCAGTGGCTGCCTGGGGATGGTTGAGTGGAGACTGCTGGTTTCATAGGTGGATACAAACATCAAAACGTAGCAAATGGTGTTCTTTAAGTATGTGCATTTTATCATACTTCAGATACACCTCAACAAAGCTGTTAAAAACAAGGAGGTGGAATTAGAAAATTTATCCAAGTACTATTCAAATACCTAATTGTTTGCTTGAAAGTGCTGAAGGCCAAACTTTGGAACTCAGTGGCTTCACCAAAGAGAAGTCTGGCTAGGTGCTCAGATGGCTTGTCCTGACCATTCAGTGGCTGGGCCCTATGAAAACAGACATTCTGTAGGTCTTCCGGGTGAGGAACTTGGAGAAGCAGTCCAGTGCTGCCATCCTAAGCTGGTTTCTTGTATGGGCTTCTGTGTGAGTGTTAGGAAAAGCTGTGGGTTGCCTCTCAGAGTGAGCGTCCCTGAGTGGTCAGGGTAACCACAGATTCTCTGTAGAGCAGTGGGAAAGCAGGAGCGGGCCCTGGGAGGACTCCTACCTTAGCAGCTGCTGGGGTAGAAGGCAGCCTGGTTTCAGAACTTAATTTCTCTTTTTTTTTTAAAGGCGAAGGCTTGTGCTGAGTGGGTGTCTCTCTCAAAGGCCAGGGTTGTAGAGTATGAGAAACAGGTAAGGATGATGGGTAGCCATTGCCTATAATAGTGTTTCTCTCTTTCATGGCCACACATCTTTCACCTGGTGGCAGGAGCCCGCCTTGGATATTCTGTTTTCCGTCGCTGTTTACTTTAACTAAAACATTTCCCCTCTTTCCAGATGGAGAAGTATAAGAACTTAATTCCATTTGAACAGATGACCGTTGAGGACTTGAACGAAGCTTTCCCAGAAACCAAATTGGACAAGCAAAAGTATCCCTATTGGCCTCACCAACCAATTGAGAATTTATAAAATTGAGTCCAGGAGGAGGCTCTGGCCCTTATATTACACATTCTGGACATTAAAAATAAAAGTAATTATACAGTTCTGGATATGTCTTCTACTCTGGGTGAGATAGTTAAGCCTCACTGGATTTGGGTTTTGTTAAAATGGAAACGTGAGCCGAGAGGTTTGTTGGGCTGGTTGTCTGACAGACCATGTAGGCGCCACTTACGGAGGCCCCAGGACTACTGAAATGGCAAAAAATAACACCAGGGCCTATGGCAGTATATTTCACGCGATGTGATAAGGAATTGTTATCTGCTGATTCTCTTCAACTTCCTCTTTGCTTTCAAACCTCTGGTTCCAAGGGAGTGCTCCTGCTTGTCATTACTAAGTCGCAAGAACAGCTGATCCAAATGGCTAGCTGTAAGAGCAGCTATTTACTTTTCTGTGCTCCAGCTTTTGAACATGAAAGTGGTATTAGAAAAGGAAACTTTGGCTGGGCACCGTGGCTTAACCCCTGTAATCCCAGCACTTTGGGATGCTGAGGTGGGCGGATCACCAGGTCAGGAGTTCAAGACTGGCCTGACCAATGTGGTCTCTACTAAAGATAAAAAAAATTACTCAGACGTGGTGGTGCACACTTGTAATCCCAGCTACTGAGGTGGTTGAGGCAGGAGAATCGCTTGAACCTGGAAGGCAGAGCGAGACTGTCTCAAAAAGGGAAACTTTTATGTTGCGAAGTTAATGTACAGCTTTTTGTATTTGAACATGGAAAATTATTTTCACTTCAGTTAAGGTTTTTTTTGTTTTGTTTTTTTGAGACGGAGTTTCACTCTTGTTACCCAGGCTGGAGTGCAATGGCGCAATCTCGGCTCACCGCAACCTCCGCCTCCTGGGTTCAGGCAATTCTCCTGCCTCAGCCTCCTTAGTAGCTGGGATTACAGGCACGCACCACCATGCCCAGCTAATTTTTTGTATTTTTA
>NW_016107408.1:5177653-5186738 GCF_001604975.1 Cebus imitator | reverse complement strand
TTAAAGACGGGGTTGCACCATAATGGCCAGGCTGGTATTGAACTCCTGACCTCAGGTGATCCAGCCACCTCGGCCTCCCAAAGTGCTAGGATTACAGGCGTGAGCCACCGCGCCTGGCCGAGAAATCTGTAGTCTTAATGTAAGCAGAGGCGAGCCTGGGGGCGTTGCTCCTGATTGGTGGGAGTAAGGCTGGGTTGAAGATTGAAGGCACCGAATGGGTGGAGTCTACTCCCCCTGGAACCACTTGAATCAACAATCAGACTGGCCAGAGATGAGAAGCGGTAGCTGTGCAAGGCCTTTAATGTGCATGATGAGTACCACACCCTTCCCCTGCGAGGCTGCAGAGTCACTGAACTGGCACTCAACCATCCAGCTGAGGATCTGAGGATGCAGGCGACAGCCAAGTGACAGCGAGGGGATTTGAGAAAAATCCGCAGTTTCTCAGAGCATGATTAGAGCTTGCGCTGTTCAAGGAGAGAGCAACGTGAGTCCCGAGAAGGTGCTGGGATGTGACGGGGGCATCCCCAGCATTCGAGGGAGCCCTTTGAGAGATTTCCTGTGCTAAATAAGAGTGAACAAACCAGCAACAGGCTCAGCCAAAGGCACGTGGGTGGGAAGGGGGTACTTTTAAGCACCATGGCTCGCGCCTGTAATCCCAGCACTTTGGGAGCCCGAAGTAGGTGGATCACCCGAGGTCAGGAGTTTGAGACCAGCCTGGCCAATATGGTGAATTTCCATCTGCTAAAAATACTAAAATTAGCCGGATGTGGTGGTGGGCGCCTGTAATTCCAGCTACTCGGGACCTTGCAGGCATCTTTGACTTAGGGCAACCAGCTCTAAACCCCTCTCCTTCCCAATCTGTCTGGGGATGTGGCAGCACCTCCCTCTGGAATCCTAGGAAAACGTCTCAGGCTCCTCCTAGGCTCTTTAATCCCCGATCAGTCAAGCACCACCTCCCAGAGTCCACTTGCTAAGAGTCTCCTCTTTTACTTTTCTCTGGGTCTCACTGCTGTCACCTGTGTTCAGGCCTTGGTAATTTCCTCCTTAAGCCATCATGCCTCACCCTAAAAGTGGCCTCACTGCCTATACTCTCGCCCACCTCCAATCCATTCTTCATATTGCTGCCAAGGGGAGCTTTTCCAAAAGCAAATCCGTGCACTTGACTCGTCTGAGTAAAACCCTCCCCTGGCTCCACACTGCCCACAAGATCAAATGCAGTCTCTTTACCTTGGGGGAAGGCTCTCAGGCCCTTTCTTATGGACTGTTCTCTTCCCATTATAACCTCAGCAAATTGCTAACTGTACCTTCTAGTCCACCCTTCCCATCAGGCATTTGCAATTCGTGCACACACTGGAAGATTAGAAAGATCTAGAGGCTTCTAGAGCATTCTTTGTTGAGTGCTGGCACTGTACTTTAGTCATACATTCCCCAGGGACTAACACTGTGCTTGACACTTAGAAGAATTTTAATGTGAATTTATTATGAATAAAAGAGAAGAGGCCAGGTATGGTGGCTCACATCTGTAATCCCGGCACTTTGGGAGGCCAGTGTGGGAGGATGGCTTGAGCTCAGGAGTTTGAATCCAGGCTGGCCAAGATGGCAAAACCCCATCTCTACTAAAAATACAAAAATTAGCTGGGTGTGGTGGCAGGCATCTGTAATCCCAGCTACACAGGAGGCTGAGGCATGAGAATCACCTGAACCCAGGAGGTGGAGGTTTCAGTGAGCTGAGATCTTGCCATTGCACTCCAGCCTAGGTGACAAGAGCGAGACTCCATCTCAAACAAAAACAAAGCAGTTTACTAAAGTATAATAAAATGCATATGGAGGAAATTGAGAACATCATTAGGTGTACAGTGCTCTGATGTTTTACAAGGGGAACAGACCCATTCCCATGGGAAACAAGTTGAGCAGCTCCCCAAAGCGCTTCTGAAGCTCCCCCAACCCAGGGTAGCACCATTGTCACTTCTTTTCACCTACTCCCTCCACTCCTTACTCCCATCCATCAACCCCCTTCCTCCCTCTCAGGGTTGTTGCAAGGGTTATGAGTAAAACGAAAGCTTTTTTTGGGCAAACTCTGAATGCCCGATGACATCCCTTTGACCCAGCAGCCCGACTCTCCGCTCTTCCTCGGCTCCTCTGCCTGAGTCCGAGAGGTCCCACCAAGCTCCCACTGGCTTCAGGCGGAGCCTCAGCAGCGGGATAGTGGAGGGAAGGAGGAAGGTGAAGGTGGGCATTTATTCCCTCAGCTCCCTCCCTGTGATATCAAGGTAGCCATGGGCTCTCTGTATCTCTGGACTCAACATCTTAGCTCCTGGGGGGCAACTCTCAATACCTGAACTTCAGGTTCCAGGAGCTGCTGCCTCTTGTGACCCTTCAGGTCTGGTGATGGGGACAGCTCGTCACTAATGCCCATCCTGGAGTCCTCACATTTCCTTACACCTGCCCGTACCAAACGGGACTCCTTTAAACGCTCCTTGGATTACCCAGTGGGAATGTGCCATCTTCTTCATGCCAGACTCTGACTGGTACAAAGATTGGCATTTATTCTCCCCGATGTCCAAGTACGCTTGCACACATATGCGTCCTGGCACCCTCTTCCAAGCATAGGGCAGTGGGGTGGTGGGTGTTGTCTCACTGTAGACAGAGCCACTAGCAGGACTGAGGCCACAGAGTTGGGCCACACCCCCACTGCCCCTGAGGCCAGGGACTGGAGTTCTGTCTGCTGTTTAACTTCAATACAATAGATTGAAACATAACCCGCTCCATTTCATTTGCTTGTGGGTTTGTAGCTTGTAGAGCATATTCAGGAGATGAATGTTTGAATGTTGAACTCATTCCAGGTACCCGCTAAGAGAGGCAAAAAGAAATGGGGCCCCACTTGCCCTCATATGGGTTTGAAGTCCGGCTTCATAGAGAAGAAAAGGAAAATTAATTGAAATAGACATATGCACAGAATGTAGCTAAGTGTTATTAAAAAGGCAAAATGTGCCAGTTGGTTTTTGTTTTTTATGTTATAGATTTTTTTTCTTTTGAGACAGTCTTTTTCTGTTGCCAGGATGGAGTGCAGTGGCATGGTATTGACTCACTGCAACCTCCGAACCCCTGGTTCAAGTGATTCTTCTGCCTCAGTCTCCTGAGTAGTTGGGATTACAAGCACAGGCCACCAAGCCCTGCTAATTTTTGTATTTTTATCAGAGACAGGGTTTTACCATGTTGGCCAGGATAGTCTCGATCTTCTGACCTTGTGATCTGCCCACCTCGGCTTCCCAAAGTGCTGGGATTCCGGGCGTGAGCCACTGCGCCCAGCCTAGATTTTTTTTTTTAAGAATTACTTTTATTGGGCTGGGCGCGGTGGCTCAAGCCTGTAATCCCAGCACTTTGGGAGGCCGAGGCGGGTGGATCACGAGGTCAAGAGATCAAGACCATCCTAGTCAACATGGTGAAACCCCGTCTCTATAAAACTACAAAAAAATTAGCTGGGCATGGTGGCGCGTGCCTGTAATCCCAGCTACTCAGGAGGCTGAGGCAGGAGAATTGCCTGAACCCAGGAGGCGGAGGTTGCGGTGAGCCGAGATCGCGCCACTGCACTCCAGCCTGGGTAACAAGAGCGAAACACCGTCTCAAAAAAAAAAAAAAAGAATTACTTTTATTGAAGTGAGTTTTAAAAACAGCACCAGCAACACAACCCCAGGTGACTCTCAAATCCAAAACTGCCAATTTCAGAAGTCAGCCCTTAACCATTAGACCACCAGAGATTCACAATGCAGGTAACTGATCACATACCTCTTAGATGAAGACGCCACAGGCTGATCAATGACGTCGTAAGCGGAAGCCTCCGGGGTGCAAAGCCTGATTGGACAGAGGCTGCTACCCAGCTTCGGATCGCGAGAGCCGCGGTATGGAGGGATCGGGAGGCATTTTGGGGTCTAAAACAAGAAAAAAGACGGAAATTATAGTTGCATGGATTAAAACGATCCGACCACGAAGGGACTCGAACCCTCAATCTTCTGATCCGAAGTCAGACGCCTTATCCATTAGGCCACGCGGTCTCCTACTGTGCATACCTCCCTGGGAGACTAATTTGATGATTGTTAAACGCTCCCGCATGGCGCGGCCACAGCACTCCTAACCCTGGCCGCCTACAGGGAAGCGCTGGCTCTCTTCTCTGGCCCCAGCTGCTCAAGCAGCCACCCCCGAGCGGCGCAGCACCCGTCCCAGTCTCTAAGCCTCGCTGGGCACTGTGGCTGCGTGGCCTAACGGATAAGGCGTCTGATTTCAGATCAGAAGATTGAGGATTCCAGTCCCCTCGCGGTGGCGCTCCTTTTGAGCGAGCAGCCCGTGCCCCAACCCCAGCATAGTTTGCAGGTTTGTTCTCCCTCTGTCCTCGTCCCTGCGTATTCCTCACAGCTGCTCTCCACCCGGCTGGGCGCTTGCCGAGCACTTCCTCTCAGCTACGGCACACTGCAGGCTCCTGGTCCCTGCGCTTCACCATCGCGTGGAGCTCTTTAGTAGCTTGGTGGGGATGCCGCGCCCGGCGAGCAGCTCATCCGGTCGTCCGGATGGCTTCTCGGGTTTGTCCCGGTGACCCACGGTAGGGCCGTGTTTGGGCACGTGCTATTGAACACTTATCATGGAGCACGTGGATTTGACGTCTTACCGCGCCCCAGTGGCCTAATGGATAAGGCACTGGCCTCCTAAGCCAGGGATTGTGGGTTCGAGTCCCACCTGGGGTGTCGAGGGGGCTGTGCTCCCGAAGTCACTTTTGGTGCGGGGAACCAGCGACCTCCACCACCATCCGCCGGCTTCCTGTTTGCATCTGCCCTGTCTACGCCCCACGCCTTCTCCTGCAGGACCCTCTATTTGCAGTCGCCGTAGTCAGTCATTTTCCCCTGGTTCTCCGGGGCTGCCCCGCCAGGTGGAGTTGGGGTATCCTGGGAACGCTTTGGCAACTTTATTCTCCCGAGTTCCCCCAGATTCAAAATTGTGGCGCCCTGCCCTGACGAAAGCAGTTCGTTCAAGGGCTTGGCGTGACCGGCGCTTACCGTCTTTAGGTGCTTAGAGGAGGTGGTTCCTCCTCGACACGTTGCACAGGAGTTGAACCAGAGACCAAGGTCAATTCCAGCGTTCCTGAGAAGGAAAGAAAAAGGAAATAAAAGATCCTGTAAAATGTTGTCATTTTTTGGCCGGGCGCAGTGGCTCACGCCTGTAATTCCCAACACTTTGGGAGGCTGAGGTGGGCGGATCACCTGAGGTCAGGAGTTTGAGACCAGCCTGGCCAATATGGTGAAACCTCGTCTCTACGAAAAATACAAAAATTAGCCGGACAGGGTGGCGTGCGCCTGTAATCCCAGCTACCCCGGAGGCTGAGGCAGAAGAATCGCTTGAACTCGGGAGGCGGAGGTTGCAGTGATTCGAGATATGCTCGCTGCACTCCAGCCTAGGCAACAGAGCGAGACTCTGTCTCAAAAGAAAGTATCGGTTAGCTTTACCCCAGGTGGGACTCGAACCCACAATCCCTGGCTTAGGAGGCCAGTGCCTTATCCATTAGGCCACTGGGGCTTGTGGCACGTGATTGCAACATCCCTTACTTTCATAAGCGGGTGGCCCCTTCTCCTAGACAAGGCCTCAGAGAGGCGCGCTCCATCGAGTGGGCTCCGTCCCTGCAGCGCGCACGTTTGGTGAGCGGGCTGGAGGATATGGCAGTGCAGTGCGCGGGGACCTGCCCCCCACCGTCCCCAGCCCCCTCTCGCTTGCCTCCCCCACCCCCACACTGGGACACTCCATGGAGTCTGGAGGGTCCCCTTCGGAGGTTGCCTGCACACCCGGACCATGGTGTATGAAGACTGAAGTTTGGAGGAGTTTCCTTCCTACTGCCCTGAGCCTTTCTGTCCACCTCTACAGAACTGATAAAAATTCCAGGAATTTTAGGAAAAAGTAGCATAGGAAGTGAAGGAGAACAGAGAAGTATTAATCATGAATATTGAAACACAAACCCTGAAAATCTTGCTTATCATGAGGGAAAGTACAACGGGGGAGCAAGTCCTTCCAGTTATAATAGAAATACATAGATAGAAAGGAAAATCAGCCAAGTATCTATTTCACCTTAATTCTAATAAAGAATAAGCACATTTAAAAACGTTGCACACATTTAAAATCCATTATTAAAGGCTACAGGCCGGGTGCTGTGGCTCACGCCTGTACTCCCAGCACTTTGGAAAGGAAAGCTGAGGTGGGCGGATTGCTTGAGCCCAGGAGTTCAAAACCAGCCTGGCAACATAGCGAGACACTGTCTCATTAAAAAATAATAATAAAAAATAAAAAAAGTCTTACACACACCGAAGGATTTAACAGTTCAGCTAAGGGCGTCTGTCCCCACTGTGCTTGTCTTGGGACCTTGCCCATCTGCTCCAGCATCGCAGGGCAAAGGAAACGTGGGGACATTCTTTTTTGTTTCTCTCCAAAATGTATAGTCTGCAGAAACCTGTCTCCTCCTCCCCTTAATAGCAGCAAGAAGGATTTAACCCACCTGGCTCCAGTTTACTGCCTTGAGGATACCCCCGTTTAAGTTAACTAACTTGTCTATTGCTGGGACCCAGCACTCTGGTCCATGGTCAACCTGCAGGGATGCCTTCTCTGCTTTCCCACCACCACCCTCTAGCCAGGCGTCCGTCCCCCCCACCCCTACCCCCACTCAGCTTTGCCTCGCTCAGCTGCTCCTGTTCATCCCCAGGAGTCCACTTGTCTCCCTGGGTCTTGGATCTTCCGGCTCCAGCCTCACTCCCGGCTCCATAACTCCATTCCGTCTCCTGGGTATCACCACTGGGCATTCCTCCTCACAGGCAAAACCACGCTGATCCAGCTGTCCTCCCAAGGCCACTCCCCTTCATGATGTTCCTGTGTGAGTGCACAGCATCACCCATGTCACGCCCCTCACTCCCACACCACCCAGGCCAATTTTCTGTCCTCATAATCCTCCAGCATCCGGTGTTTCCTCCCCACCCCTGCTGCTGCTGCCGTAGTTACAGAGCGTGTCCCTGACTGCTCACATGGGGTCAGTTGCCATCCATGCACACCTTCCTACAGCTTCTCTTCATTCTGCCATGGGCAGAACAGCCTTCCTGCCTCAGCCTCTGTAGGGAAAAGACTACATGTCTTAGCTGTCACTTTTAAGTCCTTTCTAGACCTGGATCCCAGTCAATTGGCAGACTCATCTTTCACAGCTCCTTGTCCTCTGGGTCCCAGCCAAACTGGGCTAGAAATCGTGGCAGACATTCCCAGGGTACCAGCTCAGTGCAACTAACCATGTAGTTATTCACTGAAATCCCACAATAACCCTATGAGGTAGGTGCTAATAACATAACCCCTAGTTTAGGCTGAGCTCAGTGGCTCATGCCTGTAATCCCAGCACTTTGGGAGGCTAAGGCAGGCTGATCACTTGAGGTCAGGAGTTTGAGACCAGCCTGGCCAACATGGCAAAACCCCATCTCTACTAAAAATACAAAAATTAGCCGGGTGTGGTGGTGTGAGATCCCAGCTACTCAGGAGGCTGAGGCAGAATTGCTTGAACCCAGGAGGCGAAGGTTGCAGTGAGCTGAGATTGTGCCATTGCACTCCAGCCTGGGTGACGTAGTGAGAGTATGTCTCAGGAAAAAAAAAAAATAACCCCTAGTTTATAGGTGGGGAAACAAGGTTCAGAGAGATTAGGTAGCAGCTGGGAAGGTGGACGGGTGAGCACTGACCCATGCAGTCCACTTCAGGGCGCATTCTCTCAATCACAAGTTTCCTGTCCAGCCACAGGCAGGCCTTGGAGTTGCCATTTTCCTAGCCTTTGCCGTTGGCCACCACTGGAGCCTCCAAGTGACATGCTCTTACCCTGCCAGTTCCTCCCCTCCCTTCAGGCCCATCTCAAGCACATCCTCTCCCACCCTCCAGTTGAACTAGTCATTCCTCTGCCTCCTGCAATCTACTGAGACCTTTCTTTTGTCATTCATCATGCTTCAGGTCTTGCTACTGGAACAGGAATCCACTTTTCCTCTCAGCTTTTACTATCACCCGATCGAATGTCAATTCTCTGGAAGAAAGCACTTTTACTTTGTTCTCTTCTGAGTCCTCCCCACCTCATGCTGTGAGTGCCTGGTATTCACTTAGCGCTTACTGAATTACGGAATGAACTGGTAAATGTACATCCTGCATATGAGCCTCGGCCCCCTCCCAGGCTCTGAGTCCCTTGAGGACAGGGACCACGTCTTACACATTTTTAATTTACATTAAAGGAGCCATGCTGATCTTCTCTGTATCATTCTAATTTTAGTATATGTGCTGCGGAAGTGAGCAAATGTTTGTATTTTGTAAGTCATTTTTAAATGATTTTTCCCCTTGTTTAGGCTCATGTGCTCACATAAACTAGATCGAAAGCATATAGAACAGTTTAAGAAATTCATACATGCTAGAGCAATCTACTACTACAATGCTAGCCTGAGGGGATTGTAAAAATCTCCTTCCAGTTCCAACTTATTCTT
Organism: Cebus imitator; assembly: GCF_001604975.1. Classification (NCBI taxonomy): domain Eukaryota; kingdom Metazoa; phylum Chordata; class Mammalia; order Primates; family Cebidae; genus Cebus; species Cebus imitator. Next base: position 5,178,216 of record NW_016107408.1, on the reverse strand, counting down.
CCTGCCTCTAAAACCCACTGCCTAACAGCACCTGGCACACAGTACTTCTCATTCAAGACACGCGGTGGTTTTGTTACCCATGTCTCTTAAAACCTAAATGCCTTGGCCTGGCGCAGTGGCTCACACCTGTGTTCCCAGCACTTTGGGAGGCTGAGGTGGGCAGATCACCTAAGGTCAGGAGTTCAAGACCAGTCTGGCCAACATGGTGAAACCCTGTCTCTACAAAATACAAAAATTAGCCGGGTGCGGTGGCAGGCACCTGTAAGCCCAGCTACTCAGGAGGCTGAGATGGGAGAATTGCTTGAACCCAAGAGGTGGAGGTTGCAACGAGCCGAGATAGCAATATTACATGCCAGCCTGGGGCACAGAGCGAGACTCTGTTCAAAAACAAAAAACCTAAACTCCTTAACTTGAATTCAAGCCTCTCCACATCAAGCCGGCCTCTCTCCAGGCTCGCTTCCCAGAATCGCCCTGGACGAATCCCCCATTCAGCGCCTCTACTTCCTTGCCACCTCCTCCACCCCTGCCTCTTCTCTGTCTCCTGTGTTCATAGCGTCCCCTTC
>NW_016107408.1:5171601-5176492 GCF_001604975.1 Cebus imitator | reverse complement strand
ACGGGGTTTCACCATGTTGACCAGGATGGTCTCGATCTCTTGACCTTGTGATCCACCCGCCTCGGCCTCCCAAAGTGCTGGGATTACAGGCTTGAGCCACCGCGCCCGGCCCAATTTTTGTATTTTTTGTAGACATGAGGTCTCGCTATGTTGCTCAGGCTGATTTTAAACTCCTGACCTCGTGTGATACTCCTGCCTTGGCCTCCAAAGTGTTTAGATTACAGGCGTGATCCACCACGCCTGGCCTGTGTGTTCTTTCACAGCAGACACCAGAACACTTTCCTGTTCCTGGATGCTGTGTCAACAACTGTGAGGCTAATTCAACTGAGAGAGAAGGTAGGAATTGCTTTCTGAAGCATTCTGAATGAGAAGGGAACACTATGAGTTTTGAGTTTTATTGTGGCTAATACATCAGATGCATTATTAAGGTTGGACAACATGGTGACTGCCTAGAAAGACCTTTGCAACCAGTGCCTGCAACCTTCATTCCCAATGAACATTCTTGTGATGGCTCCAATGCTATCGACAAGCATTAACAGTCAAAAAGAGAAAAGGAAATCCCCTATGGTGTGAAAGGCTTCTCAGCTGCAGATGCCGGGAGCCCAGAAGCGCCTTCCAGCTGCAGAGGGCGATTTCAGTCCATGCCGACCCTCCTGCTTGTCTTTATGGCAGAATGAATTCTCTTTTGTCTCAGCCTTTCCCGATTCATGCTTTCTATCCTGAAAACAAAAAGACTGCAATTAGGCCCAGATGCCCAATCAGTGCTTTTCAAAGTGGTGAGAGGAGTTGGAAGCTCAACGGGAAGCCGAGCAGTTTACCAGTAGGCACTAGAGCTGGGCCTGTGTCCCAGGTCAGCATCCCCTCCTCTTCCTAGAGCTTCTCCCAGGGCACGTCCTGGACTTTCCTCTGCCCCTTCCTTATCTGTGTAGACTATCGTCCGCACAAATCAGTTTATAGCAGCTTTAGGACATTTGCCGGTACCTGAGTCTCTGAAGTTTAGCATCTTCTTTCGATGGCTCCTTGGGTGTCTGGCTGGCCTCAGCGATCATGTCTCGAATTTTCTGCAGGCAATCGGCCAGATTCCGGAACTGATAGCGGCTGCTCTCAGAGGTGAGGATCAACTCTCCTGACCTGTTGATCTTGTTTTTGTGCTGCAGAGAACAAAGGAAAAACCGGAGTCCTACAGAGTAAAGGTTTAAAAGCCACTGAGGGGTTTCTAGGGAAAGAAAGGGATGGTGGTTACCACGATGGCTATCTTCTGCCTCACAGGCTCTGCGATCCAGTCGGCAGTTGCCAAGTGGAACCTGACTTCCGCCTTGGAATTCACTGTGGATGAAAGGGAGAAGGGAGTATGGGTGCCTGAGACTTCCGGGAAGGATCAACCCCTGTGTGACCAGTGACCATCCTGAAACAAAGGGAGGCCAGACACCCAACCATGTACATTCTAGCTGACGTCCAAGTTGGCTATGAACAAGCCTGCGAAGATAGTGAGGCACTTCTGGACAAATATAGACTTCCAGTAACTAAGTGTCTAGTGCTTCTCTTACAGTTTTACTGGGTACAAAAAAAAATGGAGGGAATGGATTTCACCAGAATGAAGGAAAGCTGTTCTTGGAGCTGGCTGCTGCCTCACACTGTGATTTCCCTTTGTTTAGACTCACAAGCCAATCCTAGTCCTAGCAACCCACAGCTGAACGTCTGAAAATCAGACCACATTCAAAAGAATAAAGAGGATTATTATAAACTGGCAGTACTTAAGCTTCTGCTGAAAATTCCCTTCATTCCATATGAACATAAACTCAGGGCTCCTGAAGCCCATCTCCCAGCTACATTTGAAAGCAAAAGAAAGCAACGAGGCACCCGTACCTTTGTTCACATTCTGTCCCCCAGGACCACTACTCCGACAATAAGATATTGTCAAGCGATCTGTAAAATAGAAGAAAGTACACACGCAAAACTGATTACCTCCCGGCAAATGTGCAAACCACTAATTTACCATCAACATAACTATCCCTATTATGTATCTTTCTCTTTCAATGACTTTTATATACAGTCATCCCTCAGTAGCTGTGGGGGATTGGCTCTAGCACCCCGTGGATACCAAAATCCACGAATGCACGGTCCCTGATATAAAATGGTGTAGTATTTGCAAATAACCGGCACACATCCTCCTGCATACTTACAACTAGATCACTTATAACACCTAATACAATATAAACACTATGTAAATAGTTGTTATACTGTATTGTTTAGAGAATAATGAGAAAAAAAAGTCTGCATAAGCTGCAAACATCTTTTTTCTTTTTCAATTTTTTTTTTTTTTTTTACTAACAGGTTTTCTCTCTTTTCCCCAGGATGGAGTGCAGTGACATGATCATAGCTCACTGCAGCCTCAAACTCCTGAGCTCAAGTGATCCTCCTGCCTCAGCCTCCCAAGTAGCTAGGACTTCAGGCATGTGCCACCATACCCTGCTGATTATTTTTTAAGGTTTTTTTTTTTTTTTTTGTAATTATAGGGTCTTGCTATGTTGCCCAGGCTGTTCTTGAACTTCTGGGCTAAAATGATCCTCCGAAAGTGTTGGGTTTACAGGTGTAAGCCACTGTGCCCAGCCTCTTTTTCAAATATTTTTGATTCACAGTTGGTGGAATCCATAGACGTAGAACTCACAGATACAGAGGGCCAACTGTATACATAAAAGTAACATTCAGATCAGTGAAGCTGGAAGTTATTCACAGATGTCAAAACTGAAATCAGAGCAAGTGACTTTCCCAAGGTCACACAGACAGCAAAGAAAGTAAAATCAGGACTGGGCTGTCTGCTTCTACTCCCATACACTCCCCCCGATCTGCTGCCCTCGCTTTTTGCTGCTTGTTTTCTGTTTGTTTCAAAGCAAGGATCATTTCAAAAGTTCAAACTAAGGGGCAGAGTTACTTTCATTCCAGCTGTGGCAGATGTGGAATCTCAACAGACTATAAGCTCCAAGAGGGCAGGACTGTATCTAATTCATGGCGTGTTCATGGGTGTTCCCCAGGCCTAGATCACAGTTAGTGTTAAAACATCTGTTGGATGAATGAGGAGCTGGCAGCTCTAGCTTCAAACACTGGCTCGATCATGAAGTGACCATGATCTTGGCAAAGTCTCACTGTTTTTTCTGGGTCTCATTTTTGTTTGTTTTTAACCTATAAAATGAGGTTTCATCCTTCCCCTTTTATAATTAATGAAAAGCAGTCTTGTCATGTCTGAGGAATGTAAGGAAGGCATGATACTGGGAAAATTTCAGAAGACTGGATGGTAAATCGCAAGAATTTTGCATGGCAAAGAACTGTGGCACCATGGTGGTAGAAAGCCTCCGTGAGCGGTAGTGACTTATCTTGGGACTACTTTTAAGAGGATTTCCTTCTTTGGAAAATCAAGTTTTTTTCTGAGACAGGGTCTCACTCTGGCACCCAGACTGGAGTCCAGTGGCACAATGACGGCTTGCCGCGGCCTCAACATCTTGGGCTCAAGCGATCCTCCTGGGTTCAAGGGATCCTTCCACCTCAGCATCACAAGTAGCTGAGACTACAGGTGGGCACAGCTTCAAGCTATAAAACTGCTTTGCTGCAGCATGTATTGGCTCCTCAGCCACAGGGTGTCCTGTAGGTTGCAGTCATCTGGCCTCTGTTTTAGAGTCACCCTGACAAGGGTCACAGGGAACCAGCACTTTTGGCTGCTCTTCCTCGCGCTGTCTATGGAAGTCATATACTCTCTGAGTCTAAAAAAGGCTCATTGTTTCTTTATAGGCCATAACTGTTAGGTCTTGCTTCTGCTTGACAGCTACAAAATTTTAAAGTTATGCAAATGGTTTATTTACATGGAAATGTCTCTCACTCCTGTCTTCTTATCTCTCTATTCCTGAAGGCAGTCACCATATCCAGGGTGTTCCTTTCAGATATATATATATATATATACACACACATATACATACATACACATATGCCTCCACACAGATACAGATAAAAATATAGATACACATATACTGATACAGATATTTAGAAATAGATATTTCAGGCTAGGCACAGTGGCTCATGCCTGTAATCCCAGCACTTTGGGAGGCCGAGGCGGGCAGATCATGAGGTCAGGAGCTCGAGACCAGCCTGTCTAACATGGTGAAACACCATCTCTACTAAAGATACAAAATTGGCTGGGCATCATGGCGTATGCCTGTAATCCCAGCTACTCGGAAGTATGAGACAGGAGAATTGCTTGAACCCGGGAGGTGGAGGTTGCAGTGAGCTGAGATTATGCCATTTCACTCCAGCCTGAGTGATAGGGCGAGACTGGGTCTCAAAAACAAACAAAAAAAATAAATACATGTTTCAGAGATATAGATATGTAAAATACAAATGGTAGCTTATACATTCTCCTGCGTCTTCCTCTTTCAGTTCATCTGTCGTAGAGTGCTCCAGGTCATGAGAACATTAAGAGCTCTCCACTCATGCAGTACATTGCACAGTACAACGCAAGTGGCCATGCTCGAATGAATCATGATTCATTTCTTATTCTAAATATGTTGCAAAGATTCTACTTTTCACACCCAGAGATAGCCTCTTTACTTTAATTGGGATGGAGAAATCTGGAAGGAATGTGTGAGGGATGAGAGAAATGACTGATTTTTTTTTCTTTCTGAGACAGAGTCTCGCTGTCTCGCCTAGGCTGGAGTGCAGTGGCGCAATTTCAGCTCACTGCAACCTCTGCCCCCTAGGCTCAAGTGATTCTTGTGCCCCAGCCTCCCGAGTAGCTGGGATCACAGGCACCTACCACCACACCTGGCTAATTTTCAAATTTGATTAAATCAATCAATCAATTTATTTATTTATTTTCTTCTTCTTCTTCTTTTTTTTTTTTTTT
>NW_016107408.1:5168527-5170421 GCF_001604975.1 Cebus imitator | reverse complement strand
ACAGGCACACATCACCATGCCCAGCTAATTTTTTTTTGTATTTTTAGTGGAGACGGGGTTTCACCATGTTGACCAGGATGGTCTCGATCTCTTGACCTTGTGATCCACCCGCCTGGGCCTCCCAAAGTGCTGGGATTACAGGCTTGAGCCACCGCGCCCGGCCCCCAACTGATTTTTAAGAAAACAAAATTACTTACCTAGAGGGATGTCATTGTCGGCTTGCTTTGCACCATCCTGTAATGTAATGTACACAGTGTCAAATAAATAAGTATTATCTGCTGGGTGACTCCTAACTGGTCCAAGGCAACAACAACAAAAAAGATGTAAGGCCCCAACACAAATATTATACATTAGTATTTTTGCTGCAAAATCATATCACATGACAGAAAAAGCATCCTCAGACCCCAGGGGTAACACCTCAGAAACATTCCTCCAGGAAAAAGGAACTGATGTCTCCAGCCTTCCTTGCCCTGGCCTTAGCTAATATTAGGCACCATCAGAGGCCTGGCTCCAGGGTGAGGGGGAGCCACAGTGCACATGCATCAGGGAGCCTTCTAAAGGACGCCCTCTGTCAACCTGGAGCAACAAGCCCAGTGGGCCACCCTGTTCCTTCCGGTGCCACAGGAGGCTCCCACATGAGGCAGTCCACCTTGGACAGTGATTGTAAATGCACCCTGGGGGTTTCTGTTAAACTAACTAGTCACTCCAGGACTTCTCACCTCCATGTCTCTCTCCCCCTTGCTGTTCCTCCAACAGCAATGCTCTTCAGCCTTAAATCTTTGTATCTACAAGGCCCAGTGCAAACGCTACCCACTCTGAGGCTTTTCTGGCCCTCTAAGATCAAAGCATCAGTATCCTCAGGGACACTCCCACTGACTACCTTCATTTCTTTTTTTTGAGATGGAGTCTTGTTCTGTAGCCCAGGCTGGAGTGAAATGGTACAATCTCAGCTCACTGCAATCTCCGCCTCTCTGGTTCAAGCGATTCTCCTGCCTCGGCCTCCCAAGTAGCTGGGATTACAGGCGCATGCCACCCTGCCCAGCTTTTTTTTTTTTGTATTTTTATATACATGGGGTTTCACCATATTGGCCAGGCTGGTTTTGAACTCCTGACCTCAAGTGATCCACCCACCTTGGTCTCCCAAAGTGCTAGGACTACAGGCGTAAGCCACTGTGCCAGGCCTGCCTTCATTTTTTTCATCTTTGAATTATTTGGGGGTTGGCTGGGCACAGTGGCTCACGCCTGTAATCCCAGCACTTTGGGAGGCCGAGACAGGTGGGTCAGTTGAGGTCAGGAGTTGGAGACCAGCCTGGCCAACATGGTGAAACCCCCCATACTAAAAATACAAAAAAATTAGCCAGGCATGGCGGCACACACCTGTCATCCTAGCTAGGATTACACACCTGTAATCCTATCCTTGAGGGGGCTGAGGTGGAAGGATTGTTTGAACTCAGGAGGTGGAGGTTGCATTGCAATGAGCTCATATCACGACACTGCACTCCAGCCTGGGTGATGGATCAAGACTCTGTCTCAGAAAAGAAAAAACAAAGGAATTATTTGGGGGTGACACCCTCATCCTACTCCACCTGTCCGCAGCACTGAAGATCATGGGCCACAGCCTCTTTCCTAAAGCATGTTCTTCTCATTCCCTCTGAGATTTTTCTCTTACCTCCCCAGGACTCTTTCTCACTCTCCTTTGCTAGGTCTTTGCAACTTTTAAACACTGACATGCCCTTGAAATACTTCTCCCTTTCTCCTCTTTCCTTCCCTAGAATACTTCATCTATGCTGATGAAAACAGCCTTTTTTTTTTTTTTTTTTTTTTTTTTTTTTTTTTTTTTTTTTTTTTTTTTTTTTTTTTTTTTTTTTTTTTTTTTTTTTTTTTTTTTTTTTTT
>NW_016107408.1:5164345-5167374 GCF_001604975.1 Cebus imitator | reverse complement strand
AAAAAAAAAAAAAAAAAAAAAAAACATTTTATCGAATGAATGAACAAACAAATAAATGCTATTGCCACTCTCTCATCTCAGTGAATAGCAACTCAATCCTTTCATTGCTCAAGGCCCCAGTCCTGGCTGTGCATGGTGGCTCACGCCTGTAATCCCAGCACTTTGGGTAGCTGAGGCAGGCAGATCACTTGAGGTCAGGAGCAGCCTAGCCAACATGGTGAAACCCTGTCTCTACTAAAAATACAAAAAAATTGAGCTGGACGTGGTGGTACATGCTTATAATCCCAGCTACTCAGGAGGCTGAGGCATAAGAATCACTTGGACCCAGAAGGCAGAGGTTACAGTGAGTTGAGATCATGCCACTGAACTCCAGCCTGGATGACAGAGTGAGATCCTGTCTCAAAGGAGAAAAAAAAAAAAAAAAAAAAAAAAAACAACCCAGACTTCAATTTCTCTTTTATTCTCACTTCTTACATCCAATCAGCAAATCTTGCAGGCTTTCTCTCTAAAATATGTCTAGGATCTGACCAATTCTCATGACTCCTACTGATTCCACCCTGCTTATCATCTCTTACCTATATATTGCAGTCTCCTTACTTGTCTCTGTGATCGTGGCATCCTCTATCTGTCCTCTATAAGGCTCTCTGAGTGATCCTTGTAAAACTAAGATAATTCTATTCCCCTGCCTCAAGTTCTCCAAAAGGTCTCCCTTGCATTCAGAGGAAAGGTTGGAGGCCAGTAAGTTCTGGAAACAGGTCTTTCCCTGCCATCCCTCTCTAGCTTTCCCTCCTGACTCCCCTGCTGAGCTGTACCTGGGATCTGCTACTGCCTCCAGGTTGTTACACTTGCTCTTCCCTCTGCCTGGGATGCTCATCTCCCCACTATGCTCATGACTTGCTGTCTGGCTTCTTCCAGGTCTTCACTCAAATGTCACCTTCTCATTGAGGGCCTTCCCAGACAATCCTACTTAAAATTGCAACCCTACTCCCTACCTCTGGCACTACTTCTTCCTTCTTGGCTTTATTTTCTCCAAAGTACCACCTCACACATTCTATACTATTGCCTGTCTCCCTCCACTAGAACACAAGCTTCACAAGCTTTAAAATTGTTCACTACTCCATGCCCCAGACTAGCACAGTGCGCACAGCTTTTGTTGAGTGAATGAATGAATGAATGAATGAATATTCTCTTCCAGTCCTGTAAGTGGAAGCTCAATGGATTTGGGTGGGTCTTATCTTTCTTGCTCCAGGGCTTGCTGCAAGGTCTGCACTCAGCGGGCTAAATAAATGCATCCTGAAGGAATGAACGTGAAGCCGTTTTATTTGCTTGTCCTGGGGCTTCTAAAGGCAATGGACCGTGTAACGTCCCAAAGGGTAGCAAACATCTTGGCAGCCTCCTGCCTTTATGTCCGCTTTGGAAAGCCAGAATGCTATTTCCCCTTGGGACTGGAATTTGGTCTTGAAGGCCTGGAAACGAATGTGGAAAAGCTGGCGGCCCCGAAGGAAGCATACCCAGCCAGCCTTCCTGGCTCCCGCACAGCTCGCGTCACAGCGAGCACCCCACTCCCGGCCAGGTTTGCGCGGAGAGCCAGCCCCCTCTCGCGGCGACCATCACGTAGCCCCCCGACACAGCTCCACATCCGGCCAATGGGGCCTGGGGTTCCTAAAGTCACCCAACAGCCGGACAAAACGCCCCTTCCGTCCAGTCCTTCCTGGCTCACCGGGACCCTCCAGGCGGTCTCCGAGCCCCGAGATTCGGGATAGAGCTTGTCCAGGCTGTAGATGCTCTTGAACTCAGTGCCGTCTACCTGCTTGTGTAGAGCCCGGCGTGGGCACCCTGCGGTCGGTGGGAGCAGCCAGACTCCGGCTCGGCTCAGGCCCCAGCGCAGACACCTGGTGGCCGCCATGCTCTGGTTTTGCGACTGTTTCCGGCGGGCGCTTCCTCCCCGCGCTCCGCAAGCTCGCGCTGCTCTCAAGATTTGGTTCCGCGCAGCTTCTAGGGCCCGCCGAGGGGAGGCGGCGAGCTGGGGTCCCGGCGATGCTTCCCGGCCGGCTGCCTCGGGGAGGCCTGGTTGGCTGGGGGAGACGGTAGCCAGACAGCGAGCTCCTACGGGAAGAGTGCTCCGATCTCGTGCTCCCCAGAAATACCACTTCTCTCCCTGTCAGTGTCCGTGCCGCCCGCCTGGACCGTCCACCGCCCAAATCAAACATCAGCGAGGCCTGCCCGGCCAGCCTGGGGCATCTCCCGCCCGCCCGCCCCGTGTTTCCGAGCCCCTTTGCTCTACTTTATCTTTTTTCTCTTTCTTTAAAAAAAATCTAGTCTGAGTGGTAGTTCTAAATTTTAATTAAAAAAAAAAAATCACTCAGTCCTAATTGTCTTATTGCTGTTTCCTAGCCGGAATGTGAGCTCCAGGAGGGCACCAGCTCCCTGCTGTATCCCCAGCACCCAGAACGTGGCACATCGTGTGAACCCCATGAGTATTGATAAAATGAATTCTGTGGGAATGTGTTTTTGAAAGGTGAGCTGTGGTAGAGCTGAGTTTTAGGGAACGCTAGGCTCTTTTTACATGTCAGCCTATGAGCAAACTCCCCGCCGAGCACGTGTGTGTAATGCCTTATACCCAGCTGCTCTGCAGGACAAATACCAGATGGGAGGAGAAGGAGGCAGGTCACCGAAAGAAATGTTTCCAAAACGTCGAACATCATCCCCCGCCCCCCAGCTTTATGGAGCAAGATGGTGGTTTTTTTCCAGCCAGGAGAGAGGGGGAGCCTGGGGAGGTAGGAAGAGAATTCAGAGAACTGCCGGCGAACTAGAGCCTTTTCATAGGCTGTTAAGGGATGAACTCCAGACAAGCTCTAATTCTGAAAAAGATTCAAAATAGAGCGCAGTGTTTGAAAACAGCTAAACCTTAGTTAAGTTACTTTGTTGAAAGGCAATGTGGTTAAGTGAAAACAGACCTAAATAAATGCTCGTAATTATTAGTAATGCTAGCGGTGGTTTCTTTCTTTCTTTTTTTTTTTTTTGAGACG
>NW_016107408.1:5152830-5164175 GCF_001604975.1 Cebus imitator | reverse complement strand
ACAGGGTTTCACCATGTTGACCAGGATGGTCTCGATCTCTTGACCTCGTGATCCACCCGCCTCGGCCTCCCAAAGTGCTGGGATTACAGGCTTGAGCCACCGCGCCAGGCCAGCGGTGGTTTCTTAATAAAGAGTTCTATTTTTAGGAAAAATCATAATTATGTTCTATTTTTAGGAGAAAGCTAAATAAATGCATCCTGAAAGAACAAACGAGAAGCCGTTTTATAACAACAACAAAAATACAAAAACCCCCACAAAAAAAACAAAACAAAACAAAACAAAAGAAGCCGTTTTATTTGCATGTCCTGGGGTTAGTAGAGGCAATGGACAGTGTAACGTCCCAAAGCGTAGCAAACAACTTAGCAGCCTGGGGATGCTGGCTGATTGAAACAGGAGACTGCCATCAAACCAAGCCTTTACCATCTTAACATCATTGCTACAGCAAATCTTTAAGATGGAATAAACCACTTTCCAAACAATAGCTTTATAAACTCAGATTAGGAAGGGGCGGCAGTTGGTTGGAAGGAGTCTCCTGGGTCCCTCCCTATCTGACTTAGTCCCAAGACCTCAAAGCGAATAGAGGTATCTCCATGGCAACTGGAATAACTGCTCGGGGAGCAAAATCAGGCATTCACTCAGATGGGGGCTAAGGGATTATGAGTAATAAAGTCAGAACCTTTCCATGACATCAGTGCTCTGAGGCTGGGCTCCAGCCCTGCACCTGACCCAAGGCAATAGGAAAAGGAAGCTGCAGGTTTCCATGGCCCCAAATAAATACAGCCTGCTCAGGCCATCTGGCGGCCTGGATTCTGGGAGAGGAGGTGGGTAGAAGAGAGAAAGAGACAAGCTGTCCTGGGGTGGAGAGAAGAGCAGCTGGCAAACTCCTCTTACCTGCTGCTGCTGTGAACTATCCAGAATGGGGGCCCTGGGAGAAACAGACCAGAAAGGGGCCACCTGTTCCCCCAGAAAGATGGGCACTGAAGTCTGAGGCCAGTCTTCCCTTTCCCTTCCTTGGGTCTCTATAGGCTGAGATAGTGCTTTAGGGAGGGGACATTCATGGGGGAAGAGAGGAAAGAGGTCATTCCTGGCAGCTGAGGAGCTTGGAGACATCAGCCCTTCTATAGGGCCTATGAGTTGGGGTACTATTCTTATGTAGGGGGTCCACAGGATTCCCCTTTCTTCTTCTGTGGACTGCCGTGGGTCAGATAGCCTCTTAAAACTCATCACTGGCCAAGCACGGGGGCTCTTGCCTGTAATCTCAGCACTCTGGGAGGCCAAGGTGGGTGGATCACCTGAGGTCAGGAGTTCAAGACCATCCTGGCTAACATGGTGAAATCTTGTCTCTACCAAAAAATGCAAAAATTAGCTGGACATGTTGGCACGTGTCTGTAATATGAGCTACTCAGGAGGCGAAGGCTGGAGAATTGCTGGAACCTAGGAGGCGGAGGTTGTACTGAGCTGAGCTAGTGCCACTGCACTCCAGACTGGGTGACAGAGCAGGACTCTGTCTCAAAAAGCAAACAAACAAACAAACAAACAAAAAACCAAACTCATCATTTTATGTAGATAGGGATTGTGCAATGAGGCATGGTGGATTGATGAGGCATGATGGATTGGTCAGGTCTAAGTTGGAATATTTATTTTTTTATTTAAAAAATAGAGGCCAGGCGCGGTGGCTCACGCCTGTAATTCCAGCACTTTGGGAGTCCAAGGCGGGCAGATCACAAGGTCAGGAAATCGAGACCATCCTGGCTAACAGGGTGAAATCCAGTCTCTACTAAAATGCAAAACATTAGCTGGGCATGGTGGCACACGCCTGTAGTCCTAGCTACTCTGGAGGCCGAGGCATGGGAATTGTTTGAACTGGAGAGGCAGAGGTTGCAGTGAGCAGAGATCGTGTCACTGCACTCCAGCCTGGTGTCAGAGTGAGACCCCGTCTCAAAAAAAAAAAAAAGTCCATATCCTAACCCTTGGTAGCTGTGACTATGACTTTATTTTAAAATTTTATTATTATATTTTGAGCCAAAATCTTGCTCTGTCACTCAGGCTGGAATGCAGTGGTGTGATCCCAGCTCACTGCAACCATGGCCTCCCCAGCTCAAGTGATCCTCCCACCTCGGCCTCCTGAGTAGTTGGGATTACAGTCATGTGCCAGCTAATTTTTGTATTTTTTTGTAGAGACAAGGTTTCACCATGTTGCCCAGGCTGGTCTTGAATTCCTGGGCTCAAGCAGTCTGCTTACCTTGGTCCCCCAAAGTGCTGGGATTATAAGCATGAGCCACTGTGCCTAGCTAAGCTCGAATATTTCAATGTGACCTTGAATTACTGACCTAACCTCTAAGTTTTTGTATCCTCATCAGTAAAATGGAGATTTTATAGATTTTATAGCCATCTCATAAAGTTTTTGAGGATAGTAAACACATATAAAACATTTAACACCGTGCTTGGCATGAAGTCAGCAGGCAACAAAAATTAGCTGCTGCTGAGGGCTGCAGGTTCCTTAAGGGAACTTGCTTTTTCTTTCGCGGATCTGATTACTCTTGTCTTTTTTCCTCTGTAGCCCTGGAGTGGGAAATCCAGGCTGACAAACTCTATTCCAAACCGTCTTTCCTTCTTCCCTGAGGGGATGGGCAGTGCAGAGCTGCCCCCCTCTTCGTGGAAGGTACTTCCTTCATTGCTTCCCCTTATCTGCCTGGTCCCCTAAAACTGGAGCCACCCCCCAGCTCTCAGCTCAGGATCTCCAGGGAGGGTGGAGGCAGGTCTGTCTGGCTGGCTCCCCTCTCCAAATGGTGCAGTGGGTTTGGCCTGGGAGAGGAGAAGGGTGCCAGTTCAGGGGAGGAGAAAATGAGGGAGGGGCCCCTGGGGAGGCAGCAGGGAGTATCTGTCCTCTGAGCAAGGACAAAGTGGTGATCAGGAGGGAAGAGGGAAAGAAATGCATCCACAGGGCAGTTTAGAAGGCTGAGGGAGACCAGGCATGGTGGCTCACGCCTGTAATCCCAGCACTTTGGGAGGTCAGTGTGGGAGGATCACTTGAGCACATGAGTTCAAGACCAGCCTGGACAATATAGTAAGATCTGGTCTCTGAAAAAAAAAAAAAAAAAAAAAAAAAAAAACCCTTCATGGTGGCATGCATTTGTAGTCCCCGCTACTGGGGAGGCTGAAGGGAGAGAATCACTTCATTCCAGGAGCTGGAGGCTGCAGTAAGCTACAGTTATGCCATTGCACTCTAGCCTGAGCAACAGAGCAAGATCCTGTCTTAAAAAAAAAATGCTGAGGGAAAGAAGGGCAGCTGGATACACGCCATGGCTTGCTTCCCTTCATCTCTTGGGTGTGATGGCTCCATGTATACATCACCACCTGCTCCCCTCCTGTTGGTGACAGGTGACAACAGGATGGGAAAACCCAACAGCCACTTGCATGCTGCCCTTGTAAAACCCCCACGCTGTTCAGTTGAGGTAGTAGGCCCAGCAGTTTGGGGCCCAGCCCTGGGCTTGCCAGATCACATTTTTTTTTTTTCGAGACAGAGTCTGGCTCTGCCGCCCAGGCTAGAGTGCAGCGGTGTGGTCTAGGTTCACTGCAACCTCCGCCTCCTGGGTTCAAGCAATTCCTGTACCTCAGCCTCCAGAGTAGCTGGGCTTACAGGTGCACACCACCACGCCCCGCTAGTTTTTGTGTTTTTAGTAGAAATGGGGTTTCACCATGTTGGCCAGGCTGGTCTCCAACTCCTGGGCTCAAGTGATCCTCCTGCCTCAGCCTCCCAAAGTGCTGGGATTACAGGTGTGAGTCACCGCACCCGGCCCCGCATCACACTTACCTCACTTCCTGAGTTTGAGGGAAGTTGTTCCTCATGAGGACAATGGGGGAAGGAGTTTTGGAGGGAAGCCTGTATTTCTCCTCAGCTCCAGCTGAGTCCTGAATCTACTTCCCCAGGAAGACTTTGGAAGCTTTTCCACAGGCTCAGGTCGGGTGGGCTAGTGGAATTGGGGTCCACAGTGCTACCTTTTTTGTCTGGAGATGGGAGAGTGAGGAAGCCAGCAAGAAACCCCTCAAAGATTCAGGAGCATTTTCCTCTCCAATTTTGGAAGTTACTCAGGCTGCTAGTGCAAGAAGGGGTGGGTGGGGTTGGCAGTGTGAGCTGAAGGAAGGTACCCTAGAGGTGTCCCTTTGATCAAGACCCACCATCCTGTTTCTAGGCTTCCAATATCTGAGCTTGGACAGCAGTTCTCAAGTTCAAAATGGAAATTACTAAATCTGGAGACAGCTGGGTAGTGCATGGGAAGTTTGAAAAAAACATTATCATTTTGCATTTTTTTTTTTTTTAGACCGAGTCTCCTCTGTTGCCCAGGCTGGAGTTTAGCAGCGCGATCTTGGCTCACTGCAACCTCCACCTTCCAGGTTCAAGTGATTATCCTGCCTCAGTCTCCCGAGTAGCTAGGATTACAGGCACCCAACACTATACCCAGCTAACTTTTTGTATTTTTAGTAGAAACCAGGTTTCACCATGTTGGCCAGGATGGTATTGAACTCCTGACTTTGTGATTTGCCTACCTAGGCCTCCCAAAATGTTGGGATTACAGGCGTGAGCCACCGCCCCTGATGCTTTTTTTTTTGACAGAGTCTCGCTCTGTCACCCAGGTTGGACTGCAGTGGTGCCATCTCGGCTCACTGCAACCTCCACTTACTGGGTTCAAGTGATCCTCCCACCTCAGCCTCCCAAGTAGCTAGGATTATAGGAGTGTGTCACCATGCCTAATTTTTTTGTAGTTTTAGTAGAGACCAGGTTTCACCATGTTGGCCAGGCTGGTCTCAAACTCTTGATCTCATGTGATCTGCCTGCCTCAGCCTCCCAATGTGCTGGGATTACAGGCGTGAGCCACCGCACATGGCCTATCATTTTGCATTGAGGAAAACAGAAGACCCAACAGAGCGACGGCACCTCCAGAACAAGAGGGAGGCTGGTGCAGTCTGGGTGATGGGGACCCCTCCAGAAGACGAGCCCCTCTATGTACTAAGGAAGAATGGGAGTGGTGAGGCTTTTCATGTATATGGAAGAGAGATGTGGGGATTATCAGCTTGTAAAACACCAGGAGATGGCCCTGTTGTCATTCCTGTGACTGACCTATGTCATCAATGGGTGGCTCCCCAAGGACATGTCAGCTTCCCCATCCTTCATGGCCCCTCAGGGTGTCAGTCTGGCCCTGGACTCCCTGCAATGGCTTCTCATTGCACTGAGGAGGCCCGAGCTCTCCCTGCAGGTCCCTTGGGAGCTGTCATCCACCCTCTGCCCCGGCTGCTCCCTGGGCCTGCAGTGGTCTTCCCCATTGGTTCCTCCTCAGCCTTCTGGTTTCAGCTTCATCATCACCCCTCCAGCAGCGCCCTGACCATCCTCAATTAGCATTTCTCAATCTTTTTTTCCCATGATCGCCCCCCCTTCCCACCTCAAAGAGCCTATTTAGACATTTTCTCCCAATTGCCAATTCCTCCCCCAGGAATTCTAGTGACACTGTATATCTCTTCATGTGCTGTATTTATATATCTAGATATGATTATGTAAGTCTTTTTTGTTTTTTTAGACAGGATCTTGCTCTGCTACCCAAGCCGGAGTGCAGTGGTGTGATCATAGGTCATTGCAGCTTCGACCTCCGAGGCTCACCATCCTCCCACCTCAGCCTCCTGAGCAGCTGGGATTACAAGTGCACACCACCATGCTCTGCTACATTTTTGCAGAGAGAGGGTCTTGCTATGTTGCTCAAGCTGGTCTCAAACTTCTGAGCTCAAGTGATACATTTTGGCCTCCCAAAGAGCTGGGATTACAGGCATGAGCCACTGCACCAGGCCTATTTTTTTGTTTTTTTAGATAGTCTCACTCTGTCACCCAGGCTGGAGTGCAGTGGTGCGATCTTGGCTCACTGCAACCTCTGCCTCCCTGGTTCAAGCGATTCTTCTGCCTCAGCCTCCCAAGTAGCTGGGACTACAGGCACATGCCACCACACCTGGCTACTTTTTTTTTTTTTTTTTTGTATTTTTAGTAGAGACGGGATTTCACTATCTTAGCCAGGATGGTCTTGAACTGCTGACCTCATGATCCACCCACCTCAGCCTCCCAAAGTGCTCGGATTACAGGCATGAGCCACCATGCTGGGCCGATTTTTTTTCTTTAAACTTGGTTCACCCTGTTGAGTTCACGTGCTCTAGCTGAGGTAGCACTGCCCTCCTGCCCTGATTTTTCCATCATGCTATCTTTTGTTTGTATATTTTGGGTGGATCTCCCCACACCAGAATGTAAACTCCAAGGGAATAGGAGCCCTGCCGAGTTGTTCACCATGTATCCCTAGCTGGCTCGCAATAAATATAGAAACTTCTTCCTAGGCCTGCTATTTGGCGCTGTTCTGTCTCGGGGAAGTGGGACCCAGGATGCTACCCTCTCCCAAGGCTGGGCGTGATGCAAGGCAGGTGTGTGAGATACACAGAGATGGGCCATTTCTGCTTTTAGAATACTGGTGCATTTTTTATTAAAGAAGAGAATAAAGCATTTGTAAATATATTTCTCTCATGTATACTTCGAAGGTGACGCTGGTCTGCCACTACAGAGCTGGGGAGCAAACAGGCTGGAGCTCTTCCCCCACCCTTCCACATTCCTCTCCCCCAGAAAACAGACACACGGAGGGCAGGGAGCTGCCTAGCCCCAAAGACAAAAGTTTCCAAGTTGCATGTACAGAGGGACGCAGTCACCACCAGCTCCCATCGCAGTGCCACCCAGAAAGCAGGTGGTGTTTCCAGGAGGTCAGGGATGCTTGGTAAGAAAACCCCTTTACCCATTAGAAATAAATAAGGCATGAAGATTTCCACTGGGCTCCCCGTGCAGAGGCCAGGGCCCCTGCCTTCCGCTGACTGTATGGCTCCTCTGGTTTCTAGGGTCTTAGGAAGGGCGGTAGAAGGAACTAGAAGCCCTGGAGGACTGCTCAGGGCAAGCTGGGGACCTGGGTGTCTCTAAGCTGAACCTTGACTCTCTGACATCTTGAAGCAAAACCCCTGACCCAGCTGGGTCCTCAAAAGCCCCCCACAAAGGTGGGAGGTTAAGAGCAGGCAATATATGGGAGGAAGGGAGGGAGGGAACATGTTCCTTAACCCCATCCCAATTAAACACGATGCAGCATGGGGTGAAAATCCCAGTCCCCAGTGAAGGGGAGGCAGGAGTGGACACGGACCACTGGCCGGTAGTGCAGGTCCAGAACATTCTGGGGGCTGCAGACATGACCTGTGCCAGGGTTGGCCTGTGGGGAGTGTGCAGTGAATGAGACATCATGGTCCCTGAGATGGGGCAAGCACAGAGAGGAGAGGCAGAGGCCAAGCTCGGTTAGTTGGAGGCGGTATGAAGGGATGGGGGCACCCCACTGTCCTGGCCCTTGGAAGGCTTAAAGCCTGGCAGGGATTTCTGGGGCTGGAAGCCGAGGAGGCCGGCTCTGAGGGACACAGTGCACTGCTCTGTGGAGGGGCTCTTTCTCCTCCTCCTCTGATTAGCTACAGATCTGCGGTGGGCCCAGGGTATGCAGGGAGAAGCCTGTCCTTGGCAGGGCTGGGTCAGGGACACTCTGGGCCCAGCTGAGGCTTCCTGCTCTGCATGACAGGGGACATGTCTGACCTGGTCAGGACCCTGGGGGTGGACAGCTGGTGCTAAGGAAATATCAGCGCATCAGGGCTGGGGAGAAGCAGTAGGTGGTCCAGGAAACCCCTGAAACAGCTGGCCCTGGGGTCCCCTTTCAAGTGTTTCCAGTTGTGGCAAGGGGTCAAGGAGACCTTGCATTGCAAATCTCTTAGAAAAAACAAACGTAACCAAAAAATTTAAAAAAGCCAACTGATCCAGAATGGCTTTCAGAAGCCTGGTCACCAGCTTGAAGGTGAGGCGCAGGGTCAGGAAGCTGGGGGCTGGGGGAGCTGGGGGATCCCTGGGGGAGTGGGGACATTTGGCTTTGAACTCTGAGCTGCGCCTTTGGGCTGGCGCGAGGTGGCCAAGGGCTCCTGGGAGGCAGGACTGGTGGACTGCCTCTACTCAGCAGGGAACATGCTGTGCTTCTGGATCAGGGGGCGGCGTGCTGCGGTGGCCGGGTGCTGGATCTCTGGAGGTTGCACCGTCCAGGCCTGAGGGACCCACAGCCTCCTCCCTGAGGGAGGCTGCAGGCCGGGCAAGGGTCACTTGCTGCTGTGCGTCTTGACTTTGGTGGCGTTGATGTCAGCCTTGGTCTTCTGGATCCTGGAGAAGATCTCCTTGAAGAGTGCCTTGTACTCTGGCTGGCTCTGCTCCAGCCGCTTGTCCACGGCCTCCACGTGCTGGCTCAGGCTCTTCTCGCCCACCTTGGCCTCTCCCTGGCCCTCTTCACCCCCCCGCAGGTCCCTCCACGAGCTGTCCCGGGAGATGGGGCGCGAGGTCTGCACGCCGGCGTGCCGCACCCCGGCCCCGTGCTGCCGGCACTTGCTCAGCAGCTCCTCGTACTTCTCCAGCAGCGCGTGGTACTGCTCGTCCACCTCCCGCAGGATGGACATGCCCCGCTTGCGCACGCTGTTGGCGTGCAGTGTGAGGTTGCCTGCATGCCGGCTGGCTGGGTCTTTGGCCACGATGGCGTTGAGCGCAGTGTCGCTGCAGCTCTTGCGCACCACGTGGCCTGGGGAGGCGGCCGGCGAGGAGACGCCGTCCTGAGCACCCGAGTCGTCCCCGCGGCCGGGCTGGGGATCATCGGCCTCAGGGGCCTGCGTGAGGGGTGCGAGCAGGGCCTCGGCCAGGTGGTCGTCCGGGCCCAGCAGGTAGGTCTTGGCCTGCTTCATCTGCTGCAGCTCCAGCAGCTCAGCCTCCAGCTCCTGCACGCGCAGGCGACAGGCCTCCTTCTCGCACAGTTGCCGCTCCAGCTCCGAGTACTCCTGCAGCACCGCTGTGTACTCCCGCTCCGCCCGCTCCTTGCGCTGCCGCTCCTGGCTCACCTGTGAGCGCAGCGCCCCCACCAGGGTTTGCAGCCGCTCGTTCTCCTGCTCCAGAGGTCGAGGGCCCAGCTCCAGGGAGGAACTGTGCAAGCGGAAAGCATCCTTGCACCTGGTGGGGAGCCATGGGGGGTGGGGGCGGAGGAGACGGCAGTGGTCACGGCCAAGGCCAAGCAGCCCAGCCAGGGCGCTTACATCGCTCTTGTTCTCTGGGCTGAAATACTGTTTGCTCCTCTCCACTGGCTCTCCACTCTCCTCCGCCCTTCTCCCCCTGCTCTCTGCCCCAAGAGGCTGACCACTACGGACCGCCTCTGCCAGGTCCCCTCCTTCTTTCCTGAGCTTGGTCCATGGGAGGGGAGGCACTGCCTAGAGGTCCGAGGGGGAAGCAGAGGCCGTGGGGTGTATTCTCCCTGGGCTCTCCATGCTTAATGGTGGCCAGGCAACCCTCTCCATGCCATCTAGGTGCTGGTAACCTCCCTTCTCCCTTGCTCTTTGAGGCCTAGGGCTGGTAGCAGGTCCTCCCTGCTGCAACCGCCGGGCCCTAGAGTCTCTCAGTGGTTTCCCTACACCCTGCCCACACCTCTTCTTCATTGAACTTCTCCATTACTCTGTGTAAGGGACTGTTTCCTGCCAGGACCCTTATTGAAACACCCACTACATAGGTAACAGGTATTTTTCCATTATTAAGTGGTTGTCTGGTCTTAGGTTTAATGGGAACCGAAAAGCACAGTGGAGTTACCCTTCCTGGGTTAACATCCTGGCTGTACCTCTTACTAAACAGGTGACCTTGGATAAGACACATAGCCTCTGAGCTTCAATTTTCTCATCTGGAGAAGAGGCATAATAAAACATCCCTGACAGTGTTACAATAAGAATTCAATCAGCACAGTGGCAGCACACAGCCAGTGCTCAGTAAACGCCAGCTGCTATGACTATCATTAGCAACAGGACCAGTCTCCCTGATGGCCTGGATGATGCACCAACTCTCATTTCCCCTGCTGCCTGTGGCCTCCCCTTCCTCCCCTGGCTGGCAATCCCATAGACACGAAGCAGCACTCTCACCTACCGGGGGCTGGTGCACAGCTCTTTGAGGCAGGGGAAGGTGTGGATGGTACGCCTGCGTTCCCGCTTCTCCCGGAGCACTCGCAGCTGCTCCAGGCTCCTCAGTTGCTCCACCTGGGCCTGCAGCTCTTCCACCTGAGCCTGGAGGCACTCAATGGTCTCTGTCAGCCTGGGGATGAGGAGGTGGACACATAAACGAGGGACTTTAAGGGGATGGGGTCAGTGTGCCTCACTGCAGCCCTGGCTCCCTGAAGACGGAGGGATGTGGGGTAGGGGACAGACAGGTACCCTTGACCTGCTGTCTGAGGTAGGGTGGGGAATTCTCTGCATGCCCAAGGACCCGCCCTTCTTTTATACTTACCAGGCGAGCTGATCACATCTCCTCTGTGCCACCTCAGTTCCTTGTCACTCCTCTATCACTTATTGTCCTGCACTGTCATAAAATATTTACATGCCGGCTGGGCGAGGTGGCCCACACCTGTAATCCCAGCACTTTGGGAGGCCGAGGTGGGCTGATCACCTGAGATTGGGACTTCAAGACCAGCCTGACCAACATGGAGAAACCCCGTCTCTACTAAAAATACAAAATTAGCCAGGTGTAGCGGCGCATGCCTGTAATCTCAGCCACTTGGGAGGCTGAGGCAGGAGAATTGCTTGAACCTGGGAGGTTTACGTGAGCTGAGATCATGCCATTGCACTCCAGCCTGGGCAACAAGAACAAAACTCCATCTCAAAAAAAAAAAAAAAATTGACATGCCTGCCTTCTAGTCCAGGCTGTGAGCTCTTACAGTGCAAGACGATGCCTTTGTTTCCCCATTGTTGCATCCCCAGTGTCTAAAACAGAGCCTGGTGCATAGTTGGTGCTTAAAGCAAGATTGTGCCCTGAATGTTAAATCACACAAAATCAACAAGGGCAAGCTGACTTCCATCCCAGGTTACTAGGGAGAAATGCATGAGTCACACCCACCAGCCCACAGGCCCATGTGTTCACCCAGCTCTGGGCTCTCCCTTGCCCGGCCCCCAGCCCTCAGCTGGGCCCTCACCCGTGGATCTTCTGCTGGGCAGCCTTACTCTCCAGCACCAGCTTGTGGTTGGTCAGCTCCAGGTCCCGGGCTGTCAGGTCCAGCTGCTCATAGACTTTGGCGTGCTGCTCGTTCACGTGCCGCAGCGTGTCCAGCTGCTTGGTTAGATACTGGGGATGGGAGGACATTAAGTAACCTTTTAGGATTGGGCAGGGGCAAATGTCTCTGCCTAGACCCTCCTCCTACTTCTTTTTTGTCTTTTTTCTTTTCTTTCTTTCTTTTTTTTTTTTT
>NW_016107408.1:5148347-5151377 GCF_001604975.1 Cebus imitator | reverse complement strand
AAAAAAAAAAAAAAAAAAAAAAAAAAAAAAAAAAAAATTAACTGGGCGTAGTTGCGTGCACCGGTAATCCCAGCTACTCAGGAGGCTGAGGCAGGAGAATCGCTTGAATCGGGGAGGTGGAGGTTGCAGTGAGCCAAGATTGCACCACTGCACTCCAGCCTGGGCAAAGGAGCGAGACTCTGTCACAAAACAAAACAAAACGTGGCACAATAGGGCTGCCTGGGATAGCTGTGTTATCCTTGTATAGGACAGCATGGTTGTGAACTGTACCAGGCCATTGGGCCACAGCTGTGTCTGATAAGCAGGCACTTTATTCTTTTTTTTGAGACAGAGTCTTGTTCTGTCACCAGGCGCCAGGCTGGAGTTCAGTGGCGCAATCTCAGCTCACTGCAATCTCCGCCTCCTGGGTTCAAGCAATTCTCCTGCCTCAGCCTCTCGAGTAGCTGGGATTACAGGCACGCGCCACCACGCCCAGCTAATTTTTGTATTTTTTTAGTAGAGATGGGGTTTCACCATGTTGGCCAGGATGGTCTCGATCTCTTGACCTCATGATCCGCCCGCCTCGGCCTCCCAAAGGGCACTTTATTCTAAGTTACATAAAGGCACGCACAGGCCAAGGGGCCCCCAAGGGGTGTGGGCAAGCACATACAGGGCCCTCACCTCGATCTCCTGCACCTGTTCCTCATTGGTGGAGTACATCTGCTGCAGGGACCCCTCTAGCTCCTTATTCCTCTCCAGCAGAGTCTTCCCCAGCTCCGCAGCTAGGTGCAAGTCTAGAACAGGAGAAACACAAGCATGAGAACAAAGCAGAGGACCCCCATCCATGTTACAAGCATCTTCTCTAGGTGACCCCAACGTAACCAGGACACGGGGAGCCTCCAGGCCTGGGAGGAGAGCTAAGACAGGAGCTAAGCCTTTGCACTGATTGTTATTTCTGCCTGGAATGTTCTTTCATGACACTGCCAGGACTTGCAGTTCTTTTTTTTTTTTTTTGCAACCCCAGCTGTTGCATTTTTTTCATTATAATAGGTCCTGGAAGTAATTATTCTTTCATCCCACTACACACCACATCACTATTTAAAAATAAATTCTGTTTATTTTTTTTTTTTAAGAGATGGTGCCCAGGCTGTAGTGCGGTGGATATTCACAGGTGTGATCATCTACATTGCAGCTTTGAGCTCCTGGGCTCAAGCGATCCTCCTCTCTCAGCCTTCTAGGGCAACATAGTGAGACTTCTCTCTTTTTTTTTTTTTTAAAAGGTGGTGCAATAGGGCTGCCTGGGATAGGATCCCTTGAGCCCAGTTCAAGGCTGCAGCGCATATGATCTCGCCTGGGAATAGGTGTGGAACTATAATACTGGTTGCTGGGACTGCAGGGGTAGTACAAAATTTTTAAGAACTTTTTGTCAAGACAGGGACTTGTTATATTGCCCAGGCTAGTCTCAAACTCCTGGCCTCAAGTGACCCTACCTTGGCCTCTCAAACTGCTGGTATTACAGGTGCCACAGCACCTGGTGGAGCGGGGATTTTTATCTGTTTTGCTCATGAATATCCCCAGGTCCCAGGACAGTATCTAGCAGAGTCAGTGCATAATTTGTCTTTTCGGAAGAATGAGTGAGTGATTGACAAGAGCATGGATGGACATAGGGGTGAGGTGCCATGGGGTGATAGGCAAGGGAGGGCTTCACTCTCCCTGGGAGGCTCAGGCAAACGAGCAGCTTCCGAGCTGGGCTTCGAAGGGTGAACGGGAGGCTGGGTGCAGTGGCTCATGCCTGTAATCCCAGCACTTTGGGAGGGAAAAGTGGGAGGATCACTTGAAGTCAGGAGTTCGAGAGCAGCCCAGCCAACATGGTGAAACTCCATCTCTACTAAAAATAGAAAAATTAGCCAGGTGTGGTGGCGCAAGCCTGTAATCCCAGATGCTTGGGAGGCTGAGGCAGAAGAATGGCTTGAATCTGGGAGGCGGAGGTTGCAGTGAGCCAAGATCATGCTACTGTACTCCAGCCTGGGTGACATAACAAGACTCCGTCTCATTAAAAAAAAAATGGTTGGGGGGTGAATAGGAGCTTGCTGAGAGGCAGAGAGAGCAGAAGGGCTTGCTGAATATTAAAATTGGAAGAGGATTCAGAACTCTTTGGCCCAACTTCTTGATTTTATGGATAACAAGCAGGACAGCAGGGTGACTTAGCCATGGTCACCCGGCTGGCTTATGTCCATGCTGGGGGGAGAATCCAGGTGTTTTCCTTCTGGTTGGGTACCATTTGACCCTAGTGACATGTGCCCCTCTCTCAAACCTTCTCCTTTCCCTGGGCAGCAGAACCATCCTCTTCCCCCAGCAGCCCTGGTGCTTGTGCCCTGTAGAACCTTCCCTCCCTGACCCTAGTCCAAGGGAAATGAGCACACATCAGAAAGGCTGGGAGGGAATCGTCCTGTTTTTAGGGGGATGTTGTGGAGGATGGGTGGATAGAGAGAAGGGGTTAGGAGGAAACGGCAGATACTAAAATCCCTAAAAATTCTCTTTGTGGGTCTGAGTTGTGTGATGGTACCTAGACATTCGGAGTGGATACAATCCTCCCAACACACATATGTATATTACATATATTTATTATATTTTGTTTCTTTTTTGCTTTTTTTCTTTTTTTTTAAGATGGAGCCTTGCTTTGTCTCCCAGGCTGGAGTGCAGTGGGACAATCTCAGCTCTCTGCAACCTCTGCCTCTCAGGTTCAAGCCATTCTTCTGCCTCAGCCTCCCAGGTAGGTGGGATTACAGGCACCCACCACCATGTCCAGCTAATTTTTGTATTTTTAATGGAGACGGAGTTTCACCATGTTGGTCAGGCTGATCTCAAACTCCTGACCTCAAGCAACCCAACCACCTCGGCCTCCCGAAGCGCTGGGATTACAGGCATGAGACACCGCGCCTGCGCTGTTTTTTGTTTCTAAAGAGGCAGGGTGGGCCGGGCGCGGTGGCTCAAGCCTGTAATCCCAGCACTTTGGGAGGCTGAGGCGGGTGGATCACGAGGTCAAGAGAT
>NW_016107408.1:5136263-5148152 GCF_001604975.1 Cebus imitator | reverse complement strand
AACAATATTGGAAAATTGATTGTGGTGATGGTTGCACAACTCTGTGACTATAATAAAAACCATTAAATTGCACACTTTGAATGAGTGAATTGTGTGTTAATTAAATCTCAATAAAGCTGTTAAGGAAAAAAAAAAAGATTTAGGCAGCTTAATTCAGAGACAGAGAAAGGTGAGAGAGGACAGGTTTTTAAAGAGTTTGTTAGAGCAGGCTCAGGCTGAGTTCACAAGGCTGTTTTCTTTTAAAAATATCTTTAATGTTTTTCATAAGGCATAATTGATGTAAAAAAAAAAATCAAACAGTACAGAAAGTTTAAAAACTGGTGATTTAGGCGGGGCAAAGTGGCTAATGCCTGTAATGCCAGCACTTTGGGAGGCCAAGGCGGCTGGATCACTTGAAGTCAGGAGTTCGAGACCAGCCTGACCAACATGGTAAAACCCCATTTCTACGAAAAACATAAAAATTAGCCAGGCATGGTAGCGTGTGCCCGTGGTTCCAGCCACTCAGGAGGCTGAGGCAGGAGGATTACTTACTTGGTCCTGGGAGACAGAGGTTGCAGTGAACCGAGATTGTGCCACTGCACTCCAGCCTAGGCGACAGAGAAAGACCCTGTCTCAAAAAATCCCCAATAACCTCCCCCCCCCAAAAAAAACCCCACAAACAACAACAATAACAACAACAAAAGACTGATCTAAAAATTATAGGTCAGGCCAGGCATTGTAGCTCGCGTCTGTAATTCCAGCACTTCAGGAGGCCGAGGTGGGAGGACTGTTTTAGCAAAGGAGTTCAAGACCAGCCTGGGCAATATAATGGGACCATGTCTTTACAAAAAATAAGAAAATTAGTTGGGTATGGTGGTACACACTTGTTGTCCCAGCTACTTGGTGAGCTGTGATCGTGCCACTGCGCTCCAACTTGGAGGACGGAGAGAGCGAGAACTTGTCTCTCAAAAAGAAAAAAAAAAAAAAGCAAACTCTAGATTGGGCACAGTGGTTCATACCATAGTTCCAGTGCTTTGAAAAGCTGAGATGGGAGGATCGCTTAAGGCCAAAAGTTAGACTAGCCTGGGAAACAGCAAGACCCCATCTCTCTCTCTCTATCTTTTTTTTTTTTTTTTGAGACAGTCTCGCTATGTCTCCAGGATGGAGAGAAGTGGCCCAATCCCGGCTCACTGCAACCTCTGCCCCCTGGGTTCAAGCGATTCTCCTGCCTCAGCCACCAGGCATGCGCTACCACGCCCAGCTAATTTTTGTATTTTTAGTAGAGAAGGGGTTTTGCCATGTTGATCAGGATGGTCTCAATCTCTTGACCTCGTGCTCCACCGCCTCAGCCTCCCAAAGTGCTGGGATTACAGGCGTGAGCCACCATACCTGCCCGAGACCTCATCTCTACAAAAAAATTGTAAAAATTAGCCAGGCAAGGTGGTGCATGTTTGTGGTTGCAGCTGCTAGGGAGCTTGACGTGGGAGGATTGCTTGAGTCCAGGAATTTCAAATTAGAGTAATCTATGATTGTGCCACTGCATTCCAGTGAGACAAAGCAAGACCCTATCTCTGAAAAAAAGAAAGAAACTAATTAACTTTGTTGTACAAAACATTTTGTGCAAATCACCACGCAGTTCCTTAGGAGACAGAATTCCTTAAACAAAGTGTAGGCCTAGGTACCTGGAACAAAAGGTAGGTCTAGAAACAGAATTCCTAGAAACAGAATTCCTGGGACAAAAGGTAGTCCTTCTTGAGGCATCCTGTCAAAACACTGTCCAGGAAAGCACTGGTCTGTTTCACTTTATAAGGCTGCTTAAAACAGCTCTCAATCTAGGCTGATGATGTAAATCAGATCAAGACGTGTAAAGGCAACTCTACTGGGGCCAATACGATGTGGTTCAGGGATCCAGCTCTCTACCGCTTTCTCTTTTTAGACACAGCGACAGTTCTAGGGTCCCTGGAGGTTGGATGGGCTGTATACTCCCGGAAAGCTTCCTAGATACGGCTGTTTCAGCTGAGCCCTTGCTGTGCATTGGACAGAGGCTTGAGAAGGAATGGCTGGGGAGCCCAAGGGATGTCTTTGCAAAGAAACCTAGACCTGGGGTGGAAGTTTTCCTTTGGGATGAGCCGGGCAAACAGTGACTCTTGGTGGGCAGCTGAGGGCAGAGCCTTGGGCCTATAGCCAAGCTGGGGGCAGAACTGGCTTTGCCTTATGAGAGGCAGAGGGCCCTGACCAGCCACTGAGCCTGGACGTGAAAGCCGAGCTGCTTGACAGGAACAAATCTGGAGTCTGCTCCTGTGCACAGAGGTGAGGTTTTGAAACAGCCAAAGTGGAGCCTCCAGGGCTGGGTTTTAGCCAAAGGACGGCCCTGTGTTCTGATGTCTTCTGGAGAAGGCGTGCAAAGCTCCTATCCTAGAGCAAGGCTGCAGCCACTTAAACTGGAAAAACAAAAGCAGCTTTCCCAAACACCTACCTCAGCCATTTAAAACAACAACAACAACAACAACAAAGAAACCAAATCATAAATCATAGATAAGAACCTTTAGCCTGGAGCAATTAACTTTCTGATGAGGATGCCAAGACAAACTAATTACGTAACGCCTGGTGGCTGTGGCTCACACCTGTAATCCCAGCACTTTGGGAGGTTAAGGCAGGCGGATCACAAGGTCGGGAGTTCGAGACCAGCCTGGCCAACATAGGGAAACCCCATCTCTACTAAAAATACAAAAATTAGCCCGGCATCGTGGTGCGCATCTGTAATCCCAGCTATTCAGGAGGCTGAGGCAGGAGAATTGCTTGAACCCAAGAGGCGGAGGTTGCAGTGAGCCAAGATCGCACCATTGCACTCCAGCCTGGGTGACAAGAGCAAGACTCCATCTTAAAACAAAAACAAAACCAAAAAACTAAAAACTAGTTACTTAACACAAACCTAGTAAGGGAATGAAGATATATGCTGTATGAATTTGTTAACTGTAAGTTGGGCAAAAGTCTGTAGGTATCTACAAAGTGTGAAGTTTGATGTAAAGATCATTGAACTGGGCAACATAGTGAGACCCCTGTCTCTATAAAAAAAATAAATTAGCTGGGCTGCTGGCACACACCTGTAATCCCAGTTACTCAGGAGGCTCAAACAGGAGAGTTACTTGAATCCAGGAGGTGGAGGTTGCAGTGAGCCGGGATTGTGCTACTGCACTCCAGCCTGGGCGATGGAACGACTCCATCTCAAAAAAAAAAAAAGATTAAACTATAGCCCTGTGCTATGTTATGTGTGTGGCATAATTCAGGACTCAGGAGCTAGGCTAGATTGCCTTCAGTTTGTGATGACAGAGTCATGCTATCTTCCTGTTTTCCATAGTGGGGCTAAAATTCAGCTCATCCCTGAACAGTTTTCACTAATTGAGATATACATGAAAAAGATCAAAGGGCTACCCTTCTAAATGTTTCCTCCCTTGGAAACTGTTACATGGTCTGCAAAGAGGCCATTGCTACTGATTCCACTTACTGCCCTGGGTGTCGGAGGAGAGGCTCCATCCACGTGAGTGGCCTGCATGGAAGCCCCTGCAGCTTAACTAGAGTGCAAAGTCACCGAATCAGAGGTAAGGGAAGAAAGGCCAAGTGCAGTGCAACGTCTTGTCCCCCCCATTCCAGGTGAATGTCTGGGCTATGTGTATATTTCTAATGCTGGTGGGCCAGGGTGGTATACCAACCTATACACCAGAGACATCAAACGTTGCCCTTTGAAGGCTGTGAATCGACTTGGGCCAGCTAGTGATTCAGGGATGGGAAGAAAGAGAAACAATGGAAGTTGTAGGGGGTGGAGAGGCAGGTCTCTGATCATTTTAGGGAAACTGGATCACAGTGCAAGCTAAGCTGCTCAAAGCTCGCAGGAGGGATCAGGGAAGAGTCTAGAAGTTGTAGAGCAGGGTACTGAGTAGAGCCAAGTGCTAGGGAGAGGACGCCAGCTAGTTGAGGGCTGGTGCTTGCTCCAGGCTCAGAGGAGAGAGGTCTGGGAACGGGAGAATGCGGAAGCTGGCTAGGCAGGAAGTGGACACGGAGTAACAGCCTGTCACAGCTAGATGAATGGGACACACTGGACCAAACCGGGGAAGGTACTAAATCTGGGCTATGGGTTTGAACTGTGCAGGTCAAAATTTAAAAAAAACCAAAACATTAGGTCTGGGCTGGCATCTCCCCTGCCTGGACCCTAGGGTTTTCTGGAGACTCCTTCAGGAGGATTTAGGGGTTTTACATGAAGCAATACCCCAGAGGCCTGAGAAGGAATGTCTGGGGAGCTCAGAGCCTGTCTTTGAAAAGAAACCTAGAGGCTGGGTGCGGTGGCTCATGCCTGTGATCCCAGCACTTTGGGAGGCCAAGGTGGGTGGATAACCTGAGGTTGGGAGTTCGAGACCAACCTGACCAACGACCAACCTGACCAACACGGAGAAACTTCATCTTTATTAAAAATAAATAAATAAATACAAAGAAAAGAAAAGGAACCTAGAAGGCCAGTTGTGGTGGCTCATGCCTGTAATCCCAGCACTTCGGGATTACAGGCTGAGGCGGGCGGATCACCTGAGGTTGGGAGTTTGAGACCAGCCTGACCAACATGGAGAAACCCCGTCTCTACTAAAAATACAAAATTAGCTGGGCGTGGTGGTGCATGCCTGTAATCCCAGCTACTCGGGAACCTGAGGCAGGAGAATCACTTTAACCCGGGAGGCAGAGGTTGCGGTGAGCTGAGATCATGCCATTGCACTCCAACCTGGGCAACACGAGTGAAACTCCATCTTAAAAAAAAAAAGAAAGAAAGAAAGAAAAAGAAAGAAAGAAACCTAGAAATCCCACTGTCCCTCACTGGCTGGGGCACCATAGATTCCAGAGCAGAGAGGTGGCAAAGGGACAGGGAACATGTACAGGGAGGATGAAGGTAAGAGTGTGCGCCCCAGGTAGTAGACATGAGTACCACCTGGCAGGGCTGTGGGGTCCTATTCTCAGCTCCAGGGCATGACTGTCAGCCACTCTGGGTCCACAGAATCAGGGTCAGGTCACCTTTGGGGTAACTGGGGTGGAGGCAGGACCCCCCTCCTGTTGCCAGGTCAGAGCTGTCCTGAGGCTGAGGACTCAAGGTCAGCAAGGCAGGCAGGGAGCATGGGTACCAAGGACTTCAAATCTGTGACTCAGCAGCTGCCTCCCAGCCTGGAAAGAGGAACTCACAGGGCCTGCCATGCCTGGTCCAAGGTGGGGGAGGGAGGCAGGCCGAGAGACGGAGTGCCAATGTTTAATAATTCATGGCTTTTTCTATTTTCACAGGTGCTCGTGGCAGTGAGCAGAGGGAACAGTGAGAATTTAGGACCTTGCTTGTCCCCACGGCTGCCTTCCGCCAGGACAGAGCACCAAAGTCAAACAGGATCTCTTCAGTCAAGCTTCTGGAAAGTGGAGTCAGGGCCTGTCCTTGGGGCAGGAGGAAACAGATGGGAGGGGAGACCAGGTGGCTGGCTGAGAAAGCCATTTCTGGGGCACTCACAGGCAACCAGGGAGCAGCTGTGTGGAAGAGAATTTGGGGGTTGGGAGATGCAACAGGCTCCTGACACCCAATATGGCTGGCCTTTGGCCCTGGCTCTGTTCCACCATCCAGCTCTCCACGCCCAGCCCCTGGGGCACAGAGCGGGCAGGGCCCATGGGAATGCCTCAGTACCCGTGTCTGATGCTTCCTTCAGCCCCTTACTCCTTACTTTCCAGCCTTCTCACGTCGCTTCATGACTTGGTTACCAGCATCCCTTCCTCTGACTCCTCCTTCCCTCCCTCTCCTGGGGTCTCCAGCTCAAAAGGGCCTTGGCATACACCTTTCTGAGTCTCTGCTGTCCCTGTAGCTGGGCCTACAGCTGCAGAACCCTTCATACTCTAACACCATTGTGAGTTTGATCCTATTTCTGTCTCCTCTAATGGAACGTGGAGTCCTCTGAGGGCAGAGACTGTGTCCTCAGGCTCAGCACAGCATCTGGCCTGCAGCAAACAAACATCCAGCTTTTGGTGGGAAGCTCCAGTTTCTTCTGAGACTGTCCCATTTCTGCTTTTCCTCCTGGTTCCTGGCCTTTGGCTGCCACTGGGGCTGCCAGGCCAGGCCAACAGCTGCAGACCAGCAGGGCCAGAGAAGCGGGGTCTGCAGGGCCCATCCCTCCCCCAGCACAGGTGGAGTCTCAGATACCTTTTTCTCTCAAGAAGCTGCACATCTCTGCACATCTCCCACCCCTACGGCCTGGCTCCTTTTCCATATCTGAGCCAGGAACAGTGCCAAAGGCTTCATTGGGGTGCAGGAATTGAGACAGCAACAATATTTAGCATCAACCTCCCTGAAAACCGTCTTCTCAATAACTCAGCTTCCAATCTTTCCTTCCAAGCCTGCCTCTTCCAGGAAGCCCTCACCACTGCCCATAATACTGCGCCACCCGCCAGGTGCGGGGGCTCACGCTTGTAATTCCAGCGCTTTGGTATGCCAAGGCAAGCAGATCATTTGAGGTCAGGAGTTTGAGACCAGCCCTGTCAACATGGTGAAACCCTGTCTCTACTAAAAATACAAAAATTAGCTGGGCATGGTGACATGTCCCTTTAGTCCCAGCTACTCAGGAGACTGAAGCAGGAGAATCGCTTGAACCCAGGAGGTGGAGGTTGCAGTGAGCCGAGATTGTACCCTTACATTCCAGCCTGGGTGACAGTGCGAGACTCTGTCTCAAAACAAAAACAAAAACAAAAAAATACTGTGCCACCTGCAGTTAGTTACAAGCCTGCCTCCTTCACCTGCCAGGGCATACTTTCAGGGTCAGGGCTGTGACTATTCCCAGCTCCCAGTGTGGTGCCTGGTACTTAAGGGGTGCGTAATAGGTTTTCCTGGAAAAATTTAGTGCCCAGGATGGGAGCAGGCATTGTCACAATGTGTGTGTGTGTGTGTGTGTGTGCGTGTGTGTGTGTGTGTGTGTGTGTGTGTTTGAGGGGGGCTGTATCTCATTCCAGGCAAAGGAGGCTGAGGCTAGAGTCCAGGGCACAGACCATCACAGGGTCTAGCCCAGCATCCCCAGTCCCACCCTGGCCCCCCGGAGGCTATGATTAACCCTGGTCCTGAGCACAAGGACAGAGCCTCATCTGCCAGTCAATCTCGGCCATGTGGGGAAGTAGGTCAGGGGCTGCAGGATCTGGGTAGCTGCTGCACATGAGGGCAAAGTCAGCCCTCTGGGGCCTTGTGGATGGAGACCAGGCTGTGGGCATACCACAGTAGGGCACGATTGCACAGACTGCAGCAGACCTGTGTCCACACACCCCTAGCTTGCTGGAGACTGTGGGAATGTCACTTCTCCCTGGACATGTTTCCTCCCAACTTCCAGCTCTCACCATCCAAGAACGAGGCATCTTGGGGGAGGAGAGGGTAGCCCCGAACTCCACTCCAGCAGGCCTTCTCCTCCTTCCTGTCCTAACAGCCCCACCCCCACTCCCAATGATGTCACTTCGGCCACCTCATCACCAGCTTCTAACCCCCTTGCAGTCGCCCATTAGGCCCTCAGATGGCAGCTGTAGGCAGCGGAAATGGATCCCTCTTTACTCTGTCTCTCATCTGGCACACTGGCCGGAATTCCCGAACTTTGACCCCCTCCAAACCAGGAGCCATTTGCAAGGGGACCGGGCAGGGGAGGGCTAGGCGACTCCCGACTCTCGAAGGCAGATGGGAGACTCGACTTTCTGCTTCTTCACCGGCAAGGACCCGGCACCACTTCTCCCTGAGTAGGAAGCAAGTTAGGGAAACTTTCTGGGAGTCTTAGAGCTTATAAATCCTGGCAGGGAAGGGTGCTGCTGGCTTTGGTGTGAGATAACTTCCCTCTACACGCGCGCCACCCTCCCAGCAAAACATGACGAAGGAGCCGCCTCCCGTACTCCAAAGACTCCCAGCCAGTGCTCAGGCCCGTTAACAATACCAGAGGCGGCTGGGCAGTTGCTGCCTCCAGGACCGGGTGGGCGAGCTGGATGACGGATGCCCTGTCGCCTGGGAAAATAGGAAGAGTGCCCCCTGCCCCCCACTTTTGCAGGTCTCCACCCGTCCGGTCCGTGTCTTCTCGGGCAGCGCCCCCTCTCTCCACGTCCGGGTTCTCCAGACATGTCGCTCCTCCAAGTCGGGCGCGCCGGGTCCAGCCCAGCCCCTCCCGGGGTGATAGCGCCCAACAATGGAGAAGCGGACAGGGGTCACCGGGCGCTCCCCGCCTTCCTGCCCCCGGAACCCCCGCGCTCACCCTGCTCCAGGTCCTGCTGGTCGTACCAGGGCTCCTCTTCCTCCGCGGAGAAGTCTTCCATCCCAGCGGCTCTCCGCATGGCCCGGCAGGCGGCTGGCGGGTGCTGCGGCAGCGCGGCTCAGGGCCGGGTCGCGCGGCCCGGGACAATGCGGCGGAGGCGGACCGGGCCTCCCGCGTAGGGGACTCGGGCTACAGCGCCCGCGCCGCGCCCCCTCGCCATCGGCCGCCCGCCGGGCGCCCACGCGGGGCCTGGCGCGTTGCCGCGGTCCGGCCCGGCCGGGATCCAGCGGAGCCGGGGGC
The DNA here is from genome assembly GCF_001604975.1 of Cebus imitator. Classification (NCBI taxonomy): domain Eukaryota; kingdom Metazoa; phylum Chordata; class Mammalia; order Primates; family Cebidae; genus Cebus; species Cebus imitator. The sequence continues at coordinate 5,139,597 of NW_016107408.1, read as the reverse complement.
GCCGGGCGGGCGGCGGCGACACAAAGGGTGGAGGGGCGGGGACAGCGGGTGGGACGGTGGCAGGGAGGATCCGGGCCCGCAGGCGGGTCTGGGGCGTTAGGAGCGCCCGGGTGCCGCGGGGGGCGCCCCCTGTCCAGCTTGGGTCCGCGCTGCCCCTGGTCCGCCGGGCGACACCCGGAGCCGCCGCTGCATCTCGGTGGAGCCCGCCTGCAGCTTGCGGAGCCCCGCTCCGCGAGGTGGGGCCGGCCGCCGCCGACCAATCAGGAGGCGCATGCAAAGATGGAGGCGGGGCCGAGGGCGGGACCCTCTTGCGTCCCGGTCTGGGAATTGCAAGATCAACCCTTTCGTCCTCCCGCCGCGACCGATTCAGTTTACTTCTCTTGTCTGAAATTATGTTATTTTAGAAGTTGTCGTCTCCTAGATATTGTCTCTTTTTCACAGCTGGCTACTCAGCTCCTAGAGCAGGCTGCTCACCAGTCGGGTGCGGTGCCTCACTCCTGTAATCCCAGCACTTTGGGAGGCCGAGGTGGGCAGATCGCCCGAGGTCAGGGGTTCGAGACCAGCGGGGCCAACACGGTGAAACCCCGTCTCCACTAAAAATACAAAAGTTAGCCGGGAATGGTGGCTCATGCCTATATTCCCTGGTACTCGGGAGGCTGAGGCAGGAGAATCACTTGAACCCTGGAGGAGGAGGTTGCAGTAAGCCAAGATCACGCCACTGCACTCCAGCCTGGGGAACAGAGGGAGACTCCGTCTCAAACAAACAAAACAAACAACAGGCCGGTCATTGATACATTGCATCGTCATTGTTTGAATGAATAAAAATTTACAGTTGCCTTTGGGAACTTGAGCGTTTAAGTGCCTGTGACTGGAAACTACAGGCCTACAGTGGCCAAGTTTAAGGGTATTTTACCTGCATTCAAGGTTCTGTTTTCTTTTCCTTGGGACCCATATCCTATATCCAATTATATCCGTTAAAACCATACATATTTGCGTCTGTCCAAGCATTCTTTCCTTAGAGGAGTTTCCAGACTCAAGCATTCATGTAACTCATTTTTATTGGGACTCATAATGTGCTGGTGCTGTTGAATATCTCTGAATAATGTTGTAATATAGACAACAAACAACTTGTATCCATAATATAGAAAGAGCATCTACATAGTCATACCCAACCCAGTAGAAAAGTGGGCAAAAGATTTGATCAGACAATTCACCAAAGAGGATATGTAAATAACCCAATAAACATGCAACAAGGTAATCGACTTCTTTGGCCGTCAGAAAAATGCAAATTAAAACCACAATGAGGTACCACTAACCAATCACCAGAGAGTTTTTAGCGGAAAAAAAAAAGGTCGGCCACAATGGCTCACGTCTGTAATCCCAGTACTTCGGGAGGCTCAGGTGGGTGGGTCACGAGGTCAGCAGTTCAAGACCAGACTGCCCACATGGTGAAACTCCGTCTCTAAAAAAAAATTTAAAAAATAAAAAAAGAAAAAGAAAAGAAAACACAGGCCAGGCTTGGTGGTTCATGCCTGTAATCTCAGCACTTTGTAGGGGTGTAGGGTGGGAGGATCACTTGAGTCTGGAGTTCAAGACTAGCCCGGGCAGCATAACAAGACCGTATCTCTACAAAATATTAAAAAATAAAAATTAGGTGAGCATGGTGACAACTTCTGTAGTCCTAGCTACTTTGGGTGACTGAAGTGGGAGAATCACTTGAGCCTAGGAGGCTGAGGTTGCAGGGAGCCATGATCATGCCATTGCACTCCAGCCTGGGTGACAGAACAGGACCCTGTCTCCAAACAAAACAAAACAAAAAAAAAACACCTAATGTTGGCAAGAACGTTGAGCAACTGGAACTCTCTCACCCAGTAGAAAAGTGGGTAAAAGATTTGATCAGGTACTTGACCAAAGAGGATATACAAAATAACACTGCTGGAGGGAGTACATAAGAGGACAACCACTTTAGAAAACTGCTTGACATAGCCAGGTGTGGCGGCTCACACCTATAATCCTAGCGTTTTGGGGGGCTGAGGTGGGTGGATCACTTGAGGTCAGGAGTTCAAGATCATCCTGGCCAACATGGTGAAACCCTGTCTCTACTAAAAATATAAAATTAGCTGGGTGTGATGGCACATACCTGTAGTCCGAGCTACTTGGGAGGCTGAGGCAGGAGAATCGCTTGAACCTAGAAGGAGGAAGTTGCAATGAGCTGAGATTGTGCCACTACACTCCAACCTGGGCGACAGAGCGAGATTCCATGGAGGCGGGCTGGGGGGTGGGGGAAGGGTGGAGAAAGAAAGAAAAAAAAACTGCTTAATAACCATGAAAGCTGAATAATGTAGGCTGTTGTAGATTGTTTTCCTAGGCAGCTGATCCTGAGATGGAGATTAGCACGCAGGAAGTTGATTAGTGTTATCAATCATGCTGGATTAGAGAAAAAAAAGAGGAATTTGACTAGGAAGTGCTCTCAGGATCAACACCTGCAGGAAAGGGAGGGACGCAGGGTTGGGGGAGGGAGAACTGGGTTGGGATGTAGCCTCTGCAAAAGCCTCCTCTGATCCCTGAAGAACTTTGAATCTGGGGTGACCCTTCAAAGCTATTGCAAGTATCAGTGTGTGTGTGGGGGGCTTTATATCTCCCACCCTTACATATCAACCAGTCATTGAATGACACAGGTCGTCCCTAGGAGGCATGTGTGACCTTGGCCAAAGAAATGTTTTTTCAGATGAGGCTAGTTTGCACAGAGGCCTGGCAGTGGGACTGCCAGCGAGGGGTCCTCCCAGCAGCCGAGGAAATAGGTCCTTTCGTTCTGAAACAGTCGGGGATGCATGACAGGCTGCCAGTGAGCATATCCCATAATCCAGCAATTCTATTCCTATATATGTGCAACAGAAATATGTACATACCTTATCTCAAAGACATGCTCAAGAATGTTCATAGCCATGCTATTCACAAGAGCCCACACTGGAAGGAACGCAGACGTCCATCAACGGTTGACGAAGCATATGTGGTATGTTCATGTAATGGAATATTATATAGCACAAATAAAATTATCTACTGTCATGGGCCTGGGTTAAAAAAAAATGCCGAGTGAAAGATGTCAGACACAAAGAGTAAATACCTGTATTTGTTTCTTCTTGCTTCTGTAACAAATGACCCCAAATTTAATGGCTTGAAACAACACAAGTTTATTATCTTACAATTCCATAGAAGTAGGCCGGGCGCGGTGGCTCAAGCCTGTAATCCCAGCACTTTGGGAGGCCGAGGCGGGTGGATCACGAGGTCAAGAGATCGAGACCATCCTGGTCAACATGGTGAAACCCCGTCTCTA
>NW_016107408.1:5095713-5136173 GCF_001604975.1 Cebus imitator | reverse complement strand
AAAAAAAAAAAAAAAAAAAAAAAAAAAAACAATTCCATAGAAGTCTGACAAGGATCACTGGCTAAAGTCAAAGCATTGGTAGAAGCTGTGTTCTTACTGGAGGCTCCAGGAGAGAATCCGTTCCCTTGTCTTTTGCACCTTCTAGAGGCCACCCAAATTCCTTGGCTTATGGCCTCTTCATCTTCAAAGCTAGCAACAGAGGGTGGAGTCCTTTTTCACATCCCATCACTCTGACCTCTCCACCTCCCTCTTAGAAAGGACTCTTGTGATTAAACTGGGCACACTGAATAATCCAGGATCATCTCCCTGTCTCAATGTCCTTAACTTAATGACATCTGCAAAGTCTCTTATGTTGGGCGAGGTAACATATTCAGAGATTCTGGGGATTAGGATGTGGATATCATTGGTGGGTCATGATTCTATCACAGTACCGCATAATTCCATTTTATATAAAGTTCATGTGTCTGTAATCCCAGCTACTCAGAAGGGAGAGGCAAGAGGTCAGCAATTTGAGACCAGCCTGGGCAGCACAACCACCCACTCTCTGTCTCTATAAAACATAAATAGTAAATAAAGCTCAGAACCGGCAAAATGAATCGAGATAGTGTTTGGCTTTGGGAAGGTATGTGGAGAATTCTAAGCAGCTGGGAATCTTTTTCTAAAATTTTTTTAACTTTTTTTTTTTTTTTTTGAGATGGAGTCCCAGGCTGGAGTGCTGTGTCATGATTGTAGCTCACTGTAGTCTCAAAGTCCTGGGCTCAAGTGATCCTCCTGCCTCAGCCTCCTGGATGACTGGGACTGCAGGCTTGTGCCACCACACACAGTGAATTTTTTTTTTTTTTTTGCAATTGTGGCAAAATACGCATAAGATTTACCATTTACCATTTAACTTTTTTTTTTTTTTTTTGAGGCGGAGTTTCGCTTCTGTTGCCCAGGCTGGAGTGCACTGGTGGCCTGATGTCAGCTCACCGAAACCTCCTGGGTTCAAGTGATTCTCCTGCCTCAGCCTCCGGAACAGACACTGGGTTTCACCATGTTGGTCAGGCTGGTCTCGAACTCCTGACCTCAGGTGATCCTCCCGACTTCAGGTCATCCTCCTGCCTTGGCCTCCCACAGTGCTGGGATTACAGGTGTGAGCCACTGTGCCTGGCCCATTTAACCTTTTTTGAGTGTACAGTTAATGGTATTAAATAATTTATAATGTACAACTATCACCACCATCCATCTCCATAGCTATTTTCATCTTGTCAAACTGAAACTCTGTATCATTAAACACTAACTCCCACTCGGGAGAATTTTAAACACTAAATCCCATTCAGGAGAATTCTATCTTCTGATCTGGGTGCTGGTTACACAGGTGAGTTCACTTCGTGAAAATTCACCCACGTGTACACTTAAGATGTGTGCACTATTCTGAAGATATATTATACTTCAATCAAATAGTTTATGAAAGAAGAAGAAGAGGGCAGGCATGGTGGCTCATGCCTGTAATCCCAGCACTTTGGGAGACCGAGGTGGGTGGATCACCTAAGGTGAAGAGTTTAAAGACCAGCCTAGCCAACACGGAAAATCCCCTTCACCACCAAAAATACAAAAATTAGCTGGGCGTGGTGGTGCATGCCTGTGATCCCAGCTACTCAGGGGGCTGAGGCAGGAGAATCATTTGAACTTGGGAGGTGGAGGTTGCAGTGACCCGAGATGGCCCCATTGCACTCCAGATGGGCAACAGGGTAAGACTCCATCTAAAATAAAATAAAATAAAATAAAATAAAATAAAATAAAATAAAATAATTAGGGCCAGGCGTGGTGGCTCACGTCTGTAATCCCAGCACTTTAGGGGGCCGAGGTGGGTGGATCATGAAGTCAAGAGATTGAGACCAGCCTGGCCAATATGGTGATACCCCATCTCTACTAAAAATACAAAAATTAGCTGGGCATGGTGACGTGCCTGTAGTCTCAGTTGCTCGGGAGGCTGAGGCAAGAGAATCGCTTGAACCGGGAAGGTCGAGGTTGGAGTGAGCCATGATTGCGCCACTGCACTCCAGCCTGGGCTACAGGGCGAGATTGCATCCCCCCGACAAAAGAAAAACACCCCATGGCTGGCCTAAACTCTTTCATGAGGAGGAAAATCCGGTCTGCCTTCAAGGACGAAATTCTTCAGGCTCCACGAGCTACAGGTCAACAAGCCCCAGATCCATTTCAGGGCTTTTCCTGTGATGTAGTCAAGCAGGTTAGAGAGCCGACCCAGGGGTGGCAAGTACAGACTACCTGACCTGACCTTGGTCATCCCGGACCTGACACCTCACCTGAGCGTCAGAAAACCTATTTCGTGGTGTTCCTTGTCGCGGGCATCAAAATACGGCGCTGATGGCAAAGTGCCCTCGGTGGGCTCGATGCCCCCCCGAGCCTTGGGCACTGTGAAGCCCTGGAGTCTTGTGACCCTGGCGGCCGGGAGCACTTCCCTGAGTGCACCCCAGGCTCCCGGAGCTCCCCGGCACCTCCAGCCCGGGTCCTGGATGGGGGAGGGAGGCACAGGCAAGGTACAGTGGGAGCTCCCAACCACCGCGCGAAGATGGCCAGGCCCACCCCGCGAGCGCCGCTTCGATGCGGGGCGGGGCTGGGGACGCTGATGCGACAGCCGATGGCTCCGTCGCCGCTGCTCACCCGCAGCCTGCATCCCCCACCTCTGCGCGCGGCCCGGCCCAGCCCACAGGAAGTGACGGCGCGCGGGTTGAGCTGGCAGCGGAGGAACCTCACCACCCCCAACCGCACCGGGGCGTCCGGGGAGGCGGAGGGCGTCGACCCACCGACCTCTCGCGCTGCGCATCTTCGGTTGAGGTTAAAGGATCAGGCGACATCTGAAAACCTTCCTCTGGTCCCCACACCCCTGCAGGCGGCTCCTCCCTCCCTGTCCCGGGACGTGGTCACTCCAGCGCAGGGCGCACTCTGTACTGAATGATCTCGCCCCATCTGTCCCCTCCACCAGTCTGAGGTCAGCGCCTGGCGGGGTAAGGCGCTCAGGACATTGGAGTGAGTGAGGTCATCTGCTGCCCATCCCCCTCTCTCCCATGCACTGTCTAAGTTTGTTACAGACAACCCTGTGCTCTGAGGGGTACATTATTGCAGATTCTCACAGTCCTCGTGGTCGGGAAGTGCTTCCATATATCTACCTCAAATCCCTGCAGTGTTAACCCTCCAGGCCTGTCATCAGTGGGGTGACCTTTTGGAGACTTGTGCTGATGATGTCCAGCCTTACTCCTCTGATGCCTCCTCCTGGGCTGGTTGGGAGGGTACAATGAGTTCACATATGCTGAGGCCTTAGATCAGCGCCGGGGTCTGCCAAGCACTAGTCACTGACTATTACACTGTAAGAATATATATATATGTATATATATATGTGTGTGTGTATATATATATATATATATATATAGAGAGAGAGAGAGAGAGGGAGAGAGAGAAAGGGAATCTTACGCTGTCGCCCAGGCTGGAGTGCAGTGGGGCAATCTCCGCTCACTTCAACCTCCACCTCCTGAGTTCAAGCGATTCTCCTGCCTCAGCCTCCCAAGTAGCTGGGACTACAGGCGCACACCACCATGCTTGGCTAATTTTTGTATTTTTAGTAGAGACAGGGTTTCACCATATTGGCCAGGCTGGCTCAAACTCCTGACCTTGTGATCCGCCCATGTCGAGCTCCCAAAGTTCTGGGATTACAGGCTTGAGCTACCACCTGGGCTAGGGTCTTATTCTTATTATCCATTTTACCTGGAGGAACTATTCCTTGCCCCTCACTACCCGCTAAGGCAGGCTGGAGATGCCTGTGCAGGGACTTTACCTTCCTGGCTGGGGAGGCAGGTGGAGCCTGCAGTGAAGGCTCAGGCCTTGGGAGAAGATACCTGGGAAGAAGCCCCTCGAGCATTTGCCTGCTGCGGGCTGCCTGGGCTCCACTGCCTCTAGCACAGGCACATCACAGCATAGAGCCCCTCTGCATGGGACCCTTCTGCTTCCTGGCAGACTGAGAACTCCTTGAGGGCAGGGACTCTGGCTGGCATATCACAGGTCCCCCAATGAATGAAGAAACAGTCTAAGCCATATTTCTTGGCCTTCTTCATCCTCTTCCCAGTGACCCCCAACTCCACATTTCACAGCTTTCCTTAACCCTTTGCCCTGGGTCAGATCCACCTGCCCTGCCTGAAAATCTCCTAAAACTACTCAAAGAGGAATCTACCATGCACGGTGGTTCATGCCTATAATCCCAGCACTTTGGGAGGCCGAGGAGTGTGGATCACTTGAGGTCAGGAGTCCGAGACCAGCCTGGCCAACATGGTGAAATCCTGTCTCTACTAAAAATACAAAGATTATCTGGGCATGGTGGTGCATGCCCGTAATCCCAGCTACTCCAGAGGCTGAGGCAGGATAATCGCTTGTACCAGGACCCAAGAGGCGGAGGTTGCAGTGAGCCAAGATTGCACCACTGCATTCCGGTCTAGGCAACAATAGCTAAACTCCATCTCAAATAAACAAACAAACAAACAGATGAATCTGAGAAACAGTTGGCCAAAATATGTCATTCCTGTTGACTAAAGTGGGCAACCAAGTGGCTCCTCCCCCTGTAAGCAACCAAGCTGGAAGCCCAGGAGTTATTGTCATTTATCCAATAAATATTTATGATGGGCTAAGCACGGTGCTGAGTGCTGAGGATACAGAGAACAAGTGCTGAGGATACAGAAATACTAGCCAGGTGTGGTGATGTGCACCTGTAGTCCCAGCTACTCGGGAGGCTGAGGCAGGAGAATCACTTGTACCCAGGAGGCGGAGGTTGCAGTTCAAGATCACGCCACTGTACTACGGCTTGGGCAACAAGAGTGAAACTATCTCAAAAACAAAACAAAACAAAGAAAGGGTGACACTGGCTTTCTGGCTTGAGCACCTGGGAGGTAGGTGCCCTTTATTGAGATGAGGAGACTTGGAGACAGGGGTCAAGACAGAGAACCGTCAGGTTTGGGGGATGGAGCATGGAGAACAGAACTCGCCACAGTGGGGTAGGCCCAGCTACGTGGGAGGCTGAGGCAGGAGAAACACTTGAATTCGGGAGGTGGAGGTTGAAGTGAGCTGAGATCAGGCCATTGCACTCCAGCCTGGGCAACAACAGTGAAACTCGATCTCAAAAAACAAACAAAAGCAAAACGATGGTACCAAATTCTCTGACACTCCTTCCACGGACCAGGGGTAGAGGTCCTCTCCCTGGGAATCCGGTGACCTTGTGACTATTGTGGCCGACAGAGCGTGGTGGAAATGTCTTTCTATGTTACTTCCCTCCCAGGCTGGGTGCTTTCCCCTTGTTCTCTCGAACACCCTCTTTTCTTTTCTCTCTCTCTCTCCCTTTTTTCTTGAGACAGGGTCGCGCTCTATCACCCAGTCTGAGTGCAGTGGTGAGATCATAGCTCATGGTATTCTCAACCTCTCAGGCTCAAGCGATCCTCCTGCCTCAGCCTCCTGAGTAGCTGAGACTACCGACGTGCGCCACCACACCTGGCTAGTATTTTGTTCTTATTTTTTTGTAGAGATGGAGTCTTGTTATGCTGCCCAGGCTGGTCTCAAACTCCTGGGCTCAAGCCATCCTTCTGCCTTGGTCTTCCAAAGCGCTGGGATTACAGGTGTGAGCCACCGTGTCCCCCTCCTCTTTTCATAGGCATCCTTTGGGTGTCTCCTCACAGGCCCCAGTGTCTTTGCTGAGAGAGGCCCAAGCCACATGGAGAGGTCACATGTTGGTGTTTCTGTCTTCAGCCCCAACTGAGCCCAGCCTTTGGGTCCTGCCTGCTCAGGCCTCAGATATGTGAGTAAAGGACCTGGTGATTTCAGCCCCCAGCTGTTCCGAGTTAAGCCCTGCACCAGCCATTCTGATCTCCACAGCTGAGACCCCAGACATGGTGAAGAAAAGACCAGCCGCTGCAGCTGAGTCCTGTCTGAGTTACTGACCCATGGAATTTGTGAACATGATAAAATGATTATAGTTTAACACCAGTCTGGCGGAGAGGTTGTTATGCAGCAATGGTACCTAGAATGCACATGAGATAGGAAATAAATTCTAAGACTCCACCTCGTTAATACCACCGGCCTGCTTCCTCTCCATCCACCTGTGACTGCTTTAGTTCAACCCTCGTCAGCTCTCGCCTCTCAGCGGGATTCCCCACGTTCAGGTCACTTCTCTCTCCTCCTGCAGCCTGGATGGCTTCACTAAGCTCTAACGACATCGCTTCCCTGTTTCCCAGGCTCTTAGTTGCTCCTGGAATAAGATTCAAGTCTCTTACCAGGATATATTCAGCCCTTTATGGTCTGCTCGTGGTCCACTTCCAGCTCGTCTGCTATCTCTGCATTTCAAACCAAGTCTGGCTTTTTTCTTTCCCTCCCTTCCTCCCTTCCTCCTTACCTTCTTCCCTTCCTTCCTATCTCCTCCCTTCCTCCCTCTGTTCCTCCTTTCCTCCTTCCCTTCCTTCCTTTTTCCTTTTCTTCCTCCCTCCCTCCCTCCCTCCATCTGCCCGCTCTTTCTTTTTTTGATTTTTAAAAATATTATAATAGAAGCCAGGGGTGGTGGTTCATACCTGTAATCCCAGCACTTTGGGAGGCCAAGGCGGGAAGATCACCTGGCCAGGAGTTGGAGACCAGCCTGGCCAACATGGTGAAACCCCGTCTCTACTAAAAATACAAAAATTAGCGCGGTGTGGCGGCGCGTGCCTGTAATCCCAGCTACTCAGGAGGCTGAGGCTGGAGAATCGCTTGAACCTGGGAGGCGGGGGTTGCAGTGAGCTGAGATCGCTCCACTGCACTCCAGCCTGGGTGACAAAAAGATACTCCATCTCAAGATAAATAAAAAAATAAAATAAGGCCGGGCGCGGTGGCTCAAGCCTGTAATCCCAACACTTTGGGAGGCCGAGGCGGGTGGATCACGAGGTCAAGAGATCGAGACCATCCTGGTCAACATGGTGAAACCCCGTCTCTACTAAAAATACAAAACATTAGCTGGGCATGGTGGCGCGTGCCTATAATCTCAGCTACGTGGAAGGCTGAGGCAGGAGAATTGCCTGAACCCAGGAGGCGGAGGTTGCGGTGAGCCGAGATCACGCCATTGCACGCCAGCCTGGGTAACAAGAGCGAAACTCCGTCTCAAAAAAAAATAAATAAATAAAATAAATAAAATAAAATAAATAAAAACATTATAACAGGGACAGGGTCTCACTATGTTGCCCTGGCTGGTCTCAATCTTCCGGCTTCCAGCAATCCTCTCACCTTGGCCTCCCAAAGCTCTGGGATTACAGGCATGAGCCACTGTACCTGGTCTTTTTATTTATTTATTTGGAGACAGGGTCTCACTCTGTGGCCCAAGCTATGGTGCAGTGGCATAATCATGGATCCCTGCAGTCTTGAACACTTGGGCTCAAACCATCCCCTGACCTCAGCCTCCTGAGCAGCTGGGCCTACAGGTGCATGCCACCTTGCCTGGTTAATTATTTTATTTTATTTTTCACTGAGACAAGGTCTCACTATGTTGCCCAGGCTGGTCTTGAATTCCTGGGCTCAAACGATCCTCCCACCCCAGCCTTCTGAGTAGCTGGGATTGTAGGTGCGTGCCACCATGCCGGGCTCAACCAGGTGTTTCTGTACCCTGGGTGAGCCAGGCCCTCTTCACTTCCAGGCCGCCGCCTTTCTGTTTGCTCCCCCTAATAACTGGATTCTAGAAATTTTTTTCTTTTTGTTTTTGAGATGAAGTCGCACTCTGTAGCCCAGGATGGATTACAGTGGCACGATCTCGGCTCACTGCAACATTTGCCTCCCGGGGGAGTGCTGGGATTACAGGTGTAAGCCACCGTGTCCCCCTCAATTCAAGCAATTCTCATGCCTCAGTCTCCCAAGTAGTTGAGATTACAGGCACGCGTCACCATGCCCAGCTAATTTTTGTATTTTTAGTAGAGACAGGGTTTTACCATGTTGGCCAGGCTGGTCTTGAACTCCTGACCTGGTGATCCGCCCACTTCAGCCTCTCAAAGTGCTGGGATTACAGGCGTGAGCCACCGTGCCTGGCCTCTATTTTTTCTTAGATGGAGTCTCACTCTGTTGCCCAGGATGGATTGCAGTTGCATGATCTCAGCTGACTGCAACCTCCGTGTCCTGGGTTCAAGTGATTCTGCCTTAGCCTTCCAAGTAGCTGGGACCACAGGCACATGCCACCACGCCCGGCTAATTTTTGTATTTTTAGTAGAGACGGGGTTTCACCATGTTGACCAGGATGGTCTCGATCTCTTGACCTCGTGATCCGCCCACCTTGGCCTCCCAAAGTGCTGGGATTACAGGCGTGAGCCACTGTGCCCAGCCTGCTGCAGTGTATTTAAAAGCAAATCCCCATTTCGTTGCTACAGATGCCAATATGCATCACTGGAAAACAACAGCATTTTAAAAACATGATTGCTGGTGGAATCAGGAAAGATGTTAGGCTTAACTTAGAGACTGTAAACAAAGGTCAGGGAAGAGTGGGTGTTTTTCCACTCAGGTGTGTTAGTGGTCAGGTTTCTCAGGACAATGTTATGATTTTTTCCATGACATGGTAGGGTGAATGCACAGGGACCTTGTAAGATTTCCTGGCATGAAGATGATCTAAGGAGGAGAATGTCCACCTGAGTGGAAGAAGACCCCCTGAGGCTAGGTGAGGGAGGACTCACTTAAATCCGGTAATATTTCCATGTTACTTGGAGTTCCTGGTTGCAAACCACAGAAATGGCTAGGAGTGATGGGCAAGGCCAAAGGGGTCCAAATTTCACCTGGAGTGGCTGGTTAGCAACAGTTTTTTTTTTTTTTTTTTTTTTTTTTGAGATGGAGCCTTGCTCTGTTGCCCAGGCTGGAAGAGTGCAATGGCGTAATATCTGCTCACTGCAGCCTCTGTCTTCTGGGCTCAAGCGATTCTCCTGCCTCAGTCTCCTGAGTAGCTGGGACTACAGGGACACGCCAGCATGCCTGGCTAATTTTTGTGTTTTTAGTAGAGATGAGTTTCATCATGTTGGTCAGGTTGGTCTCGAACTCCTGATCTCCTGATCCCCCTGTTTCGGCTTCCCAAGTGCTGGGATTACAGGCGTGAGCCACTGCAACCAGCCTAGCAACAGTTCTTAATTCTTTTCTTCTTCTTCTTCTCCTCCTCCTCCTTCTTTATACCTTCACTTGCCTTTATTATTTTTTCTTCTTTTTTTAAAGGCCAATCACTGTGGCTCCTGTCTGTAATCCCAGTATTTTGGGGGGCCCAGGCAGGAGGGTCGCTTAAGCTCAGGAGTTTGAGACCAGCTGGACCACATGGCAAAACCCCATCTCTACAAAAAATACAAAATTAGCCAGGCATCGTGGTGTGCACCTGCAGTGCCAGCTACTTGGAAGGCTGAGGTGAGAGGACTGCTTAAGCCTGGGAGGTAGAGGGTGCAGTGAGCTGTGATCGTGCCACTGCACTCAACCTGGGCAACAGAGGGAGACCCTGTCTCAACAAATAAAAATAAAGAAAGAAATAAACTGTCAGCATGTGGTACTGCCAATTTTTAAAAGTCATTGTACTAGGTATGTAGTGTTATCTTACTGTGGTTTCAATTTGCATTTCCCTAATGATTACGATTGAGAGTTTTTAATGTCACTCTGGCCTGGACTGGGGTTGAGTGATTTGTAGAATAGACTGGATTTTTTTTTTTAATGCCAAATAAAGGAACTATTCATTCATTATCTTGGAATGATTAGAAAAGCCATGAAACCTGCCAAGGATTTTGCCCAGGGTGGGGAAAACCCACCTCTGGAGAAAGGCTAGAGCTGTCCTATGATTGCCCTGCAGAGTGTTTGTTCAGTGAAATGGCGACGCCCTTCGCACTCCTCTTTCCCTCCGCACTTGCTCCTCCCTCCCTGCCACACTTTTGTTCCCAGATGGTGCAGCACTCATTTTTCACCTGTGGAATTCTTCTTTAAGCAAATTTCACATCCTTTTGAAGCACCCAGGGGCCAGGCATGGTGGCTTACTTCTGTAGTCCCAGCACTTTGGGAGGCTGAGGTGGGAGGCTCCCTTGAGGCCAGAAGTTTGGGATTAGCCTGAACGTAGCAAGATCCTGTCTAGTACAAAAAATGAAAAAAAAAAAAAAAAAAAAAAAAAGCTGGGCATGGTGGTGTACACCTGTAGTCCTAACTATTTGGCAGGCTGAGGCAGGAGGATTGCCTGAGCCCTGGAATTCGAGGCTACAATAAGCTATGCTTGCACAACTGCACTACAGCCTGGGCAACAGAGTGAAACTCTATCTCTAAAATGAATGCATGAATGAATGAATAAATAAATAATAGGGCTGGGTGCGGTGGCTCATGCCTGTAATCCCAGCAATTTGGGAGGCTGAGGTGGGTGGATCATTTGAGGTCAGGGGTTCAAGACCAGCCTGGAAACATGGTGAAACCCTGTCTCTACTAAAAATACAAAAAAGTTAGCTGGGCATGGTGGGGGGTCCCTGTGGTCCCAGCTACCCAGGAGGCTGAGGCAAGATAATTGCTTGAACCCAGGAGGCGGAGGTTGCAGTGAGCTGAGATTGTGCTACTGCACTACAGCCTGGGTGACAGAGTGAAATTTCATCTCAAAAAATAAAAATGAAAATAAAATAAAAAAGCATATAGGATCTTCAGAAGCTTCCAGACGTAGTGTGCAAAATGACGTTGTGGAAAAAGTGCAGCCTCATTTGGGTCAGCTCCTTACTACCTGTGTGGCCCTGGGCAAGCAACTGCTTTAAACCTCATTTTTCCCAAGTGTAAAACGGGGATAAAACAATATCTCAGAGGTAGATATTAGAGATATTGTCATCGTTGTCTTGTTTTAATTTTTTTCCCCCCAAGGTGGAGTCTTGCTCTGCTGCCCAGGCTGGAGTGCAGTGGCACCATCTTGGTTCACTGTAACCTCAGCCTCCCGGTCTAAGCAATTATCCTACCTCAGCCTCTGGAGTAGCTGGGATTACAGACACGTGCCACCCGCCCAACTAATTTTTGTATTTTTAGTAGAGACAGGGATTCACCATGTTGGCCAGGCTGGTCTCGAACTTCTGACCTCGTGATCCGCCAGCCTCGGCCTCCCAAAGTGCTGGGATTACAGGGGTGAGTCGCCACTCTCGGCCTTGTTTTGATTATTAATCTGCCTCTATTACAGGCTTACTTGGCTGTACCCTGGCCGCTTCTTTCCTCATCCTTCTCCCTATCTCCTCACCCATAAAGAGCAGGCTGTACGACTTATGTCGCCTGCGCTGGTCCCTGACACAGAGTTGGCAAATACCAGACCGTCAGCACATTTGTTGAAATAGATGAATCTCAAAGGATTCTCTGGGAAGGCAGGTGGCCAGAGAGCGGTGGGGACCTCGAGGGACTTCCCGCTCTTATTGAGACGAGAAGCTGCTTTTCTGGAGCAGGGAAACTGAGTCACCGGCTCCCTCTCTCATAACCCAGGGCCGATCCTAGAGCTTGGGGTCGGAATAACTGCGGGACTGTCTGAACAGGTGTGTTTGACAGGTCAGAAAAAAGGGGATCCAAGAGAGTAGATGCTCAGAAAACATGAATGGGAAAGACAGACTGGAAAGGAGGAAAGTGGGGTGTAGAGGGCCGGCTGAGACGTGGGCTCAGGGCCCGAGCGGGGATGAAGGGTGAGGACAGCAGTGGGAGACGAGCTGAGAGGAGGGTTTTGGGCCCTGGGACTGCGTGGCTGCGGGGGAGATGGAAACGGCGGGGACAAGGCTCCGACGCAGAAGGAAGAGCGCCGAGGCTCTAGGTGGGAGCTGAGTGCACCCGGCGTGCGGCGGCGGGGTCGTAGCAGCGAACTCCGGGGGTCGTGAGTGGCTGGCGCGGCAGGTGCAGGGGGCGGAGCCATGCGGGGGCGGGGCCTGTCGAGGCGGGGCCGCGAGGGGCGGGGCCGACGCGGGCCGGGGGCGGGGCGCGCTGCTAGTCTCCAGCGAGAGCCGCGGGGGCAGCGGAGCTGGAGCCGGAGCTGAAGCCGGAGCCCAGGCTGGAGTCGGGGCGGGGGCCGGGCCGGAGTGGGCTCCAGCGACATGGGGTCGACCGACTCCAAGCTGAACTTCCGGAAGGCGGTGATCCAGCTCACTACCAAGACGCAGGTGCGCCACGGGGCCCCCGCCTCCTCATCCACCTGCCGGGCTGGGGGCTGGGCAGGGCCGGGGGTGCGCGAACTTGGCTCGCCGGGAGATGGGGGGCACGGGCGGGCCCCGAGCGTGACGGCAAGGCCAGCGCCAGAGCGGGACCCCGCGGCCTGTACCTCGAAGCTCCATCCCCTGGCCCTAATCCCCCACCCCCAGCCTCCTCTCCTGGAAACACCCCTCTCCCCGAAGCCGCTGCTGCCTCCTTAGGCTGACGTGTGCCTACTCCCCAAGCCGGCGACACAGCTGTCCGCCCCCTGTCCCGCCCCCCTCCCCGCGTCCCCAGCTTAGCAACTCCAGCCTCCCGCTGCCCCTACCCACCTATCCACCGTCCGCTCCCCTCCCTGCCCCTCATTGCCCACGGGTCCCGGACACACAGTCCTGGTTGACTCAACGCAAACAAAGCCTGGCTGGCGCCCGCCCGGGTCGGAAAAACAGCTGGTGCGCCGCGGCAGCGGCCTCGCTGGGCCCTGGTCGATGCCCGCGGGCAGGGAAGGCCTAGGTCTTCCTAGGAACACGCAAAGAGTGGCGGGCAGCGAGGCAGCCTTGCAAGGGGGACCTGTCCCCAGGCCTACGAGCACAGCCTCCCACCTGGGGACCTCTCCACGGGTCTCCCCCGAGGCCCTGCCATGGAAAGGCTGTTAGCCTGTGTCCTCTGTTCTCTGGCTCAGGGATGGGGACGCGGAGGATGGTCCTGAGTCAGCTGGTGAGGGGCCTAGGGACCCTTCAGCCTAGTCCATGTTCATAACTCTCCCGTGAGTCCACAAGTGGCCCATGGCCACCTCCTTGTCCCCAACACACACCACCTGGCCCCAGCAAGGCTGCTTCTCTGCCCACCCCTTCTCTCCTGGCTTTTTGAAGCAGGCCACTGGCCACAGAGATGCTCAGCCCTGACTGTCCAGGACTCCTGTTTTCAGGGGACTCAGGACCTGCTGCCATCTGGGACCTTTCTTTTTCCTGGCCCCCACCCCCACTGCTCTCCAGGGCTCTCACTTGCTGTGGGCAGGTAGAGTAGAATGGAGGAAGCCAGCTCCCACAGCCAGCTGGTCGCAGCTTCAGGGGCCAGCCCTTGCTACCTCACTCCTTTCCCCACCCTGAAAAGGTCAGGTGCACTGCACATGCTCATGGCCTCTGGAGAGTCCAATCCCGGCTGAAAGGCGCTTGATAGAAACCAGACCACACTTTTCTCCACTCCCTGTGGCTCCTGGGTCGTTCTGGAGCTTGGCTTTCTTGGATGGGGTTTTTGTTTGTGGGTGGCAGGGAAGGTGGCAAGTGGGCTGGCCCCTCAGTGTAGGGCTGCAGGGAGAGGAGGGGGGTGGCAGGGAGGAAGGCAGGCTCCCATCTTTACCGATCTGGGGAGAAATGCCTTGTTGGAGGTTTGCTCTGTGGGCTCAGCAGCTGGGGTCCTTTGCTGGGCCAGTGGGGCCAGCTCAGCAGGGTCCCAAAGGATCTGGAGTGACCTAGATTCCTACCTGCTCAGGTCTTTTCCCTAAAATACTGTGTCCCTATCTTTCCCCGGCTACAGCCCTATGATGGGCCACTTGAGATGGTGCTGTTCTGTTTCCCAGCTGAGGACACTGAGTAGGCTTGGAATAGAGCCTGGATAGGCTGGAGACCAGACCAGCTTTCCAGAGAGCACTGACTGGGTCCTGTAGGTTGTGGGGGATGGGAGGGGGGTGCCTGGGCTGCCTGGAGTGAGAGGCCCTCAGCGGCTAAAGCCTTGGACTCTGTAACTGACCTGGCTTGAGTGGCTTGGGTGTGAGGACCAGAACCCAGATGATCATCACTGATCTTACCACTTGGAGTCCTCAAGGAAATTCAGTCCAGTTATCCATAGGATGATATGTGGTTCCAGGCTCTTAGAGGGTGTGGCTTGGGCAGCAGACAGGCAGACCCAGCACCTTTTCCCGTGGCCTGGGCCTGTGTCACTGCTGCGCCTCCTTCCTCGCCTTCCTGCCCCACATCCTGTTTTCTTCCTGCCCCACGGTCCAGCCCTGGGCCAGGCTTGACCCTGGTCCTGAGAGCCAGCAGCTTCAGCTGTGTTTCCTGGCCCTTCCTCAGAGTAGGAGGGACTCTGGAGGAGACATTCCCAGACCTGGAACCCTCTCCCGGATCCCACCTGTTTGGAATTCTCTGCTGCAGGCCAGATGAGACCTGGCAGGTGCATGTTTACACATGTGTACATGTATGTGCATAGGAATACATGGTGACACTGTCCTCCAGAGCAGGCTTAGGGGCTCAAGTATATTGGGGGACCTTCCTTCTGCACACCCTGAGAGTCAAAAGATATAGCTGGTTACCCAGGTTTGAGTGGGGGTCTGATCTGAGCAGGGGCCTGGAAAAGCTGGGTTCAGAAAATCTGATTTTGGCCAGGCGTGGTGGCTGATGGCAGTAATCCCAGCACTTTGGGAGGCAGAGGCAGGAGGATCGCTTGAGCCCAGGAGTTTAAGACCAGCCTGGGCAACACAGCAAGACCCTATTTCTTAAAAAAAAAAAAAAAATTAGCTGGGCCTGGTGAGGTATGCCTGTTGTACCAGCAACACAGGAGGCTGAGGTGGGAGGACTGCTTGAGCCCAGGAGTTTGAGGTTACAGTGAGCTATGATTACACAGCTTCACTCCAGTCTGGGAAACCAAGCATAACCCTGACTCAATAACAAACAAAAGAAAAAGAATAAAGGAAGAAGAATACCTGGTTTCCCACTAGGGCAGCTCAGTTTCTGTGGCCCTAGCAGCAGGGGCCTGCCCACCTCCAGCAAAAACACTTTCTTCAAAGATCAGATATAAGCTTCCTTGGGTTGGGTGGAGGGCAGCTGGGGTCATTGAGGCAGGTGCTGAGCCACATGTCTCCCATCAGAAGCCTAAGGGGCCTCAGTGACCCTGACTAACGCCTGTAGCATCGGCTTGGTCTGGGCAAGTGGTCACCAAATCCAAATGTCCAGGCCACAGTGGGACAGGAGAGAAGGCCCAAGCTCAGGAAAGAGGGAGGCAAAGCCCTGTTGCTGAAGTTCAAGGCTGGGATCTGTCATGGCTGGGATCTTGCCTCTGCTTCCAGAATGGGCTGTGCTGAGGCCTCCTGAGTCTCTCTCTTCATTTTGGATTTGGCCCCCCCGGTGACACTGCCTGATGAACTAGGTCAGAGGTCATGTCCACTTGTGCTTAGCTGAGTTTCTCCCCTGTGAAGGGGGTAGCAGCTACCTGGGAGGTGGGGAAAGTGTTAGGGATGGCAGCTTCCCAGAGGCGCTCCCAGATGGCTCTGTGGGTTTCCTGGGATGTCCTTCCTCACCCCACCCTGGCCCCAGGCCACCCAGACTGTGGTACCATGCCTCTGCATTCCAGGGAGTGCCAGAGGGCTATCCTGGCTGAGGGCAGGAGGGCCAGCAAACTCCAGCCCCAGGGCCCTCTTTTGGCCTTTGTTCTGCTCCCCCAGGGAAGAACTTGCTCTACCAGTTCTGGGACTGAGAGTCACAGCCACATGGTACCCTGCAGCTCCCTGGGGTGCGGTGGAGGTGTTTGCTCTGGGAGTGGGCTGGGGTATGCCTGGACCTTGGTGAGGCATGCCACCCCAGCTCTGAGTTTGAAGAGCCCCACTGGTGCTCAGTCCTGCTCTGTGGCCAGGCTGAAGGGGTCCCCAGGACTGAGCGCAGCTTCAGTGGAACAAATATTGGCTGAACATCTGCCATAGGCTTCACCTGCAAGGTCAGGGACTGACGGGGCTTCATAAAGGCACCTGCACCCAGACTGTGGAGGCTGGAACTATGCAGGGTGGGGGTGGGGTGAGGAATGGAGGTTCCCAGGTGGGAGCAAGCAAGTCTGGGGCTGTGGGAGGCTTCTTAGAAGAAGTAGCTTCAGAGAACAGAATTATTATTATTAAATATTTAGAGACAGGGTCCCATTCTGTCACACAGGCTGGAGTACAGTGACACAATCACAGCTCACTGCAGCCTTGAACTCCTGGGCTCAGGCGATCTTCCCTCCTCGGCCTCCCAAGTAGCTGAGCTGACAGGTGTATGCCACCATGCCCAGCTAATTTTTTTTTATTTTTGTAGAGGTGGTATTTTGCCATGTTGTTCAGGCTGGTCTCAAACTCCTGGGCTCAAGCAGTCCACCTGCCTCAGCCTCCCAAAGTGTTGGGATTCCAGGTGGGAGCCATTGTGCCCGGCCTATTACTACCTATTATTACTTTGAGATGGAGTCTTGCTTTATCATCCAGGCTGGAGTGCAGTAGCATAATCTCAGCTCACTGCAACCTCTGCCTCTGGGTTCAAGTGATTCTTTTGCCTCAGCCTCCTGAGTAGCTGAGACTAAAGGCGTGTGCCACCCTGCCTGGCTAATTTTTGTATTTTTAGTACAGACGGGGTTTTATCATGTTGGCCAGGCTGGTCTTGAACTCCTGACCTCATGATCTGCCAGCCTCTGCTTCCCAAAGTGCTGGGGTTACAGGCGTGAGCCACTCTGCCCAGCCATTATTATTTTTTGAGACAGAGCCTTGCTCTGTTGCCCAGGCTAGAGCGTAGTGGTGCCTTCACACCTCATTGCAGCCTTGACCTTCTGGGCTCAAGGGATTCTCGCATCTCAAACTCCTGAGTAGCTGTGTCTACAGGCCCACCTGGCGAATTTGTTTTTATTTTTTGTAGAGACAGGGTCTCTACAAAAGTCATGCTTCTCAGGCTGGTCTTAACTCCTGGGCTCAAGCAATTCTTCCATCTCGGGCTCCCAAAGTGCTGGGATTACAGACATGAGCCACCACTCCCGCCCCAGAATTATTTTTAAACAAGATATATGTTTTTTCTGATGATAAGAGTAACATGTATGAAGTGCAGACTTGTGGTAGCGGGGCCCTCGGGTTTTCTTGGCTCCAGGATTTCAGAGAAGGTAAAAAGCTGTGTTGGAGAGAGCAGGGAAGGTGTCTTCAGAAAGTGACGTTCAGAAGGAGCCTTAAGGGATGGGGCTGAGGAGGTACGCCTGCCATGGGAACTCTGGTCCCTTAACAGATGAACATTCAAAAGGAAAAAAATAGTAACATGTGCTCTTACAGAAAAATATAAAACCACTGAGAGAGAGAGAGTTGCTATTAACATTCTGGTTCATTTTCTTCTAGTCTTTTATTCATGTATAATTTAACACAAAATTGTGAGCATCCTAGGGGAAGTTTTATATCTTGTCTTTTTTTTTTTTTTTTTTGAGACGGGGTTTCGCTCTTTTTACCCAGGCTGGAGTGCAATGGCGCAATCTCGGCTCACGGCAACCTCCGCCTCCTGGATTCAGGCAATTCTCCTGCCTCAGCCTCCTGAGTAGCTGGGATTACAAGCACGCGCCACCATGCCCAGCTAATTTTTTGTATTTTTAGTAGAGACGGGGTTTCACCATGTTGACCAGGCTGGTCTCGATCTCTTGACCTCGTGATCCACCCGCCTCGGCCTCCCAAAGTGCTGGGATTACAGGCGTGAGCCACCGCGCCCGGCCGTTGTCTTTTTTTTTTGAGATGGGGTTTTGCTCTTGTTGCCCAAGCTGGAGTGCAGTGGCACGATCTCAGCTCACTGCAACCTCTGCCTCCCAGGTTCAAGTGATTCTCCTGCTTCAGCCTCCTGAGTAGCTGGGATTACAGTTTTCCACCACCACATCTGGCTAATTTTTTGTATTTTTAGTAGGACAGGGGTTTCACCATCTTGGCCAGGATGGTGTCTAACTCCTGACCTCAAGTGATCCTCCTGCCTCAGCCTCCCAAAGTGCTGGAATTACAGGCATGAGCCACCGCGCCTGGCCGGGCATGTGTGTTTTTAAGGCCTGTTGCCTCCATGGGAATGGATTTTGGAATGCATTGCCATAGGGGAAGAGGGGAAGAGCGAACAGCTCTGGTGAAGGTAGAGAAGAGACAGCAGGGTTGAGTCCTGGGGTAGTAAATGCAGGTGTGTGTATATGACATACAGGTGTGTATCATGTGTGTCTGTGTGTATGCGTGTAGGGCATGTTTCTGTGAGATCTTGGCTGAGTGCCGGGCTGAGGTTTGGACTTGTTCCAGCAGGCAGTGGGGAGCCCCTGCAGGGCTCTGGATGAGGAAGCAGTTCCTGTGGTGCTGGGTGTGGTGCATGGGTTGCTGGCAGCGTTGAGCCAGGTTGAAGGAGGTGGATTTGAAGGCGGGAGCCAGGCGAGGGCAGCCTGGGCTGCAGCACTGGAGGTGGGCACGGAGAGGAGCGAGTTGCGGTGAGAGAGCGCAGAGGTGAATTCAGCAGATGTGGCAGCTGTTTTGAGTGTGCTGAGAGAGGGCTGAGGCCGGAGGCCTGTGGCAGGCAGCTGGGTGACTGGAAACAGAGTGAAAGTCCCCTTTGTCTTCTTTCCATGGGGAGAGGGCATGGTCTTGACCTGGATCCCTGGGCATTTGACCTAACGATGTGGCCTGGGGCCATGACCAGGTGGGGAGGTCAGCCTGCCTTGCCAGGGGAGGATGGTGACTTTACCAGCATCACACAGCCCCTCGGGGTGGCGCTGGGCTTTGGCTGACTCTGTGCCTAGCTGCCCTCTGACCATGTACGCCCAGTGTCTCCAGCCTGACTGTGCTGGCCAGGGCTTGTGGTGGCTGAAGGATGTCCCCCACCCATGTGGGAGGGCTCTGGGACCCCAGATGAAATGAGGTTGGGGGACTCTGGCTTCCCTCTTGGGGTCTCTCCTGGCCACAGTTCGGGCAAACTGTGGGCCCTCTGGCTAGGAATCGTGTAACTCTGGACCCTTGGTTCCTGCATAGCCCGTGGAAGCCACCGATGATGCCTTTTGGGACCAGTTCTGGGCAGACACAGCCACCTCGGTGCAGGACGTGTTTGCACTGGTGCCGGCAGCGGAGATCCGGGCCGTGCGGGAAGAGTCACCCTCCAACCTGGCCACGCTGTGCTACAAGGTGAGGGCTGCCCAGACCCTTGCTGCCACTCTTCCACCCCCCACCCCACAGCGGGAGAAGGCAGGCATCCAGGCCCTCCCACCCCCTGGTCCAGGCAGTCCTGTGGCTTTGCCCAGCTCTCCCGCTTCTTCTCTGTGGTTCTCCTCTCTGCGGGAGGGACCATGGCCGCCGCATTTATGGGGGCTTCTCCAGGCCACATCTAAACTTCGGAAGATCACTGAAGTGATCACTGAACACCTTTGGAAGGTCAGCTCATTCAGCTCCTTCCGTGGGGTGGGTACTGTTAGTGTCACCAGTTTACAGATAGGGGAACTGAGGCTGGGACAGATTCACTTAGCAAGGCCTCAGCCATCCAGTGGTGGGCTGGGTTCTGCCTGTCCCTATGCTCTCAGCTGCTCTGGCCTGTGTCCCAGGCCCCCTGGGGTAGTAAATGCAAGTGCATGTGTATGACATACAGGCCGACCCCAACTGATGAGCCACGTGCCAGGCAGCCCCACTGTCTCTCCTCTGCGGCCTGGGTGCCCACCCTGACTCCAAGTGCCAGGGTCCCCTCCCGGCCTTCCAGCCTGCCTTCTGCTCCTGCCTGCCCCCACAGGCCGTGGAGAAGCTGGTACAGGGAGCAGAGAGCGGCTGCCATTCGGAGAAGGAGAAGCAGATCGTCCTGAACTGCAGCCGGCTGCTCACCCGTGTGCTGCCCTACATCTTTGAGGATCCCGACTGGAGGGGCTTCTTCTGGTCCACAGTGCCCGGGGCAGGGCGAGGAGGGGTCTGTGGGCCTGGCCAGGGCTGGGTGGGAGGAAGAGTCAGCATCACAGGGAGAGTGTGCTTCGGGGCTGGGCCAAGCTCCTCCAAGCCTCTCTGGGATTTGGGAAGCGCAGGGGTGGGGCCAGTGGGTACTGCTGAGGGATGGTGTTCGAGGCCACCTCCTTGGGCCTTCGGCTCTTCTCCCATAGGGGTCTCTGCCCCCACAGTCCGGAGGAAGTAGGCTGTAGAGAGAAGCTGAGAGCCAAGGGTTGCTGGGCAGAGGCAGGGGCAGAGTAGCTGGGCCCTCTGAGGGCCAGAGAGGGACTGTACTGTCCTTTCTCCCCCACACCATGCCCACCTGCCCACCTGCCCTGGGTTTATCTCCAGATGAGGTGCTGAGGGGTAGGACATAGTGATTCCTAGCAGGGCTGAGACTGCTGAGGTTGGGGTCACTGCCCAGCCCCCTCCAGTCAGTAAGGGAGGTTCCCTTGCTGCTCCTGCCCCGCCCCCTCCAGTCAGTAGGGGAGGCTCCCTTGCTGCCCCTGGCCCAGCCCCCTGCTCTGCCCCGCTTCTGCCTTGGAAGGTTTGGGGCAACCAGGAGTCCACTTCCTCTCCCTTCATTCCTCTGCCCATGGGTGCCTGCCTGGGCTCAGTCCTGTCCTCCACCACCCCCCAAGCCCTGGGCCACCTCTCCCTGGCCGACTCTCACTGAGGCAGCCTGTGGGTGCTGTGTCCTCAGCAGGGAGAAGACGATGATGAGAATGCCAGGCCCCTGGCCGAGTCCCTGCTCCTGGCCATTGCTGACCTGCTGTTCTGCCCGGACTTCACGGTCCAGAGCCACCGGAGGAGCACTGTGGTGAGGGTCCCCAGCCCCAGCCCCAGCCCCCAGGCTGGGACAGGCTCTGGTCCTGGCTTGGGGCCAGGCCAGTTGGAGTTCCCTTGGGTGGGATGCATTGGGGGCTGGAGGGCTCCAGGAGAGCTGAGCTGCCTGGCACATGTAGGCCTGGGTTGAGGGTGGTGGCTGGTACAGCTGGAGGGAAGCCAGCTGGGGCTGGCCCTGCCGGGCGCCTTTGGATAGCTGGGTACAGACACCCATTGTCTTTGCCTGCCCAGGGCGTGTGGGGGTTCGGGGCTGGGACACAGGAGGCCTGGCCCTCTCGCTTCCTGTGGTGGCATGGACTCCACCTTGAGTGTTCTTTGCCCACCCCCCCACTGGGGGCACCGGATTCCCTGCCTGCCCCTCCCTCTCTCCCTGTCCCAAACTGGACCGAGCAAGTGAAAAAAACCAGTGTGAGATAGAAGAAAAATGAGCTTTCAACAGGCCTGAGAATATTCGCTCCTGCCCCGTGCATGAGGGCTGGGGCATTTTGGGGACCTGTCTTTAGGAGAATTGGGGGTCTCTGCCCACGGGACTGTGTAAGGCTCGAGGTGGCCGGGTTCTGACCCAGGCTGCTCACCTCTCGCCCCTTAACCCGGCCTTTCCTGGCCCCGTCCCCAGGACTCCGCAGAGGACGTCCATTCCCTGGACAGCTGCGAATACATCTGGGAGGCTGGTGTGGGCTTCGCTCACTCCCCGCAGCCCAACTACATCCACGACATGAACCGGTCAGCTTTGCCCAGACCCAGAGCCCTCGGTGCAGCTGGACCCCAGGCCGGGCCCCCTCCCCCTCCCCCTCCCCCCGCACAGCTCAGAGAGAGCCCATGGGGTCTCCCCAGGAGACCATCCTCACCTGTAATCCGCCCTTGGGCTTACAGGGGTCGACGGGGATCACTTCCTTCCACGGACCTGGGCGGGGGCGCTGCGCTGGGTGGGCGGCATCTCCGAGAGAGGGCTGGGATCCTAAGGTGCCCTCCCCCTCCCTGCCCCCCAAGGATGGAGCTGCTGAAACTGCTGCTGACATGCTTCTCCGAGGCCATGTACCTGCCCCCAGCTCCGGAAAGTGGCAGCACCAACCCATGGGTTCAGTTCTTTTGTTCCACGGAGAACAGGTGAGGGCCCCTGGCCTTTCGGCTACCTCCTCTTATTCCAGTCAACCTAGAGCTGAGCCCACTCGCCGCCTGGGTCTCTTTTGAGGGGAGGTGCTGCCCCCTGGTGGTGATGAGCTGTAATGTACCAGCCACACCTTAACACCAGCCCTGTCAGTCTCTCCTTGGAGTCCCCGACAGGACAGAATCTGGGGACCCCTCAGTGATCCGTGCCTGGGTTCTCCATCAAGAGCCGCCTGTCCAGTAAAATAGTTTGCAAACCACGAGTGCAATCTGAAAATTTAAAAACGTTAAAAGGTAAAATTGGGCCAGGCGCGGAGGCTCACACCTGTAATCCCAGCACTTTGGGAGGCTGGGGCGCACGGATCACCTGAGGTCGGGAGTTTGAGACCAGCTTGGCCAACATAGTGAAACCCCGTCTCTACTAAAAATATGAAAATTAGCAGGGCGTGTTGGTAATGCCAGCCACTTGGGAGACTGAGGCACGAGAATCACTTGAACCCGGGAGGTGGAGGTTGCAGTGAGCCGAGATCGCACCACTGCACTCCAGCCTGAGCAACAAGAGGGAAACTCCATCTCAAACAAAAAAATTAAAATTAAGTAATAATATATGTCATATAATCCGATCTGCCTCAAACTTTAGCATTTAACATGCAATCAGTATCTAACATTATTGAGCTGTTTTACATCCTCTTTTCCTACTAGGCTTTGAAAATCCCCTGTGTATTTTGCACTTACAGCAGGTCTCGGTTCCGATCAGCCACATTCCAAGGGCTCAACAGTTCCATGTGGCTTGAGGCTGCCATGTGGGACCCTGCAGTTCAGAGAGTGGGTCAGGGTGTGTGTGTGACAAAGACCCCGAAGGGCAGGGAGGCCCCGCCCACACGGGGCACTCATGGACTGTGGGGCACACATGAGCACAGGGGGGTGTCACCTGTGCCATGTGGCAGGGTTATTTGAGCACGTAGCTCCCCCCAGGAGCTGTGTTGGCCGCACAGGGTCAGTGCCCAGCAGATGGCGGTCCACCTCCGCCTCCCAGACCCTGGTCCCTACACGACACGCGTCATTCTTCAGGTTTCCTAGCCTTCTGCTCAACCTTCCACCCTACTCCAGAAGAGAAGGGAGCCAGGCGACCCCTCCCCCAGCCACTCTGGCCAGAGTTTTCTTTCTCACCAGCCTTATCAGGCAAACTGCCACCCTTTGTCCCTCACTTAACCTGTCTGGGTCTCAGCTT
This sequence comes from Cebus imitator, assembly GCF_001604975.1. Lineage (NCBI taxonomy): Eukaryota > Metazoa > Chordata > Mammalia > Primates > Cebidae > Cebus > Cebus imitator. The sequence continues at coordinate 5,113,131 of NW_016107408.1, read as the reverse complement.
CCTCATCTGTAAGATGAGCAGCTTGAACCGTGACATCTCTTGAGTCTGAGTCGGGTCATCCTTCGGCCTGGCAGCTGGTTGGCTGAGCCTGGGCTCTGCTCCCCGAGGGGAAGCTGCCTTCTCCATGGGCCTCCAATCTCATCTCTGAGGCCCTGATGGAGGGTATCTGCCCCTTAAGACCTTAATGTGTCTTAATCATGGTTCTGCGCCTCCCCCACCCACTCTTCCCGAGCCACTCCCTGGCCTGGCGCTAAAATGCTTGTTGAATGAGGCTGACCCTCCCACGTGGCCAGAGGGGTGTGGCCAGGGGGCTGGGCCCGGAGGAGCCTCTGCAGCCTCACTCCTCTCCGCTGCAGACATGCCCTGCCCCTCTTCACCTCCCTCCTCAACACCGTGTGTGCCTATGACCCTGTGGGCTACGGGATCCCCTACAATCACCTGCTCTTCTCTGACTACCGGGAACCCCTGGTGGAGGAGGCTGCCCAGGTGCTCATTGTCACCTTGGACCACGACAGCGCCAGCAGTGCCAGCCCCACTGTGGATGGCACCACCACGGGCACCGCCATGGATGATGCCGATGTAAGCATGGGAGTGTGGAGGCACCAGCTGGTCCTGCCGGGGTGAGGGTTGCGGGAAGACGCTGGCTCACCCGGGCCTTCTCCTCTTGGCAGCCTCCAGGCCCCGAGAACCTGTTCGTGAACTACCTGTCCCGCATCCACCGCGAGGAGGCAAGTCCAGTCCCCACGGTGGCTTTACAGGGGGTGGGGGAGGCAAGTGAGACAGGGATATGGGGGATCCTGACCCCTCCATGAAGGAACCATGCTCTCTGTAGACTGGGGCCACCCCAAGTGAAATAGCGGCAGGACTGTGAGAGTTTTAAGGTGCAGGAAGGGCTGATGGCCTCACCTGGGTAGAGGCAACTGGGAAGGCTTCTAGGAGGAGGTGGCCAATGTCATTTCAGAGGTGGTGGGGAGAGAGGGAAATGACAGTGGACAAGGACTTCAGGCCAGGCAGTCGCAGTTCATGTGTCTTGTGACCTTGGTGGGAAGGTGCTTGAACTCCCAGAGTTCTAACTTCTGTAGCTAAAAAATAGGCCCCTTGCTGCCTTCTCACCCTGTGAGCATAAAGTAGAGCACAGCCCAGCTGGTGGCAATCTCAGTAAATGACAGCTCGTCAGAACAGTGGAATGCTCCTCCAGTGTGATGGGGGCATGGGGGGAGTATTTTGGGGAGGGGTAGAAGTATGGAACCTGTCAACCATGAGTCCAAGGTGGGCTGGGACGAGGTTCAGGGTGTGTGTGTGTCGGGGCGGGGGAGGGTCACTGGGAGCAGCAGCCTTGCTCCAGGGGTGGTCAGGGAGTCTGCGGTCTGGTGGAGGGGCCAGGGCTCTCCACACCTCTAAGGGACTCGGCTTCCTGCGGCGTCACCCCAGGACAGCTATGGATGATAGCATCTGGCTCTGGGGGAAGGAGGGGACATTTGTGGGGGGCCTGGGCTGGGAAGCTGGAGCTGCAGGGATCTGGGCTGGAGGTCCCCTGCTCTGCCCTCACCCCAGGACTTCCAGTTCATCCTCAAGGGCATAGCCCGGCTGCTGTCCAACCCCCTGCTCCAGACCTACCTGCCCAACTCCACCAAGAAGATCCAGTTCCACCAGGAGCTGCTAGTTCTCTTCTGGAAGCTCTGTGACTTCAACAAGGTGGGCCAGTTTCGAGGGCCCTGCAGGGAGATGGGGAGCCGAGGCCCCAGTAGCCCGGCGGTGGGGGCTGGGACAGCGTCAGACTGAGTGGGTTGGGGCAGAGCTGCCCCTCCCTCCAACTCTGCCCACTTTGTACCTCCCCGCACCCCCAGAAATTCCTCTTCTTCGTGCTGAAGAGCAGCGACGTCCTAGACATCCTTGTCCCCATCCTCTTCTTCCTCAATGACGCCCGGGCCGATCAGTGTAAGACCAGGGTGGGGTGGGATGCTGGGGGGTTTCCTGGCAGCCAGGTGGAGGGCTGACCATTTGCCCTGCCTCCCAGGAGCTCGGGAAGGGCGCTCTGACCTCCCAGGAGGGAGGCCCCCAAAACATCCCTGCCTGGGCCCCTCCCTTCTCCTCCCACCCAAGAGACCTGTCCCCTGCCACCTGCCACAGCTCGGGTGGGCCTGATGCACATTGGCGTCTTCATCCTGCTACTTCTGAGCGGGGAGCGGAACTTCGGGGTGCGGCTAAATAAGCCCTACTCGGTGCGTGTGCCCATGGACATCCCCGTCTTCACGGGGACCCATGCTGACCTGCTCATTGTGGTGAGGGGGCTCGTGCGGCTGGGCAGGGAGGTGCAAGGGGCGGCATCCTCTTGGTTGAGTCTGGAGGCAGCGGGGACCCCACAGTGCCCCTGTCCCTCCTGGCACAGGTGTTCCACAAGATCATCACCAGCGGGCACCAGCGACTGCAGCCCCTCTTCGACTGCCTGCTCACCATCGTGGTCAACGGTAGGGGCCCGGAGCCCGCCCTCCCCATGCTCACCACCAGGTGGTGCTAGGCCACAGGCCAACCTGCTGCCCGCTCCTGGGTTCAAGCCCCTCCAGCCCACAGAAAGAATGCAAACTTGTGTACCGTTCATAGTAGCCACGTAAAAAAAAAAAAAAAAAAAAAGGGTGACAACAATTTTATAATATGTTTTATCTAATCCACTATATCCCAAATACCATCATCTCAACACGTAGCCAATATAAAAATTACTACTGAGATATTGAATATTCCCTCTCACACTCAGTCTTGTCGCCCAGGCTGGAGTGCAGTGGCGCCACCTCAGCTCACTGCAACCTCCGCCTCCTGGGTTCAAGCGATTCTCCTGCCTCAGCCTCCTGAGTAGCTGGGATTACAGGCGTGCACCACCACACCAGGCTGATTTTTGTATCTTTAGTAGAGACAGGGTTTTGCCATGTTGGCCAGGCTGGTCTCGAACTCCTTCGATTTTCTTTCTTTCTTTTTTTTTTGAAATGAAGTCTTGCCCTGTTGCCTAGGCTGGAGTGCAATGGACAATATCTGCTCACTGCAACTTCCGCCTCCTAGGCTCAAGCAATTTTCCTGCTTCAGCCTCCCCAGTAGCTGGGATTACAGATGCCCACCACCATGCCCAGCTAATTCAAACTCCTGACCTCAGATGATCTGCCCACCTTGGCCTCCCAGAGTGCTGGGATTACAGGCGTGAGCCACTGTGTCTGTTTTTTTTTTTCCTGTTTACATTTAATGTTAATATTATGTGTGTTTTTTTAAAATTTTAACAATTTCTTTGACGTCTGAAGGAGTTTAGTCCTGTTTATAGGAGCCACTGGTACTTCGATAACATTTTTACTTTATTTATTTATCTTATTTTTAATTTTTGAGACAAAGTCTTTTTTTTTTTTTTTTGAGACGGAGTTTCGCTCTTGTTACCCAGGCTGGAGTGCAATGGCGCAATCTTGGCTCACCGCAACCTCCACGTCCTGGGTTCAGGCAATTCTCCTGCCTCAGCCTCCTGAGTAGCTGGGATTACAGGCACGCGCCACCATGCCCAGCTAATTTTTTTGTAGTTTTAGTAGAGACGGGGTTTCACCATGTTGACCAGGATGGTCTCGATCTCTTGACCTCGTGATCCACCCGCCTCGGCCTCCCAAAGTGCTGGGATTACAGGCTTGAGCCACCGCGCCTGGCCCGAGACAAAGTCTTACTCTGTTGTCCAGGCTGCAGTGCAGTGGCAAAATCGTCATTCAGTGCAAGCTCTGTCTCCTGGGTTCAAGCCATTCTCATGCCTCAGCCTCCCAAGTAGCTGGGATCACAGGCATGTGCCACCACACGTGGCTAATTTTTTCTTTTGTATTTTTACTAGAGACAGGGTTTTGCCATGTTGGCCAGGCTGGACTTGAACTCCTGGCTTCAAGCAATCTGCCTGCCTTGGCCTCCCAAAATGCTGGGATTACAGGTGTGAGCCACCGCACCTGGCCATATTTCACTTTATTTCTAATTATAGTGACAGGGTCTCACTGTGTTTCCCAGGCTGGTCTCAAACTCCTGAACTCAAATGATCCTCCTGCCTCTGCCTCCCAAAGTACTGGGATTACATAGGTGTGAGCCACTGCCTGGCCTTTTCTGTGTTTCATACATGTAGCACACATGTTAGGACTAGCTGTGTTTCAAGCACGAAGTGGCCGCATGTGGCTGGTATCCACCGTGTTGAGCAGTGCAGGTTTGGACAATTGGCGTCACACAGTACGGAGATGTAGAAACCCCACCCTTTCTGCCTTTGCCCTTCCCCTCCAGGCCCCCCGGAAGGACTGCACACAGCTGCTGGGGAGAGGAAACGGGAGGGGCCAGGCTCCCTGGGGTTCAGGACCCAGCAAGGCAGGTGGCCATGGGCTAGGGCAAAATGCCTTCAATGTGAACATCTTTTGGAGAGGATGGTCATGGCTAGGGGTGGCTGGCCTGTCTGTGGTCTGGTTTAGACTGCAGGGTGGGTAGTGTGTGGTGGTAGAGGCCTCTAGCTGGGTTGTAAGCTCTGGGTCCAGAACTGTCCCTTCCCCTCCTGGTTCACTCTCTAGCTCCATCTCATAAATCTTTATTTTATTTTATTTATTTATTTTTTTTGAGATGGAGTCTCACTCTGTTGCCCAGGCTGGAGTGCAATGGCATGATCTCGGCTTACTGCAACCTCTGCCTCCTGGGTTCAAGTGATTCTCCTGCCTCAGCCTCCTAAGTAGCTGGAATTACAGGCGCCTACCCCCATGCCTGGCTAATGTTTTTTTTTTTTTTTTTTTGTATTGTCAGTAGAGATAGGGTTTCACTATGTTGGTCAGGCTGGTCTCAAACTCCTGACCTGTGATCTGCCCACCTCGACCTCCCACCCGGCCCCATCTCACAAATCTTAACTGAGCCAGTTCCGAGGATGCATTTGTGAATAAGACAACCCCGGTCCCTGGCGTGCGGAGCCCTCAGCCTAGTGAGGGAAAATGACACAAGACAAGGAAGTGCGCAGATCGGCAGGGAACTTCAGGCTGGGCGTGCCCCAGAATACATCTCTAGTGACATGGCAGCTTGACGTTCTAGAAAGATTTAAAGTCCTGAGTTTGTATCCCTGCCCGATCATTTCATTACTGGGGAACTTGGGCCAAGTTTATAACCTTCTCGGAGCCTCAGTTTCCCTATCCATAAAATGGGGATCTTGTCTGTGCCCTGCCTCCCTCTTGGCATGGGGGTGGAGGGCTGGCACAGGTGGTATGTGTATGGCTTTGTAAGCAGGACAGCTGTCTTCATGATCGACGGGTGAGGGTGGGGCCTCACTGCCTCCCAGGACTCTGCACGGAGTATGGCCAGTGTAGACGCGGCCTCTCGGGCCTTGGTCTTCCTGGCTCTGCAGGGAGAAGGGAGGGATTGGGAGCAGGAGGATGTTGTGTCACTCAGGCCCAGGATGTGCAGGGATGGCTGGGGGGGCCCAGGAGTGAGCTGGCCCCTCCCCTACAGTGTCCCCCTACCTCAAGAGCCTGTCCATGGTGACTGCCAACAAGTTGCTGCACCTGCTGGAGGCCTTCTCCACCACCTGGTTCCTCTTCTCTGCTGCCCAGAACCACCACCTGGTCTTCTTCCTCCTGGAGGTCTTCAACAACATCATCCAGTACCAGTTTGATGGTGAGGCACCAGCCCGAGGCCCTGGCCTTCAGGGTGGCCAGTGGACCTCCTTCCTACCTAAGGAGGGCACAGCCCAGGAGGTGGCCTCTAGGAGGTGCTGGCCTGCTGGCCTTCTGCCCTGGTTCTTTCATTCAGGGTACATTTACTGAGCACCAGCCATGTACCTGGGTGCAGGGGATACAGTAGGGAACAAAGCTTTGCTTCTTGCCCTGCGGAGCTCACAGCTGGGGATGGAGGCAGGCAGGGAGGCTTCAAACAGATGATTACCTTCTAGCAGGGCATCTGACTTTTGTGTGTGTGTGAGGGTGTCTCGCTCTGTCGCCCAGGCTGGAGTGCAGTGTTGCGATCTTGGCTCACTGCAACCTCTGTCTCCCAGGTTCAAGCGATTCTCCTGCCTCAGTCCCCCAAGTAGCTGGGATTACAGGTGCCCCCCACCACACCTGGCTACCTTTTTGTATTTTTAGTAGAGACAAGCAATCTGCCTGCCTCGGCTTCCCAAACTGCTGGGGTTACAGGCATGAGCTGCTGGGCTGGACCTTTCCCTTTGTGGGATTTCACCAAGTTGGCCAGTCTGGGTCTCAAACTCCCGAACTCAAATGATCCACCTGCCTTGGCCTCCCAAAGTGCTGAGATTATAGGCATGAGCTGCCACGCCTGGCCTGAAATGGGATAAAAGGGAAGTGCAGAGTAGTGAGACCCTGATGGGTGTCTCAGCAGCTGTCTGCCCAGTGTCACAGACACCCGGCTGTCGGCTGTCACTTCAAGCCTTGCCACTTGTTGGCCCTATGACCGGGGCACGTCATCTGACCTCTCTGAGCCTCAGTTCCCTCATATGTAAGGTGCTCATAAGAATGGTTCTAAGAGTCACTGTCTCAGAGCGTGTTGGGAAGATTGAACAAAATAACCCGAGAAAGCACTTAGCACAGCGCCTGGCAACTGAAAAATCATCCATTTTTATTATTGCTATTTCCAAAGTCAGTCAAATTTGCTGTGATCTCTGAGGGAGAACTAGGGGCAAGATGGGGCAGGAGACAGCACGTGCAAAGGCCCTGGGGTGGGATGTGGAGCTGAAAGTGGAGGAGTATGGCATGATGCAGGACCAGAGGCGGGCACTGAGAGCCGGAAGAGGTCAGCAGTGGGGATGGATGGCAGGCACACGGCGCGTCATCCTCAGAGACTCCTCCTGGCCCCTTGCTAGGGGAGAGAGTCAGCATATTTAACGGCTGGCCTGGTGTGGACACTGCCGTGCTGGTGTCTGCCCTCTTTGCCAGGTGTTAGCCCTTTAGTGCTGGGTTGTGGGGGTGTCTTGGGCACTGGGGAGGAGTGTTGTGGGGTGCTCAGGCCTGACATCCTGGGATGGCCATAGTGGGCACACACAGCCAGTGCCAGCCTTGGCCCAGCACCCTCTCTTGGGCTCCCTGTACCATCCCCAAGCCCTTTGGCAGACACTCTCCTGTCCTCCAAACTCCCCCTTCGAAGAAGCTCACCCCGATTGGATGGGGGAGCGGGAGGGGCCTCCCTGAGGCGAGACATGCTCACTGCCCACAGGCAACTCCAACCTGGTCTACGCCATCATCCGCAAGCGCAGCGTCTTCCACCAGCTGGCCAACCTGCCCACAGACCCACCCGCCATCCACAAGGCCCTGCAGCGGCGCCGGCGGACACCTGAGCCCCTGTCCCGCACTGGTTCGCAGGAGGGCACCTCCATGGAGGGCTCCCGCCCCGCCGCCCCCGCAGAGCCCGGCACCCTCAAGACCAGCCTGGTGGCCACTCCAGGTCTGGTGCAAGTGGGTGGCAGGAGAGCGTGGATACCGGTGTGGCTGGGGGAGGGACATGAGGATGTGACCTCAGGGTGTCACCCCCATCTCTGGCAAAGAGCATGGCTTGCATTGGAAAGCTGAGGGGATGGGGCTGGGCAACAAGGATGGGGAGGGTACTGGGTGGGCTTAGCATGGAGAGCTTGGTGTTGGGGGCAGAGCCTCAGGGCAAGTGTAGACTGTGGAGGGGTGGGCACAGGAGAGGGCGTTGGAGTGATCAGACACTGCCCCTAGAGTCAGCGGAAATTCCAGAGGGAAGCAGGAGTAAAATACAAATGCAAATAAAAAATAAAAGTGGGTGGAAGAAGGGCTAGAAGGGGGTCCTCACTCCCACCTGTGCCCTGCCCAGGCATTGACAAGCTGACTGAGAAGTCCCAGGTGTCAGAGGATGGCACCTTGCGGTCCCTGGAGCCTGAGCCCCAGCAGAGCTCGGAGGACAGTAGCCCGGCCAAGGGGGTGGGTGACGGGGACTCCTGGAGCTGGGTGAGGCTGCCCTTCCCTTCCTCCCTGGCTTTTGCAGTGGGGGCTGGGCTGGGGCACTCTGGGGTCATCTGCAGGAGAGGGGCAAGCACCCAGTGCCCAGGGCATCAGAGTCAGTGCTGCTGACTCCCCTGGGGGTGGGGGCCTTTCATAGACCCCTCCCTTGTTTACTGGTCCCGGCAAAGCCCTTGGCCTTCAGACTTCTCATCTCTTGGCCTTATCTGAGCTGGCCTTTACCCAGCCTGCCCTGTCAGCCGCTGGCCCTAAACCTGTCACTAGGTTGGGCTGGGCCTGGGGCCCGGGGCAAAGGCTGCTGGGCTGGGCCTTCCCCTTTGTGGGATTTCCAGCTGCCAGTGGAGAGAACTCATAGTCCCCCACCCCTCACCCACCCACTCCATACCTCATCCCTGTTTCTTTCTGGGGGCCAGGAGCCCAGCCAGGCATGGAGGGAGCAGCGGCGACCATCCAGCTCATCAGCCAGTGGGCAGTGGAGCCCAACGCCTGAGTGGGTGAGGGACCCCATGCCAGGCGAGCGGGGGCTGGGGTGTGGGCAGATGGCACTGGGGTGGGAGCTGGCTTGGGGCTCCCTGGCCCAGGGAAGCTCAGTGAAGACTCAGTGAAGATGGCAATGTGTCCAAATCAAAGGACCCTGGTGTAGGAGCCTGCCTCCGGGTCAGTCCTTCCACTGGGTGACATCCCACATGTTTGGCCTCTCTCTGGCTCAGTTGCTTCCTCTGTCTACATGATCGCCAGAGTCCCTAGCAGGAGTAAGCTCAGGTGCCCACAGTGCTCTCTTCTTTAATAAATCACTCTTTCCCACTTCCTTCCCTGAATCTCATCCCCACCCACTGTGTCTCCTGAGATCATACTGACTGCACCGGAACAGGGATAATTGCCGTCCCTGCCTGCCCATGATGTGAGGGCTAAAGGCGACAGTCTCTCGAGAGGCACGTGGCACAGCCCTGGCTTAATGCGGGGCCATGGTGCTTGCCATTAATAACAATTAACTGTTCCCGGGTCCTGCTTGGTAAATTTATTGAGCACCTGCAGTGTATCTGGGTGCAGGGAATACAGTGGGGAACAAAGCTTTCCTTCCTGCCCTGTGGAGCTCACAGCTGGCGATGGGGGCAGGGAGGGAGGATTCAAACAGATGATTACCCTCTAACAGGGCATCTGACTTTTTGTGTGTGTGTGAGGCTCTGTCGCCCAGGCTGGAGTGCAGTGGCATGATCTCAGCTCACTGCAACCTCCATCTTCCGGGTTCAAGCGATTCTCCTACCTCAGCCCCCGAGTAGCTGGGACTACAGGCATGCGCCACCACACCTGGCTGCTTGGTGCCAGGCCTCTGCTGTGGGGAGCAGGGGCGCTTTCTGCCTTGCGGAGCCCATGGTGCTGGGTCAGGGTCAGGCTTGCCTTGCAGCCTCTGGGGGCTGCTTTCCCAGCCGCGGGAACCGGTCCCTCCCCAGGTCCTCTCCTGGAAGTCGAAGCTGCCACTGCAGACCATCATGAGGCTTCTGCAGGTGCTGGTTCCGCAGGTGGAGAAGATCTGCATCGACAAGTGAGTTGGGCGCCAGCAGGCCGGAGCGTGGTCAGGTGGGCTCTGGACGGGGCAAACTTAGGCTTAGGTGGGCGTGTGATGGAAAGCACGGGTCTTGGGGGTCCAGGGTGAGTCTCCTGCTCCCCTAGACCGTGTGAGTGTGCTGGAGACACCCTCTCTCCATAGGGGCCTGACGGATGAGTCTGAGATCCTACGGTTCCTGCAACATGGTACCCTGGTGGGGCTGCTGCCCGTGCCCCACCCCATCCTCATCCGCAAGTACCAGGCCAACTCGGGCACTGCCATGTGGTTCCGAACCTACATGTGGGGCGTCATCTATCTGAGGTGGGCCCCGGGGGTGGGGTGGTGTCCACCTGAGAGCCTGTCCAGCAGGTCTCAGCAGGGACCTCTGCTCCGGGCCCCACCACCTGTGGTGGACTTCATGTCAAGACAGTCAACTAAGGCTGCCTTGCCTGCTTGAGGGTGGGCACCCACTGCCCAGGGTGGGCATCGGGATGGAAAGGGCTGGCTTGGCCATTCCTGCTGCCCAGCTCCTCTTGGTGCTTTGTCTGCAAGGTGTCCCGGCACCTGGGTAACCCCCAATTTCCTCCACAGGAATGTGGACCCCCCTGTCTGGTACGACACCGACGTGAAGCTGTTTGAGATACAGCGGGTGTGAGGATGGAGCCGGTGAGGCACGCAGTCTAGGGGAGGGCAGGGCCCTGGTCCCTAAGGCTTCCCCCACCCACCATTCTGAGCTTTAAATGACCATGATCAGGGCCTGGGACAGGCAGAGTGGCCGAGTCCTGAGTGTCAGGCCCCAGAGAACCCTGTGACCAGGACAACGTGGACCAGCTCTGATCCCCTCAACCCCCAGGCTGGACTCACAGGAGCCCCATCTCTGGGGCTATGCCCCCACCAGAGATCACCCTCCCAACACTCGGACTCCCTCTTCTTTTTTTTTTTTTAATTTTTATAAAGACGGGGTTTCACCACGTTGGTCAGGCTGGTCTTGAACTCCCGACCTCAGGTGATCCGCCCGCCTTGGCCTCCAAAGTGCTTGGATTACAGGCGTGAGCCACCACGCCCGTCCCGGACTCCCTCTTCAAGAACTGGCTCAGTGCTGTCCCTCAGTGTGCACCCACTCCTGTGCCGCCCAGCCCCAGAGGCAGAAGCCACCGGGTCACTGTGCCCTAGGGGTTTGACCAGCGAACCTTGGGCTGTCCCTTGAGGTGCCTGGGCAGGGTGAGGGGTGCTTGAGCCGGCTGTTCCAGGCTCCAGGGGAAAAAGATGTGGCCAGGCTGCTCCTCGAGGAGGCTGGGAGCTGGCTGACCGCAAAAGCCAGGCTGGGGCACCTCCAGTATCCTTGGGGTGTGGTGTTGGGTGGTGAGGGGCTTCTGCTGTATTCTCCTGGATCCCTCTTACCCAGTAATGGGGGCAGGGAAGAGAACTGGGGGGCAGCCGGTTAGTCCTCCCCGCCCTCCCCACTGTGGGTGGGGCGATGCCACCCCTCATCCCGCACCCTGGCTCGGGCCTCGGTCCTGCCCCCCAACCCCTGTGTCAGAACAATCTTTGCTCTGTACAATCGGCCTCTTTACAATAAAATCTCCCACTCCACACTCTGACTCTGTGGCTGAGGCACGGGGCCAGGCACAGCTCTTGTCTTCAGGGGAGCTGGGGACTCTGCACCCCAGGGGGCCCCCAGTGCACGACTGGGAACCAGCATTTGTCATTTTCTGGGGTGAGAAAGCAGGATTAGACCCTGTCACCTAGGGTTTGGGCCCCTGGGCTGTTGCCACCCAGAGAAAGAGCCCACACGAGAGGCCACGGGGCAGCTCCAGGCAGCCACTGAGGCAGCGCGGGGAGGGCCTGTGGTTGCCAGTGCTCCACTTCGAGAGGGGTTGAGGAGGAAGGCAGAGCCTCACCTGCAGGGCCACGGCTGCCCTCTCTGGCCTCGCCCCAGGCGAGCCCGCTGTTTGCATTGGGCTCAGGAAGATGGATGGGCTGCCACACCTGTCCTTTCCCTTCCATTCCTGCCCCGCCCGATGGCTCAGGGGATCAGCCAGCCCTGGGACCCGCAGCCAGGGGTCACAGCCTTCACGGTGAGCCAGCTGCACTGTCCCAGAGACTGGGTGTGCTGGGGAGGGGCGGGGTGGAGAGACACAAGTCCCGACCTGTCTCTCCTCCTTCCCTGGATCATTCCAGGGAAGAACTGGGTTAAACCCCTCCTGGCCCAGGAGTAGGACAGTCCCAGCCCCACAGCCCTACCCAAAAGGACCATTCCTCTCAACCATGACCAGAGGAGCAGTTCTGTCCCTGCGAACAAATGCCACGAGCCTGAATGCAATCGATTGAACAAATAGGATTTATGCAGCAGGAGAGAGCTGTTGAATCCTGCCTGGCAGCTAATTAATGAGCTCATTAGGAGATAGGCTGTGTGGGGAAGGGAGCTGGCCTCCCAGCTCGGAGCTCGGAGCTCTGAGGATGTCCGGAGCCACACCTGGACCAGATGCTTTTCTTGCAGCAGGAGACAGACCGCTGAGGCCTGGCTGGAGAGGGGCGCCCCTTGCCAAGCTCCCCAGACTCTGTCTTGTAGGTCTGACCTTTCCAGAGAGTAGCCGTGAGGGGGCCCCTACCAGCCTCCTGGGGTGTATGCTTGGCTCGCTGATTGCGGTGGGAAGGCAGGGGGCAGGCATGTGCCCAGGCCCCTGCCCTTGGACTCTGGCTATAGGCAGTGCCTTCCCCTTCAGTGAGGCTCTGGGGAGTGGGAGGCCTTGGGAGCCTTTGGCTGGTCTTGGCACCTCTCAGAATGAGGCATCTGCTCAGAGACTCTGGGTTACCATCTTCCCCACCTTGGCACTTCAGGGTTCTGCAGGGGGCAGGCAGCCTCAGGCCCCCAGGTAGACCTCCACGAGGCCTCCCACAGAGTGCATGCGGTAGAAGACCCCCAGAGGCAGGCCGAAGTTGACGATGGCAAACCATATCCGGTAGCCGTAGAAATCCTTTTCTAGCCCGTTCTCAAACTCCGGGTGTATGCCAAATGCGGGCATCATCCACAGCTGGGGGAGGGGATGGTGCTGTTAGGGAAGGGCTCTCCTGTGCCCCAGGGCACTCAGCTCAGGGGAGGCAGCCCTCAAACCTGCAGCCCCTCCAGTGCCAGCCCCATCTCCCACTCAATCTTCCTCTAACCTTTGGGCTTTCAGTGCAAGCTCTTCTCTTCCCCAGATCTTTCTTGCCCTACTGCAGCAGGCCTTAGCCATTCCCAGCCATCTCCCTGAGCTTGCTTGGGGCCAGCCTGAACTTCAGATGGGTCAGGAGACGCCAGGCTCTGCCACCTGTGAGGAGCAGCAGGAATTCCCAGCGTGCCACCTGCTCTGTCAAGCTAGGCACCCCCACCCTGTGCCCTGAGCTCAGGCTTCACTCCTCTGTTAGCTACTTTTTATTTTTATTATTTATTTATTTTTTAAGACAAGGTCTCACTCTGTCACCCAGGCTGGAGTGAAGTGGCAGGATCAGAGCTCACTGCAGCCTCAACCTCCCGGGCTTAAGTGATCCTCTCACCTCAGTCTCCCAAGTAGCTGGGACTATAGGCATGTGCCATCATGCCCAGCTAATTTTTTAATTTTCTTTTGAGGTGAAGTCTCGCTCTGTCGCCCAGGCTGGAGTGCAGTGGCGCGATCTCAGCTCACTGCAACCTCCACCTCCTGGGTTCAAGCCATTCTCCTGCCTTAGCCTCCTGAGTAGCAGGGACTACAGGTGCGTGCCACCATGTCTGGCTAATTTTTTGTATTTTTAGTAGAGACAGGGGTTCACTGTGTTAGCCAGGCTGGTCTTGATCTCCTGATCTCATGGTCTTCCTGCCTCGGCCTCCCAAAGGGCTGAGATTACAGGCATGAGCCACCGCACCCAGACTAATTTTTAAATTTTTTGTAGAGGGTCTCCCTGTGCTGCCCAGGTTGGTCTTAAACTCTTGGGGTCAACTGATCCTCCTGCCTCGGCCTCCCAAAGTGCTGGGATTACAGGTGTGAGCCACTGTGCTCCATCATTTCTGCTGGTTATGACCCCTGCCCCCTCCTACCTTCCTGTCCAAATTCTACCCATTCCTCAGGGAATGGCTATGCAGGCCCACAGTTCCTTTACTGAGCTCCTAATGCACTTCAGAGCCAATTTATTATTCTCTGCCTGGATCAAATGTTTCATATCCAGGCTATGTTTTCAGTGCATTGAGGGCTTGGGGTCAAACAACCCTGAGTTTCCCAGCCCTCCACTTACAGGCTGTGGATACTTGGGCAGGTCCAATAACCTAAGCCTTAGTTTCCTCCTCTGTGGAAAGGGACAGCAGTAGTCTCTGTTACATGGAGTTACTGTGGTGATTCAATGAGGTGTGGAGATATTGCAGGGAGAGGTGTACCCGGGACTTCCACTAGGAACTGGGCAACCATTAGCAACATCTTCCACTAGGAGTGTCTTAGAAAATCAGGTACTTCCAGGATGGGTGCGGTGGCTCGAGCCTGTAATCCCAGCACTTTGGGAGGCTGAGCCGAGTGGATCACGAGGTCAGGAGTTCAAGACCAGTCTGACCGACATGGTGAAATCCTGTCTCTACTAAATATACAAAAAAATTAGCCAGATGTGGTGGCGTTCACCTGTAATTCCAGCTACTCAGGAGGCTGAGGTAGGAGAGTTGCTTGAACCTGGGAGGCGGAGGTTGCAGCGAGCTGAGATCATGCCACTGCACTCCAGCCTGGGCGACAGAGCGAGAATCTCAAAAAAAAAAGAAAGATAATCAGGTACTTCCTGATCTCTTCCTTTAACTGAATCCAGGGATGATTAATTCAGTGGTCTTCCCAAGTAGGCAGGAAGTTTCTGGAGGGTAGAAAGGGAGTTTCTGGAGGGTGGAAATCTTACATATTTGTTTGTGAAGAGCAGTTAGCCAAGTGCTTGGCACATTCATTCATGCGAGGCACCCTGTAGGGAACTGGGGGGAAGCTCTTTTTTAAATTTATTTTTGAGTTGGAGTCTCACTCTTGTTGCCCAGGCTGGAGTGCAGTGGCGCGATCGCGGCTCACTGCAACCTCCGCCTCCGGGGTTCAAGCAATTCTCCTGCCTCAGCCTTGGGGGGCACTCTTAAGCATCATCAAGATAGTTGGAAAGGGGTATGTGTCCTTGATCCATCCCTTTGTGAGTAAGGCTTTCTGGGTCTGCCTGGCCACCTCAACCCCCGAGACCTCTTAGCCCAGCCACTTACTGTGATATTGCAGACGATGAGGAAGAGTGAGATCTCCTTGAGTGCCCGCCGCTTCCAGTTGAGGTGGCTGTAGAAGTGGATGTAGGCCAGCGATGCCCGCCTCAGGCCCTGGCCCAGCTCCAGCAGGGAGCCTCTGCGGGGAGGCTCAGCCTCCTGCTTCCCTACCACGCCCTCGGGAACTGCCTCCCAGAGTGGCCGCCGGTGCAGACCCTCGATGATGAAGAGGTTCTGGGCGATGTGCTGCAGGATGAGCAGCAGCGAGTAGGCCAGGATGAGGCGGTTGAGCAGCTCATGTGGGCGCGTGGCCACAATGGCCACGATGGAGAAGTAGGCGATGCCCATCTGGCCCAGTGCAGCGCCCATCAGCAGCACCACATCCAGGCTGCGGGTGGGGTTCTTGACTGTGTCCAGCTCTCGCTCCTCCAGCCCGTGTATGGCTGTGCCCGCCAGGCATGCCAGGCTCATGGTGGGCAGCACAGCCACATAGAAGGCATAGTAGAGGATGAAGTACTGGAAAGCAATGACAGGGCCACTGGCCTGGATCTGGAAGAGCACGAAGACACACACGCCTGCCAACAGCACCAGCAGGCCCAGCAGCGGCCCAAAGATGACCCCGTGCAGGTGGAAGGGCGTGATGCCAGGGTGGGCATCCATGTGGTGTGCCACATGGCGGCCCACATTCTTCCACATGACAAACAGCACAGCACAGCAGATGAGGCAGTA
This sequence comes from Cebus imitator, assembly GCF_001604975.1. Classification (NCBI taxonomy): domain Eukaryota; kingdom Metazoa; phylum Chordata; class Mammalia; order Primates; family Cebidae; genus Cebus; species Cebus imitator. Next base: position 5,097,686 of record NW_016107408.1, on the reverse strand, counting down.
CTCAGTGCTGAAGGGATAGAGCATCAGGTAGCCCTTCCGGAAAACTTCACACACGGTGGCATTGAGGCACAGACAGGTGTTGGTCTCATTGCCTGGGGAGAGGGGGCAGGGTGGGAGGGGCCGACATTCAGGCAGGCTCTGAGGAAACTGGCTACACAGATCCCTCCCATTCCCTGAAATACAGCAGAGCTGAAAGGGACCAAGATGTTCATCTTACAGATGTGGAAACTGAGGCCCAGGCACAGAAATCAGAAATCCCACCGAATGGTCTTTTTTTTTTTTTGAGGCGGAGTCACAGTCTGTCACCAGGCTGGAGTGCAGTGGTGCTATCTCAGCTCACTGCAGCCTCTGCCTCTCAGGTTCAAGCGATTCTCCTGCCTCAGCCTCCTGAGTAGCTGGCATTACAGGCATGCATCACCACGCCCAGCTAATTTTGTATCTTTAGTTGAGATGGGGTTTCTCCATGTTGATCAGGCTGGTCTTGAACTCCTGACCTCAGGTGATCTGCCTGCCTTGGCCTCCCAAAGTGCTGGGATTATGGGCATAAGCCACCATGCCCGGCCAGAATGGTCATTCTTTTTCAAAGGAATTGAAGACTTCAGATGCCAGCTTATATAAAGCATTCAAAACATGATGCTGCCAGGTGCAGTGTCTCATGCCTGTAAACCCAGCACTTTGGGGGACTGAGGTGAGTGGATTGCCTGAGGTCAGGAGTTTGAGACCAGCCTGGCCAGCATAGTGAAATCCCATCTCTACTAAAAACACAAAAATTAGCTCGGTGTGGTGGCAGGCGCCTGTAATCTCAGCTACTCAGGGGGCTGAGACAGAAGAATCGCTTGGACCAGGCAGGCAGAGGTTGTAGTGAGTTGAGATCATGCCATTGCACTCCAGCCTGCGTGACAAGAATAAGACTTTATCTCAAAAAAAAAAAAAATCATGATGCCAGCCAGGTGCAGTGGCTCATGCCTGTAATCCCAGCATTTTGAGATGCCAAGGCAGAAAGACTTCTTGAGCTCAGGAGTTCAAGATTGGCTTGGGTAACATGGCAAAACCTCGTCTCTACTAAAAATAAAAAACATTAGTTGGGTGGCACACGCCTGTAGTCCCAGCTATTTGGGAGGCTGAGGTGGAAGGATCACTTGAGCCTGGGAAGTTGAGTCTGCAGTGAGCCGTGTTTCCACCACTGCATTCCGGTCTGGGTGACAGAGTGAGACTGTGTCTCAAAGAAACTAAAAACCAAAACCCAAAAAATCCCCACATGACATCTCAGGTGCCAAATGTCACCTCCACAGATTACTTCCTGGGCTCAAGGGAAAACCCGTGGTAGTGACACCTGAACCCAGCGATCGGCCTTAGCAGCACGCACTGTCAGGTCATCAGTCATTAGTACCTTGGCGTCGGTGTTCTTCAAAGCACGCAGCATCAGCAGGGGCCAAAACTACCTAACCTGAATCTAATCAAGGTTTTGTCCATAATTCCAATTTCAAGTAAAAGTAGGGGAGAGGGACTTGAGGTAAATGCTATCAGGAGGAAGCAACCTGACAAGTTTCAAGATCAGCGGGAAGATACCGACGTAGACTTAACCAAATGCATTGCATGTTTGAACAAACCGTCTGTAAAAGGCATTTCTGGGGCTCACTGGAGAAAGTGGGATATAGACTAATGCAGAGGACAGAATGAAGTTAAAGAACTTTCTTAACATTTATAATAGCATTGTGGTCATGTGGGGGAATATATCTCTTTTTAAAGAGACACACAATGGGCCTGGCATGGTGGCTCATGCCTATAATCCTGGCACTTTGGGAGGCTGAGGAGGGAGGATCACTCCAGCCCAGTAGTTTGAGACCGGTCTGGGCTCAAAATTTTTTTGTATGAGATTCCATCTCTACAAAAATTTGAAAAATTAGCTGGGGGTGCTGGTATGTGCCTGTAGTCCCAGCTACTCAGGAGGCTGAGGTAGGAGAGTTGCTTGA